>NC_142083.1:25548500-25904000 GCF_054644295.1 Miniopterus natalensis
ATGTGACCGAGGGGAAGTAGAAGGTAGGTAGTCTTCCTTGTTGGTGGTGTTTTTGTTTTTTTTGGCTACAGGATTGAGGTGAGGTCTCTCAGCTCAAGGGTGGTAAAGTTACCTTGGAAATAAAATCAATGCCATGTCCTTCAGTGCAGCAGACACAGACTCTTCTGCTCCAGGATATTCCTCTACAAGGATCTGTGTCGCCATTGTGCCCTCTGACTTGGCACAAGCTGCTTGCCGGTTGTGGCCGAAGGCGCCCTCCTCTTTCTTCACAGCATCTCTTCCTGTGATGTGGGCTTCTACTCTGCTATTCGGGCAATTTTTGCTTTTTTTTTTTTTTGCAATTTTTGCATTTTTTTCTGTTATTATGTGTGTGCATATTTACATCACACATCTCCCTAGCCTTCCACTCATTGCTAGGTAGCCCCTTCTTTGTCCTGAAGGCTCCCGCCTTAGAATCGGCTATGCCTGCTGTCCCGGCTGTGGTGCACCAGTGTTTTCTTGGTGCAGCTTTTTTCCATTTTCTGCTTGCAACTCTTATGCACCTCGACGTTATAGGTACGTTACATGGACCAGCATATAGACAGATTTCATAAGTTAACCTGATCCCTGCAGCTTCTGTCTAGTTAGAGAAACTTCTTATTGCATAGGGAAATTCATATTTCCTAAGCTTGTGTCATCAAGTCCTTCGTGATTCTGGCCTCCCTTCAAAGCTCTTTAATGTTATATTTTATATATATTATATTTTATTTATTCACATATATATTTAAATGGACTCAATTAAAAAATTGTCACGTGTCGCTTGGACTCTTCTAGAATACCTCCAGGATGCATGCTCATCTTTGAGAAGCCCCCCCAAAATTAATAATCTTTTATTTTCTAAAGTAAAAAACTCTATTTATGTCGGCCTACATGGATCAGCAAAGACTTTGCAGATCTTAATAAAAATAAATACAGGATAACAAAATTAGCAGCAGCCAAGGGCACTGGGAAAAAGAACAATGAGCGTAGAAAAGCACTGGGACTGGGCGATGCAATGCCCAGAATGCAGGGTCTATAGGACACGGGCCCAATTTTAGTTTAGGATGAACTTAGGACAGAAACAGGAATGGATACAGTTACAGTGCCCACAAATAAAAAATACATGAGATCTTCAGAAGGAATAGGAATGTCCTGGTAACTGAGATGAGAAGAAATGCCCCCCCCCCCAGGTCCCCATGGAGAGGACATGGTATAATGCTGGCTTCCACAGAGGCCTGGGGTAAACGCATAGGCCCCCACCTATCTCCTGTAGCGCACCTGGGCATGGCCGGGGCACACTCTGGGAAGGTGGAGGAAGCCCGCCTACCCCCTGCAGCGGCACAGCTTTGCTCTTTTCTCCCCAGTCCTGCTGAACCAGTGACAGAACGAGGGGACAGAGAAGACAGAAGACTGCCCTAATGAAGGAAAACCCTCCATAAACATGACTTCGGTCAACTGAGCTTCTAACAAGCCCTTCCTTGAGTGGCAGGGAGCTCAAAGTTATACTTGAAAGATACTTGGAGTGTGGCACTAAGTTCCGACTGAGCTAGGCTAGCTCAGTGCCCTTCATTACACATTTACACACACTCTCACGCACACCACACACAAAACGCTCACACATACACACATGCACAAATGCAAATATATACACAAACACACCCACACTCGCACACACCCATCCGTGCACACGCACTCTTATACAACCCTTGCACTCTTGCACAACCACAGGGGGACTCACATACACACCCGCACTTTACTTTTTAAAATATAAGTTGCATATATATCCGTGTGTGTATCTTTGACTTGTTTACCTTCAACATCTGTCTTGGGGATACTTCTATGCTGCCTTCATGCAGCACTCAGCCTATACAAGTTCAGCTCCAATTCTGTTGCTGTTGTTGTTTTTTGTTTCAGGTGGGGTCATACCCAGATAGTCACACCAGTTGTGACTTGAGACCTGCTCTGGTATCAAGAACTCAACTTTGGAGTCCTGTATGCCTGCTGTGTCCTTGATCTTCCACTTACCATTGTGTGACCTTGGGTCACTTAAACTTTTTAAAATTTAATTTCAATGTATTATAAATTAAAACACTAGTACTATTTTATAAATTTTGAATTCCTGTTAATTTATAAACAAAGCGTTTTGTCTTTCTCATAGTGAGAGGTCTGTTATAAACTTACATTATTAGCAATTTCATATGCCCCTGATCATTTATGTGCCCTAAACATGAAGTCAAAATAAAGTCTATTCTCGAGAAGGATATTTGTATAAAAATTATGTTAGTTCTCTATTTCCCAAAGGGACTGGGGACACTTTTTCTTCAGATATTTCGGAGACTTTTGTCATTTTGTACTCAAATTCTGAGCAGGCTTTGCAATTACTATCTACCTTGTACAAAGCTTGCCTATACATTTTACTTTTAAATTATTGGATTGATTTTGGTCCTAATTCGGGTCAAACGTGGAGAACCTAGACACATACTAGTGTTCAGAGGGTGGCTGATTATTTGTATTATCTCAAATCTAAAGAGCAAAGCGTGAGAGCCTGGTCGGGAAGAAGCACCGCCGGTAGACAGTGCGCAGCTGCTGGAAGGAAGGGCAGGAGATAAGGGCTGTCTAATCTTTTGACAGTAAATAAGCAATTAGAAACATGCAGCGATTGCAAATGAACATGTGTTATAACTATAATTTCCAAGTTGATGACTAAATGTATTTGAGTTGTTGCTACCACGTGTGTGTGTGTGTGTGTGTGTGTGTGTGTGTGTGTGTGTGTGTGTGTGTGTGTGTGTGTGAAACCAGCTTCTTTTTCCCATCAAATTTGGTTGGTAAAGGGGATGGGGAGGACCGATGGGTGAAATGCAAAGTGTGATCAAATGCCAGGGCTTGGCTTTAACTGCTAACTGCCCCAGCTTGGCAACAGAGAGCCAAACCAAACACACTCCAGGGATCACTGTATTAATGAGAAACTCCAGCCTCCAGGGACAGACGTGATAAAAATCTGTGTAAATGTGGGGCTTTAAGAATGTTGCCTTAAATGTTTCAGAACAATGCTTGGTTTTTTCCAGGGCAGGATGTGTGGGTTGAATGGCTTTTATTTTATTTTTTATTAATTTCCTGAATATGTAGGCAACAGTCATGTGCCCCGAAGGCCTGGGGCGGGGGTCGATCTGCAGCCGGGTAGCAGCCCGCTGAGAGAGCTACAGGATAGAGAGGAAGGAGCCTGTGGGACTAGGTGGGGTCCGTGTCTGAGAGAGGGAGGAGGGGTCGCTTCCTTGCTGGGGTCTATCTAGCACAGCAGACGCGGTATGTTCAGGTGGCTGGAAACGCTGTCGCTGCAGCCAGAGCTGGCCTTTGCTGGAAGGCCTCTTGTTCTGCAGGATGACAGAAACAGAGTTTTCGGGTTTGTGCAGCTCGCCTTATGCAGGAAGGACCTTGAGGGGCTGCATGTGATGTAGGAGAGATTAAGGAGGATCTGAAGGAAGTCGATTAGTCTTTTAATTGATTTCAAATTTATAGTGCAACGCGTAACATAAAATGAACACCCTTTGTCTGCTTTGACCTTGAGAAGCCTGTGCTGATGTCGCAGCTCAGGCACACACTGGAAAAGTGCCTGTCATCAGGGTCATGTTGCGGGGGGCACAGCAGCAGGTGGTGCTTCTGGGAAGAGGAGTAGGAGGAAGTTCAGCTGCAGAGGGATGACTGGAGGAAGATTGGTGTCATCAAGAGGCTTGGAGCGACGGCTGGCATGGCTCAGTGGTTGAGCATCGACCTAGGATCCAGGCAATAGCGGTTCGATTTCCGGTCAGGGCACATGCCAGGTTGCGGGCTCGATCCCCAGTAGGGGGGTGCAGGAGGCAGCCATCAATGGCTCTCTCATCATTAATGTTTCTATCTCTCTCTCCCTCTCCCTCCCTCTTTCTGAAATCAATAAAGACATATTTAAAAAAAAAAAAAGGCTTGGAGCCTCCATCCCCCTCAGCTGATAACCATTCTCAACTAAATCACACACACAAAATGCAAACCCTAAGTAGTAGGTAAGGAAGGGACATAGGAAGAAAGATCAGGAGTATCCTTAAAATACACAATGAAACTCTTTCCATTTGGCCCTAAGTATTGATGTTCCCTGTTAGGCCAGGCATTAATCTCTTAGGATTACTTAGAAAATAATAAAATGAACTGACTCATCTTTTCGTGGAATACTTCCTTTCTTGTCTTGCTTGAAAAGCATAGATCATCACCAGAGTCATCACAAGCAAAAGACGATTAAATTCTTGGAAGAAAACATAAAGGCATAAATTTTTATGACCTTGGATTAGGTATTAGTTTCTTAGATATGACACCAAAAGCACAAATAACAAAACAAAGAAAGAAATTAGACTTTATTAAAATTAACTTTTGTTCTTCCAAGGACACTATCAATAAAAAGTCAAATAGCCCAATTATAGTACAAATTGGCAGTTATAAAAACAGTCATGAGGATGTAAAGTACAGCACAGGGAATACAATCAATACTATTATAATAATGTATGGTGTCAGGTGGGTGCTAGGCTTATTGGGGGATTATTTTGCAAGTTATATAAATGCCTCAAAATGTTAAACATATAGTTACTAGTCCTAGGTATAAATCTAAGAGAAATACCAACACTTGTACGCAGTTTTTCATTATGCATGGTAACCAAAAGGTGCGAATGACCCAAATATCAACCAACTCATGAATGGATAAGCAAAGTGTGGTTCGTTCGTTACCTGCAATAAAAAGAGATGAGGCAGTGACACAGGCTACAACAGGGATGAACCCTGCCAACAGCATGCTACATGAAAGGAGCCAGGCACATGGCTACATACTGTGTGGCTTATTTTACAGAAAATGTCCAGAGTCATCAAAGTCATAGACAGAAAGTAAATTAGTGGTTGCCAGGGGCTACAGACCTGACTGCTAATGCTATGGAGTTTGAGGGGGCGTGATAAAAATGTTCTGGAATTAAATAGTGGTGATAGTTGTGCTCCTTTGTCAATATACCATAAAACACTGAAATGGACACTTAAAGAGGGTGAATTTTATCATATGTGAATCATGTCTTAATTTTAAAAAAGCAAAGAGGAATAAAGCATAGTGCATGCATAAGCCATTCGTAAATAAGACGGTGGGAGTCTTATTTAAAGACCAAAGCTTTGCATCACCATTTTTCAGGGTGTGTGTGTGTGTGTGTGTGTGTGTGTGTGTGTGTATACAAACATTTTGGGAGGAGTGCTATGGGTGGTAGGTTGATGCATTTGGCTCAGTTGAACCATTCCATTACCCACCAGTGGCTTCCTGAGCAAATCATTCTGTGAGACAGGCCACAGAGTGAGGGATGGACCTGGCCCAGCTGTCACAGGAGAGCCCAAGCTCCAGCTGTGGGTTTCAGATCCAGCCCGGTGTGAGGTGGAGGGTTCAGTCGCAGCCTTTGATCAACCAAATAGCAAACAGAGGAGCCTCAAGCAGGAGCAGAAGCTCCCCTCTTCTCCTCCCAGTACCCTTGCCCAGTACCACTCACATTCCTTAGCAGGGCTGTGTTACTGTGGTTGACTCCTCTAATTTAATGCATATATGTGTGTGGGTGTCTGAATGATTCTGCCATCCTTTCACTGCAAAGACGCTTAGAGTCACAGGGTGCCTCTGTGGTCCATTAACTCATGATGTTGCTCTGACATATTAAATTCAATTTCCAATTCTTCAGAATGTCAGGAATTCCTCAAAATGAACTCCCTAGCCAATATGAAGGGCTAATGCGTTGATAAAGGAATGAGGGTTCTGTGTTTGTGAGCACCCTGCTGGACCCCTTATGGGTACTTGGGTCTGTAGAAATCCCACACAAGCTGTAGGAAACCCCACGCAGAGGAAAAGACGTGCAATGCCATACAGTTCCATCTGCTATCAATTTTTTCAGATACTTGAGGATAAATCAATCAGAATCCATTAAGGGAAAAAGAAAGGCAAGGGTGATCTGTTAGCTGGCAGGGGATGTGCAGGAGTCCCATGCCGTGTGAAAGCTGTGTAATCGTGAGATGAGTAATGCTAAGAGGAAACAAATGCATGGAGGCTTCCACAGACTCGGGGAGGCCCGGTCGGGGCCCGGTGGGACAGAATGTGGTGGGAGGTCTGGGAAAAGTGTGCTAATGTTTAGGATCAGCTTTCCTGGTGCTCTCTCCTCACTCATTACAACCCCCTCAAAGTGTCGCATCACAGTAAATTTTGCCTAAGTGGACTGGTAGATTAATCCCTTTCCTCAGTTATTTGCCTTGGAGATCCTGCCTACATCCCTGACCTCCTAGCCAAGGATTTGACTCCCTGGAGACTCATACATTTTTCTTCTGGCCTCAGATCCTTCCAGGAGAGAAGGAAGTCCCACGATGAAGCTGCCAAGCTTAATCAACTTTACTACAAATTGTATTAATACAAATCAAGGAGGTACAATGAAAATTGCTTCGTACATTTGGACTGGTTAGAGACTTAATGTGGACAAAGGCAGTAATTAAACAACAATAAAAGGCTGTGCCCTAGAAATGGTTTAATGTCTTTGAGAAGAAAAGCAACCTACATGGTAGTAGATTTGCCCTTGAATTATAAACTCAACTCTGGGAAGTGGCTTACCAAAATATCCCAGGAAAAATGAAAGGGAAATTTCAACTAGTTTCTTTCAGGTCTTGGGTTTGCCTCATCAAGGAGAAAATATGGGTGCACCACGCCACCCCTCTCTCCCTGGGCTGGGTAAGAGCTTGTCCTACTACTGAGATTTACGTCAGTGGAACCCATGGCTCTCAGGAACCGGGAGAGTTGGAGGGAGAGTGGCTGTTGAGAACACAGCCAGGCACCAGCTTATTGGGACAGCCTCGGACAGTGTGATGGCTCCAGGCTGTGGTAGCTGGCTCCAAAGCCATCTCCCAAAACCTAGTGTTTTAGCAGCCCTCCAGTCTGTGTGTAGCTATTATGAACAATGATGCTATGACCATTGGTGTACATGTTTTTGTGTAAACAAGTTTTCAGTTCTTTTGAATATATACCTAGAAGTGGAGATGCTGGATTATATGGTAATCCCATGTTTAACACTTTGAGGAATTCTCGACTGTTTTTCACAGTGGCTGCAACACTTGAAATTCCCACCAGCAAGGTCTGAGGGTTCTAAGTTCTCCACATTCTCACTTGCTATTTTGCGATTTTTTTGATCATAGCCATCCTAGTGAGCGTGAAGTACTAGCTCATTGTGGTTTTGATTTTCATTTCCCTAATGACTACTAATGATTAACATTTTTTTTGTGTGTGTGCTTATTGGCTACTTGTATACTTTCTTTGGAGACTATTCAAATCCTTTGCCAATTTTTAAATTGGGTTATCTGTCTTTTTATTGTTAAGTAGTTGAGTTGTTAAAGTTCTTTATTTAACTCCTTAATAAGAGGTCTTTATTCTGAATATTAGACCTTTACCACTGCATGGGCTGAAAATATCTTCTCATTCTTTGGGTTGTCTTTTCACTTTCTTGATAGTGTCCTACGATGCACAAATGTTTATAAATTTGATGACATCTAATTTATTTTTTCCTTTGGTTGCTTGTGTTTTTTGTGTCATATTTACGAAATTATTGCCAAATCCATGATTGCTAATTTATATTTTCTAATAGTGGCATAGTTTTAGCTCTTACATTTAGGTGTTGATCCATTTTGAGTTAATTGTTGTTGTATATGGTGTGAGGTACGGGTCCAACTTAATTCTTTCACATATGGATACCCACTTGTCCCAGAACTATTTGTTAAAAGACTATTCTTTCCCCATTGAATTGTCTTGCTTGAAGTTTTATTATAAATTGAAATATTATCTAACTTACCTTTTATTCTAATTTCAGAGTTCCATTCAAGTTATTTCTGGGTGGTTTTCACTGGAGAGTATCTTTTTACTTTTTTGTTGATTTTAACTGTCACATTCAAAAGGATTTGAAAATTGACACAAGTGCCATATGTTTAAAAAATTCTCATGTGTCCTCTGTAAGGAAACACATATTTTACAACAATCCTGTGCCACGCCTGAAATGCTCTGGTCTTCTCTTTGCCATGTGAGACTCAATTCCAGTTTTCCCTCTAAGGGTGCAGCTATCCCAGGCCTTCTCTCTATACCCTTAGAGCTTCTGAACTCCATGTTTTATGTGCTGCCATTACTGAAGTGTAATTATTTATATTCCATTCCTCTTCTCCCTTTTTCCTCTGGACAGATGAAAATTGAGCTCCTTAAACTGGGCACCTGGGCTGAGGCCAGACTTATGTTAGCAGGGTGTACATATTCCCTTAGCAGACCAATTCCCCGGAGCAGTAGGAGGAACCCTGTGTTCTTGCTTGTCAAGACTGATGGCAGGCATCGCTGGCATTCTGTTGGGGTGAGTGTCCCACAGCGCTAACCATCCCACAATGGCAGAGCCATCATTCATGGTGAACAATCATCCTGCCCTCAGTGCAGGTGCCTGCTTAGGCAAACGCTGACTCCTAAAGGACAACTCATTATCGGCTTAAAGAGAAGCCCTGGACATTTCATTTGATTGTTCTTGAGAAACCATAAGTCATATAATCAATGCAAGAGAATCAGGGTTTGGAAGAAAAATGGTCAGATTTGTGATCAGTCCAGTGCAGCCCTTGGTCCTCTATGATCATGAGTGGTTCCTCTGGCAGCAGTTTCCCAGGGGCTCAGGAAGCTGGAGGTTCATGTGGTCCCTTTTAGTTTCTTGGCTTTTGGTAATTTACTCCTTAAGTCTCTTACTGATGGCCCATTCCTACCTCAGTCTTTCACTGTGGCATTGAGTGTGGACTCCTCTTACCCTTGCTATTCTTGGCAAGTCACATGACTCAGCTTCCTGACTGGTCCAGCCCTTGCTCAATGACTGACAAGGTCTAGGCTTGTCTTTTGAATCAGTTCCAGCCAAGCCTCCATTCACACACACGGGACTTGTGTGAGAAGGTGCCCTCCCTGTCTAGCTTCTCTCCTGCCACCATGCCTGCAGCACACAGAGCTGGTGTGCATGTCACGCACTTACACACATTTTTGATGTGTTGCTTCTTTTGCCATGTTGTTGCATCAGTCTGGAGTGCCTTTACCCCTTTCCCCAGATTCTGGTACGTTTCACCTGATCTGATAAATGGCTCCTCTTTTGGTCCTCTGAACCTGATGCCCACACCACAGTTATAACCTCAACATGTCCATTTCCGTGTTTGTTTATACCTGCTATTGTGTTAGATGTTCATTGATTCGCATTTGTTAAACTTAGGTCCACAATTAAATCAGAGAGTGGCTGAGAACAGGGGTGAATCATACACTTAACTTTTATCTTCAGAGGACAGCCCCATGCCATGCACACAGTAGGTGCTCACTCGAGTGATAGATGAACTGGATTGAATAAATCTATCTAAACACTTACTAAACCTCTGATATTTTTAGCCTTGGTGATCACATGATGTTATTGGACATTTCAAAGCCTGACTGTCTCACATGAGTTAGGGTGGGTAGAACTGGGTGAAAGGGAGTTTGTTAAGAGAAAGAGGAGTCACAGGCAATTCCTGGAATGGAGCATTTCTTGAGCTTTGTGACCCTAGAACTACAAACTCTGTGGTTCTAGTGTGAAGGATTGACAGCTGAGCCCCTGGGGAATGTGTGCACATCCCATGATCTGAGAACATCCACAAAGAATGCCCCATGTGATCCAAGCCAAAGCACAATCTGCAGGATGAGAGCCCTGGCACACAGTGGCTGAAACAAACTGGGGAAGAACAGGCTTTCCTTTCCCTGGAAATTCTCTCTGTGGTAAGGAAGAATGCTTACTCAGTGTCTTCTGTCATGCTCACTGCCCAGGGAGCCTGGTTAGTAAGATGTCATGGTTGACAGAGAGAAAAGAAAGGTGTCTTCAATGATTAGCTGTGTTTTCCTTTCCAGAGATAGCAACTGGGGAGTGATTTAAGGAAATCTGAGATGTATGCACAGAGATTACTCTCTAAAGTGGTAGTTAATCATGACTGAGTCAGGATAACACTATCATAACAGTAACTTACATTTTATAGGGCTTCAGCTTTTCAAAGCCTTTTTATGTCTTTGATGTATTTACTTTTCAGGAGAAAGCCAGATCCAGCATACCAGTGTCCCATGCTTCTGCTGGAATGGGGGGTAAGTGGGGTGTGTGTGTGTGTGAGGAGCTATCTCTGGTGTCTCTTCTTTTTCTCTTAAGGACACCAGTTCTATGCAGTTAGGGTCCAACCATATGACCTCATTTAACCTTAATTCCCTCCTTACAGGCCTTATCTACGAACACAGTGACATTGGGGTTTAGGGCTTTCACGTACGAATTTGGGAGTACACAATTCAGTCCACAGCATGCAGTGTGCTGGAGGAGGGGGTTTCAGGGTGTCCAGGGTTCTGGGAGTAATCCTGAAGGGTGCAGAACTGAAAAAATAAGACAGATTCTAGAACATTGCACTCACTCAAATATGAGGGGAGAGAGTTAAAGCTGAACAAACATTTGGTCCATTTCTCCTTGGGGGCAGGCCCAAGTGTCATGATGGGATATTTAGGTGTGCCCCAGCTACAGAAGACAAAGGGACCAGCTGGACCCAATTTGCATTTGTAGGAGGCATCTTCAGGAGGAGGGCAGCTTGGTGACCTTCACAGCCACATGAGAAGGCCTGGTTTTCCACTGGAAGGAGGTGTGGGAGCTAATGGCTTACTACAGGGCAAAGTTCTTTGGGAAAAGTGTGGAGACAAATGTGGCCCCCACATCTATTTTGATGGTTTGGGTCTAATTTCTGTGGGGAGACTGGTCCCTCTTCAGACCCTGAAAAGACGGCGACTACCAGATGAGCAAGCAAAACAGGCAGAAATCAGCATCCCTGCCCTTCCCAGACTCTAGGCTGTCCACCTGGTGGGATCAGGGGGCCTGGGCTACAGCCAGAGCACAAAGCTCACTTGCCTCTTGGTCTCAGGACACACAGGTGTGGCTGAGTCTCTATCCAGACTTCAGATTAAAAGTCTTATGATTTGTAATCCAACCACAGACCCTCTGTGGTTTTTAGTCTCCAGCTGGGGTGCCAGCTGCCCGGGCCAGCCGTCAAAACCCCTGAAGTCAGAAGAAAAGCCTGTCACTGTGAGTCATGGGCTGGGTGCTGACACAGTGGGAGCCCAGGAGGCTCTGCTGGGGCCTGTGACCATGGAAGGGAGGCAGGTCACTGTAAGGGTGAGTCTGCAGGTACCTGGGCCTCGGCATAGCTCTTGTTAGAGACCCCTGGACAGGTTGGCCTGGAGTCTACCCACCTGGCCTCTTGGAAAATTATAGGCGGGTTCTGCTCTGCCACCACCTGGAGTCTGTGAGTATACGAGTGTAGGTGTAAGGATTTCAACAGGCCAAAATCATCCTTAAAACCCAGAGCCTTCTTTGTCTGGCTTCTAACAAAGAAAACTTTCTCCACCCAGCTAGATCCATTCTCATGACTTCCAGGAAAGTATTAGTTTAATAATAGCAAGTAAAATGAAAAGGTAGCATCTTAGAATTTTGGGAGAACTTGAAAGACCTAATTACTTTATAGATAATACATTCAGCAGCCAAAGAGATAAAGTGACTTGCCCAAGGTCACACAGGTAGTTGGTACAAAGACAGTCAGACCACAGGAGCACAGGGCACAGAGAAGGGGCTTGTTTAGTTTGTAACAGAAGCAAACACAAACCCGGCATGTGGTAGGTGTGGTAAATGGTATTGCTGTTCTGAATGGTTCATCCCCTTCTCTGTTAAGTGCAGTACACACCCCACTGCTGTCATTTGTCCTGTGGGGCCTCCCCATGGAAGCAGCAACACTAGTTGGTGAAAGACAGCTGTACCCTGGCTTTTCCTTTCTTTTTTTCTTTTTTTCTTTTTTTATCTGAAGACCTGTTAAAGGTGGTGATTTTTTTAAAAATTTTATTTTTGTTTAAAATATTACAGATGTCCCTTTTTCTCCCCACTGACCTATTCCCTCCCCAGTCCCTCTCCCCACCACTGTCTGTGTCCTTGGGTTGTGCATATATGCAAATAAATTCCTTGGTTACTCTCTCCCCCTCCATCTACCCGCCCTCCTCCATCCTTCTGACATTCGTCAGTCTGATCCATGCTTCCATGTCATTGAATCTATTCTGTTCATCAGTTTATTAAGTTCTTTAGATTCCACATATAAGCGAGATCATGTGATGTTTGTCTTTCTCTGCCTGCCTTTTCTGATTTCACCGAACCAGCCATGAGTTTCTCTGGGCTCCCCATGTGCAGCCTGATGGAAAGAGATTCTCCACTGGCAAGATATTACTGGAGCATTGGGAGAGGGCAGAGCAAGGTTCTGGCCCCGGGAGCAGCAACTTCAGGCACTGGCCTGCGAGCTGCTCCCAGAGCCCGAGGGCAGTGAGCAGCTAGGAGAGGCGATGCCATCCAGCCCACGGTCAGTGCCCAGGCTGCCTCCTGCCTTAGAGAGTTTGCATATGTCAGCCCCCATAAGAGTGCGAGCCAATCCCTATACTTGATCCCTGGTGAAGAATCATGAGCAGCTCAGGATCACACTGTACAATATAAAATTTATTATAAAACTTCAGCAAATATAAATATCCAGGTGCCCATTCCGAAGGGAGCTGCACGGTGGGAAGGGAAAAATGAAAGCAGATGGAGGATGCTGGAGGCCTCCAGGCAGCTTTCCATCAGGAAATCAGTGCTTTCTTTCTGAATGGGTCTTACAGAAACAGCCAACGTTTAAGGAAAAACAATGAAAAAACTCTACAATGCACAAAAATGAAACTCGGGTTCTAAGGTTATCGTGTGGCATGTCTGTCGGAGAACCACCCACACCCCTCCCTAGGACAGAGGGGTTTGGTGTAGGTGGCGATTCTCTAAATCTGGCATAATCTATAATTCTGTCATTTAAAAAAGGAAAGCACTAAGAAATGGTTTAAATAGAGACACTCACTTGTAAATAACTGAGAAAGAGAAAACATAAAGTATAAAGTCCTCTCCTCCAGCACGCAAGTCTGAAAGGGATGAAGCACCTTAGCAGGAATTTAATTTTTCCTGTTTCCAGAGGCAAAGTATCAAATTGGGACTGAGTCCCACCTCTCCCGGGAAGGCAGGTGCCCCTTGGAGATAACACCCAGCTCTTGTCACAGCACCAAGTCCTTGCAAAGAGAAACTCTGTTGCTGGGGCGTGAAGAGGGGACCCTGGCAATGCAGCCAAGAGCTGTCCAGGCAGCCTGCTTCTCCTGGTTGGAGGCTGGGTAATCATGACCTCCAGAGGGGACCTCCAAGGTGGGAGGGAGGCTGGCATGCTTAGTGGCAGGTATTTTGTACCTATTCCTAACTTTGTGGCCTTTCTTCTTTTTACAAAGCACCAAACATTTAGAATTTAGCAAGTTCAGCTCCACTGACTTTCAGACTTGATGTAGCTGAAATACAAACACTGGGGAGCACTGCTCCTGCTCTGCAGAGCGGGCTCTGCTGCCTGCATCCAGATGTCAACCCAGCATGAGAGTGTGTGCTTATGTATGCACAGGTACACACACCCACACCCACACCCACGCACACACGCATGCACACAAAGAGCCTAACAGCTAACAGTTTTTCTTCTTTCAGCTTCCACCTTCCTTGGACTCATTCCCATGAGGACTGGACAGCTCATTGGTGCTGAAAACAGGTATTTTCTCGGCCCTGGGAGGCGGCCCATGGACTCACAGGTTGGACTTGGAGCAAGTCTCGCAGCACTGCTGGCCGTAGAACTGGTGGCCGCACATCCCATGCTGGGGCACCAGGGAGCACCAGTGCAGGTGGTCTCTGCAGAAGGTGTCTGAAAGTGAGCAAACTCCCGTTAGTCAATGTCCCCATGCATGGGTGGTGGCCAGGGCCAAAAGCTCATAACTCCGCTGGCAATTCAAGGTAAATTTGTCATTGTCTTGAGGCTGTTGAGGGACAGCAGCTTTTCAGGTCAAATGGGGCCATGTGTAAAATGCTGTTTTTATAAGGTCCTTCCTAGAAGGTCCCTGCAAACTAAGGCTGTCTTGTTTTTGTGCTAATCCCACCCACTCAACCACTCATCCACCCGAGACAATGGGCTCTCTGTGGACCAAGTTTGATCATCTAATTCCCTGAGTGAGTCCATCCTTGCTCTCCCCAGCTCCATCTTCTCTCTGAGAAGCCTCCAGAGACAGACTGTTGGTCTCTGCAAAGGCATTTGAGGCTCTGTGCACAGGGATGGTGTTTGAGATTAATGAGGTGGGCTTTGTTTAACTTATCCCTGAATAAGGTGAATAGCCCTGTCCCAGGAAAAGACATCATGCTTTCTTAAAGCTAGACTTAAATTTGCCAACTTAGATGTCATTTCTGGGGAGACGTGAGAAATGAGGGCCGTTTTATGGAAAAACTGGAGGAGGGGACAAAAAGGGGAAAAAGGCATAGCAGAGACAAGACCTGAACTCTAGGGGTCTTAACGAGTGGGCATCTCAACTTCCTCAGGCTCTCTAAGGAACCGTTCCAGAAACTTGACAGCCCCACCCCAACATGCCAAATCACAGGGACTCCTGGCACTCACCTTTCTTCTCTGCGACAGGGCAGAAGTGGGTGTTGCAGGCCAGGGAGGCTTCAGGCTTCTGGTGAACGAAGCAGCCCACGGCCGGCCGGCCCCCCGCCAGGCACTGCACTGACCTGGTCTGCACGCCACCCCCACAGCTGGCTGTGCACTGGGAGAAACACATGCATGACAGTCACCCATGGCTGCTTGGTTCTCAGGGTGCTCCCCTCTTCCAAGCATCCCCCTCCACCCAGGCTCCTCCAGGTGGTCTCTCTCTTTGATGGTGGGTGGCTGGGATTAATTCTGGATTAATCCCAGGTACGGACAGAGGGGACAAATGCCTGGAAGTTTAGAATGTTCTTGAATCACTCATGGGCTGATGGACACAGGAAAAGGGCTCACATCTGGGGATACGGCATTGTTCCCTGGACCTGTCCAGGTGCACACATACAGAATATACGACTGGGTCATCTGAGATTTACTGTGGGCGGGAAATCAAAAGAGGGGTGACCAGAAAGGCAGAGGAACCCAAAACTGAAGCAATCCATCAGTCCAATAGAAAGCAACTCAGACTCCAGACTGTATCACACTTGAGCTGTTTACACTGAATAAAGTTTCTCCGCACCCCAAATTGAGGATTCCTCCTGGAGTTCACTCGACACCAATAGTCATCGGTTGACACTGCTCACTGAGATGCTGCTGGTGCTCTGGGTCGGGCCATTGCTCTAGATATCAGAATTGCACCAGCAAATACCTATTTTTCTTTCCTTTTTCCTTTCAGGACTGACTTCAGTTATATCTAAATTTAAGAACAGTGGTGCATAGAGTCCATATTTGTCATGACTGCAGACATTTTAACAAGTCGTCTTGTCAAGGGCCTGAAACTTTTTGTGTGTGGCCTTGGCAGTCACTGTCATCCTTCAGTCAGACAGTCCACCAGGTGTTCCCACTTAAGCCATTCCAAGACCAAATTAAAATGTGAACCACCCGTCCCTAAACCCAAATGACCGATATAATTTAAATCAGTACTACCAGGCGACAAGCTATTAAATTTGATGACAAGCAAAGCCATTTAAATCAACAGAAACCCTGCAGATCAAACAACAGAATCACGATCTTTATACTGTTACAAGAATAAACCTGTCTGGGGGCAAAGTTCAGCCAGGGGCTGGCCATGTATTATGGCCTGACAATTTCCCACAGTTTGAGTCCCAGAGTCCTGGGTACAAGTGCTTATGGCAAGCACAGCCATAAGAGTTATCACTCCCCACATGTTAAAGTCTCAAAAGATAATAGATGAGTCACACTGGATAAACATCAGGCAGGGCATGGTAAAAATGACTTATTAGACAAACAGATGGAGTATTTCAGATTGGTAAAATCTATTACAGACATGTTTTAGTCTTTTTGTTTTGGCTTAAATTAAATACCGGTGAATCTTGTTTTCCTCTTTGTAAATTTGCCTGTAGTCTCCAAATTGAGCAGAGTGGCCTGGCTGCTAGAAGGTGGGGAACCGATTTCAGGAACCACAGTTTCCCCACTGACGGAGACAACAGTCTTGAGGAACCACCTCTACTTGTCTCCCACCCACACTTCTCTAGGGACAGAGGAAGCAAAGCACCTGCCCAAGAAACACCTCAACTCCACCCCTTAGCTCATCCATCGCTTCTTCTGGTCTGACAAACTGCACTCAGAAGAAAGTTAAAGGGAAACATTTATAGCTATTGATACTTTTTTGTTGATTCACAGTAGGAAATGCTTGAAAAGAATATAGTTTAAGTGTCCCTTGCTCCAATAATTTAAATTAAACAATTTCTAATTTGAGTATCTTTGGGGGAGGGGTTCATATATTTCTAAATGAAAAACCTATGTCAGGTTTGGAGACAACTAGAACCACAGTGGAGCTGGAACATAAGCCAAGGTTAGTATGTAAGGTCCGTGGAAGGGGTTCCTCTCCCTCCCCAAGCACTGAGAGACAGGTGCCTTCTGCGGAACTCAGAGACTGGGACACAGCAATTATAATTTACAAAGTTGCAGGGCTGAGAGAGCAAATACAAGAAACAGGACCAGAAATTATGGCGGAGGAACCAGAGTGTGGGCTGTGGCCAGGCTGGGATATTACGATGTTTTAAGAAGCTGGCTGATAAATAGCCAAGCCTGGGCTCACAGATAGATAGCCAGAGCTCTGACACAATGGATTGGAGAGGGCATCATTTAGAGGGGATTTTGAAGTGATTTTTTAATGTTTTAATTTATCTTTATTGTTGAAAGTATTACAAATGTCCCTACTTTTCCACCATTGATACCCTCCACCCTGTACTGATTTTATTCTGGTAAAAGTTTAGCTGATATTGAAAAAGATTCCATGATGGATTAACTTGATTCTGATAAATATTTCTGTTTCTTTCCTTTGGACTTAAAGATAATAATCATGTGTCATTTTTGCTCTGTCACATTTGTTTGTTTCCCACTCAGGTCAATAGCAGGAATTCTCAATCCTTAACAGATTTTACACAAATCGAGATTAGTGGTTTCTGTGGGGCTGGGGACACAGCAGCCTGACTTGGAAGTAAACCATAGACAACTCTTAATGAGCTTGTCTGGCTGTAATCCCTCCACCCAGACACACACACACACACACACACACACTCTCTCTCTCTCTCTCTCTCTCTCTCTCTCTCTCTCTCTCTCTCACTCTAGCCTGCCATTCACCAGCCATATGAGATAGGCAACTGTTTCAAATTCAGTCATGGACAAGCAGGGAGGAAGTGAGTGGTTGGCAAGGGAGCACTGCCTTTGGATTCTAAAGATGATACCACTACACATGGGTCTCTAATAGAGCACACAACATCAATGCACAATGGAAACAAAAACCCTGCGACAAGTGTGTGGTTTGATTGCTCTGGGAAAGAAAAGATCTCTAAATAAGGATGAGAAGTGGCTGCCCTGAATCATTCATTGAATTTGTTTTTTCTTTAAAATTCTCACATTCAGTAAACATTCTCTGCACACTTAGTATTGGGGGCTAGGTGCCCTGGTAGGCACACGAATATATATATTCTTGATATATATATCAAGGCACTATTACTATTGTTAACTCACCCTCCTCCTTGCCTTGTTTTTTATTTATATATATATATATATATATATATATATATATATATATATATATATATATGAGAGAGAGAGAGAGAGAGAGAGAGAGAGAGAGAGAGAGAGAGAGAGAGCTTCTATACACACACAATGTACGAATGTATACACACACATGCAAATATATAAAACACTTAGTATAACATCTGTCACAAAGCAATCTCTGGACAGACATCAGTCTTAATGGTTATTTTGTGGCCCTATCTGTTTTCTAGCAACTCATGTTCAAGTGGGCAGCCTTGATCTCTGACGGTCATTAGGCTCGAGGATGGACAGAGCATGATTCCTGCATGACAGGGGTCCCCACTCTAGTGTCTGTTTCCTGTCAGTGCTTCCTTTTAGTACAGGACCCCAGAGCCTCCCCCTCAGTAAACTTAGGGTGTAGGGCACATTCCCTGGGGGGCACCTGCACTCTTAGAGGGTGGGTTATGCTGAGAGCCCAGAGCCACCCCTGTCCAGTGCAGGCTGCCAGGGAGGGTTTGGCATGATGAGTGAGTGGGCAAGTGGGCGTATAGGACAAGCAGACACTGTCTAGGCTAGAATAACTTTGGGGGCAGGGAAGGCCATCAATAGGCTGCCAGCTGGGTTGTTTCTATGGCACCAGGCACTGACTAGATCTGAGAAATATTTTTGGCGAGAGACAAAGACCTGTGAAAGTTTCTTTGGAAGTGACAAAAAGACATCAGCCCAGTGCTCTTTGGGATCAGCTGCTATAATCATCGAAGGCCCAGCTTGGGGACCCCAAGAGGATACTTGCGTTGGGGCAACTTGGTGGTGCAACACCCCTGTTTATCTGATAAGCTTAGGATGTGACCTTTGGTGTGTTAAAGAAATGTTACCTGATAGGGTTCTGAGATCCTGGCCAAGGACCAAGGTGTTTATAAGGTGGAAAACCAGAAGTTTGTGGCCATGCATGACATCATTTTAATTTGCCTTTTAAAAGCCAACATTCTGCCCATGATGATGGGCTCTGACCTGGTCTGTGTTCTGCTGCCCAGAGTGGGGGTGAGACAGATCAGGTGCCCCAGAGCCAGGGTGAACTGTCAGGACCATGAAGAGGTACATGGTGACTCTAGGCTGAAGTCACATGATAGGGGTGGGCCCCACAGAGAGCCAGCTTCCCCCTCTCACTAGAGTCTCTGTGCCTCAGTTTCTTCATCTGTAAAATGGAGGTGATAATGTTACCTACCTCATAGTCCTGCTGGAAGGGATAAATGAGCTGGGAGCCTCACAATGCCTAGCACAGTGCCTGCGGTGGGAGGGGTGGCCCCAGCAGGCGGCAGTCCTTATTGCTGCGCATGGCAGCGAGGCTCCCAGCAGAGTCCAAGGGCACCTTCCAGGGAGTGAGAGTGATTTTGAGGACTCTCTGCAAGATGGGCCTAGCAGAGGGGGTCACACAGGCCGCTCACCACTGAACACAACTCACTCTCCCTCTTCCTCCACCTCTTTGGAAAGAAGGAGAATCCCAAAGACGGGCCTCCCCTGTGCAAAGAAGGAAACTGGCTCACTGGCTGACAGATCAGAAAGTAAAAGAAGTTCCCTTCCCCTCCCTGCGGGGACAGAAAAGCAAAGCGCCCTGCCCCGCCCGGGAAGAAGGAAGCAGTGGGAATGCTCCAGGTGGCCAGCTGGGGGGTCAGGCAGGTCAGCCCCTGCACCCCGCTGGTGAGGGGCAGCCCCACAGAGCGGAGCGAGAAATAGCAGCAGGAGCCCGGAGAGTGAGGGCGCGGCCCGGACAGGCAGGAATCAGGAGCCAAGGGCAGAGGAGCCCAACGGGCAGTGAGGGCTGCCAGGAGCCCAAGGACGAAAACGGGGCGAGGAAAGAGGGGGAGTTAACAGCGGTGATGGCAGATTTCTCCTTAGAGGTGAAGGAAGTGTGGAACGAGGAGGGAGGTGGGGACACGAAGGCCCCAAGAGCAACCCTGCTGGCCTCTCTGGTCCTGGGCTGCCCTGGTCTGAGGGCCCAGGCAGGACGCCACAATTCCAGGCTGTCTCGACCCCTATTCTCACTTAATTGTAATAAACCTACTATAATCCCACACCCACCTCCTTAGGCCTAATTTCTTCCCCATTTACTCATCTCCGAGGAATTCGGCCCAGCCTTTACCAAAAACATTACATTTTCCGATGCTTAATTGGGTGATGATAAAGGACAAAGCACACATGCCCTTAAAGATTCTGTCACTTTTCTAGACTGTCCTCTGCAGGAAGCCACAGGCACAGCCAGACACACAGGCACCTGCCCACACCCTGGAGAGGAGGGTCAGGAACGGCTTCGCCGGCGCTGACACCCCCCAGACACTCCCCACCAGAGCCAGCTGCCAAGGTCCGGAGCAGCGCCCCTACCTGAGACCAGGGCGAGGCAAACCAGCTGGCCCGAGGGGGGCCTGCGGCAGCAGACAAGGGGCGCTTGGGGCAGGGGAACGGGGCGCAGGCGCGTTCCAGCTCCAGGTCGGGCTGCGGCAGGTGCCAGCACTTCTTCGAGGTCAGCTCCCGGTACTTCCCAGAAATGTACTTTTCAGCACATTTTAAGAACCGCTTCTGTGTTCCCCTCTCACACGTAACAGAGCACTAAAAACAAAAGGAAACAAAAGCCGTGAGTGGAAACTATTTCGTCTGTGGCAGCTGCCTCTTTTACCAAATCCTTGAGTCAAACAATCTCCTGATTCTATCAGCTTGAAGATTTGCAGGAGTGTAAACACTCAATGAACTTCACTGGCATTTCAAAGGCATTACAGACTCTACCATTAGAAAAGGAGGCAATCAAATGCAGGAAGGGGGTAATTACGAAGCTATCATTTCACTGGGAAATCAAAATGTTGGGCCCGAACTGATATTAGAATGCACTGAAATTTAGTACCAAGGACATGAGGTGAAGCCCAGAGCTCCATGTGTAACACCACCCGACTGCAGTGCGAAGCTGGACCCTAAAGCAGGGGCAGGTAGAGGAAACCCAGGGCTCACAAATCTTCCCCAGAAAGCCCAGGGTTCCCTGTGAAGAGAGCAAGCACACACAAGGAGCTTGTTCCCCGTGGAGGTGTGCCCCCAGCCTGAGCAGTCACTGCTGAGGGACACCTGGCATGTGTGGAATGGGCCCGGGGAGAACCAGCGGGCCGGGCAGAAGGGGCATCTGCAGGTCGAGCAGGGAGCATATGGAAGGATAAGGCAAATAGGGGCCTTCCCAGGCATTGATTCCAGCCAACCCAACGTGAACAGTTTCTTCCCCAAATATAAGACCTGCCCATGGACACTGGTCTCCTGAAATAGGTCCTCTGAATTTCCCAAGGCATTGCACTCTCCTCCTGCTCGGTGTTGCGTAAGCACTTCCTGGGAAATGGCTGCAGCTGTTCTGGGCTTAGGTGGGTCCCCATGACCCCACTGTCAGCACATGTGTCCCCTACTCTCACTTGTACCCCATTCACCCATTCATCCCCACCTCAGCACCAACTGATGACCTTGTGGATGTCACTGGGTGGGCTGTTTAAGGACATGATCTGGAAGCTGAAGGACATGTCTAGAAGTGGGGTACCTTGAGGTTGGCTGAAGCCCAGATGGTGGCCTGAAATGGGAGGGGCAGAGATAGACAAAAGGGGGGTGGAGGAGGGGAAGAGAGAAGCAGTGAAACCAGCTGAGGAGGTGTAGCCCCAAAGATCGACCTACTTCTGTCTGGACCAGGTGCATCTATCTGAGACCAGGCACACCTACCTGGGACCAAGCAGACACAAGCCACTGCAGCTTTTTGTGCTTGTGGCAGCGCTTAAGTGGACAGGCTTCATGAGCTCTGGGCTTGGGCTCCGAGCTACAGAGGGCGTCGGGCAGCAGCTGCGCCCTGGCTGAAGGGTTGGTGCTCTTACAGGCCACGGACCTCTTCCTCCACCCCTTCCCGCAGGTTCGTGAGCACTGCACAGGAAGAGTAAGCATCAGCTCCCAGTAAGGAATGGGTCAGACATTGCTGGGGGACCCAGGCTACAGGCCCTGCATGGCCTGAGAACCCAGCTCTGTGTTGCAAAGAGGGGCCCAGCTGTACCCCCTCCCCCATATCAACTCTGCCCAAGGTACCTCTGCCCAGGGTCCAGCGCTCCAAGTGGGTGGGCAGCTCTGGGGGTGGCAGGCCTGTCGGCTGGCGGGGACAGGCTGTGGGCACAGGCTGGCTGAGACCTGCTCTGATCTATAGTGGGCCCGCCGCGTGCACTGGACCACTCGGCTCTGCGTTCCACCACCGCACGTCCTGCTGCAGGTACTCCAGTTCCCCACGGACCAACTGGGAGTGGACAAAGAGACCTACAGTGAGGGACAATGCCACCTCTCCAGGAGAGGAGGGCCATGTCTGTCCAAGAAGCAGCTGACATTATTTCTTATCTCTACAGTCTACATGTGCAAAGTTATTTTTAGTTGCCCCAGAGGTCACCCCTGACTCCAGTTACTTTTTACTTTCTGGTGAGCTTTCCTGATTGTCATTCTTCCCCCTACCCTAGCTTCAGGGTCACCTGTACTTGGAAATAATTCTCTTTAACACAGCTTGTCTGTTTTCCCTCTATCTCTCTCTCTCTTTTTTTTTGTTAAATGGAAAACTTCAAAGATACAAAAATAAAGGCCCTCTGTGTCCCATCTATCCAACTTCAACAATTATCAACTTATGCTCTATCCCCTATAGCATTTTGAAGCAAATTCCAATCTGTAAATATTTCAATACGCATCTCTAAAAGATAAGGGTTGTTTTTTAACAGAACCACAAAACCATTACATCTAAGCATTGACAATAATCTTATATTACCTCTATATATTCAATGTTTCATTCCTGACTGTGTCATAAATGTCATAGTTTAATTGACTCTACCTGTTTGCATCAGACTCCAAATGAAGCCTCCACCTGCAATTGGTTGATGTCCTTCTTAGCTTTTAATCTATGGGCTTGTCCTTAATCTCATTATTTTTCTATTCATTTTGTTACAGAAACTGGACTGTTGATCACCTTACTGAGTCCACATTGCCTTTTTTTTTTTTTTTCCTGATTAGAGGATTTTGCAACTTTCACCCATCCTCTGCTCTTCCTGTAATTTAGTGGTTGGGTCTAGAGGCTTGATGAGGTTCAGGTTCAGTATTTTTTTGTATGATGACTTCAAAAGTGATAACTTCAATGGGAGCTCATAATGCCTGGTCATCTTTCCTTCAATTTGTTAGCAGCTGTGAATGCTCCAGAATGTTTCTTACAGCGACTTTTTCTCTTTTCTGATTATAAAAGTTTTCCCTTTCAACATGCTGACAAGTGACAGAAGTGGGATGGAGTTGGGTCCAGGCTCGGTTCAATGGCTCCACTCGTGGGTTTCTGATATGCTATTGGCTGGCTTTGTACAAGTCAGTGTGCAGGAGGGTTGGTGGTACACGCCTGGGTGGGGGGCACTGAGGCAAGAGAGAGCCTGGAGGTCAGTGGGCCAAGAACAAGGATGCATTTGGCTGAAAGGCCCTGAGATCCCTCCCAGGGACAGCTATTTGGACTCTAAGATGACTTACTGATTTTTACTTATATTTCTTTTCCTCTTTGAGATGTTTAAGCAAAAACCAAAAATTCTGTGGAAAACTTTAGGGCCCCAGAGTCTCCACCTTGGTGGTTGTGGGAAAGAGCAGTGGAGGGAAAGGAGAAGCTGTGCTCTTCTTTCTTTAGATGGCATAGTATGACCTGCCCCCCCCAATCCAGGAGCACAGATCTCCAGGAGCAGGGATCGCCAGCAGCCCCTCCCCAGCCCAGGCAGCACTGGGAGTCACTGAGGGCATCAGGGACAGCAGAGCCCAGGGACGCAGCCCGTGAGGCTCTGTCCTGACAGTCTGTGAACAGGGTTCAGGGGTTGGGACAGAACAGAGAGGAATGTTCTGTTTTCTCACCATTTCTGAGTATGAACTAATACAACAGCGGTTTTCTCCTAAGTCTTGAGATAAGATGGAGGATTTGTGACGATGTCCCCATTCATCCTTGGGCTTAATGACCCTGCATCTTTTCCTCCCACTCAGAACCCACTAGTTGCACTCGGGTTGAGGAGCCAAAGCTACAGCTAGAATGCTTGGAGAGGTTTTGTGAGGACTGAAGTGTGGGAACCTGAGTTATACAGAGAAAACCATCAAGAGAAAGACAGAAACAGAGAGGTAACCATTGTACTTAGTCCCTCACATTTGCTTCTGGTGCATTCCCTCTCTCTCTCTCTCTGTGTAAATATATATATGTGTGTGTGTGTGTATATATATATATATACATACATACATACACACATATATATGTGTGTGTGTGTTTAACATGATTGAGGATAGACAGTATAGACCTTTAAATTCAGCACTTCCACAATTCAATGTCTAGAACAAGCATTTTTCTTATACTGCAAAGCCTTTGTAGAGATATTTTCAGAGTCTCTAATTTCATAGTATGGACCAAGGCATATGCATATCTAAATAAGGAAACAGGCAAAAGGACTGAGTTCTGTGCTCCAGGAAAGACATGACCATCCAAGGTTGTACCAGCTCCAGGGGTGCTGTTCTGCCAAGATTTCTGAGCAAAAAGACCAGTGTCATTCCGCAAGTTCTCAAATGGGTTCAATATTCACAGCCCATTTTTGGACACTTGTGAAAGTTCTCAGGATAAGTCAGTGCTGGGAGAGGGAAACTGGTTACCCTTCCTTGATGGGAAGCAGAAGTGAGCTCTCACGCCAGCACTGCAGGCAGCTCTGATGTGTCCCATGTGCCTTCAAGCTGAGTTATGCCATGATATTTTTTACTTTCATTTGTAGAGGGCTTGAACTATTTTATACTGAGGTTTCTCCTGAAAAAAAATTCTATTATGTGTCTAAGAAAATTATTAAAAAACCCTGTAATACAAAGTTTTATTCACATGAAAAACAAACGATGTTGGGCTTATAGGAATTGTTCCATCTCAACTGTGGAAATGCTTCCATTTTTCAGGGTCAATAAAATTACTGCCTTTTATTTCACATTAAACCAAGTAAATTATGCCTCCTTGTTATGAAACTTGGGTTTTCAGCCTCTTGGCTGTGATGCTTCTGCCCTTGGAGCCTCCCGGCTGCTTCCCCTTGCTTTTATGTTTTCTCCCATTTCTTGCATTTGCTTTCTCAGCCCTGCAGCCTTGTAAATTATAATTGCTGTGTCCATACGAGGTTGCAAAGCCGTCTTGGCTACACGCAGGCTTTTCACACTCCCTTGTTAAGTCCTCTGTCTCCACCACCTTAAGCTGTTCCAACTGGGTTGATCCACTCTCTGCCCTTCTGTTAGCCGTCCATCATTAGGAAATCCTCCTGAACAAAGATCGTGCACAGGCATATGGAAACGCCGAGTGTCTGTTTTCTTTCACAGGCAGAGCTCTGGGGAAATGTCTTAATTTTAGCTTATGATAGAGTCAAAATTCACATAAGCTTCCATGCTTTCTGAGAGCAGACATGAGGTGTATTCAGTAGTGAACCAGGGGCCACACTTGTCTCACTTTGTTGTTTTTCTTGTCTGCCAATTGGAACAAAGCAGGCAGCTGGAATTACCCAAATCACGAAGACTCAGCCACCAGCCTTCACTTGTACTTCCCTGGCCCGGGCCAGGCACACCTTTAGGGAGGGCTGATGGGAGAGGTGATGATGGACTTTATGCTGTCACTCAACATTTCAGGCAGGGTTTCCTGGCACCATTTGTTAGACCTTCATTATCACTCACTATTTGTCAACGGTCATTAGTTGTTTCTAAATAAAATGACTTTCTCCTCTACATTAAAAAATATTAACATCTTGGTTTTGGTTATTTAAAGCACCTTTTGGAAAATGCAAATTTCCAATGAGAGTGTTTGGCTTTGGTCAAATACCTTGTCATGAACAACACCCAGGCAGCCACAGGCTGTAACTACCCTTCAGATTCAGAAGTCACTCCTCTTGGCATAGACCAGCACCAGCTGCTGATGGCTGAGCCCCACACACAGCCATCCAGGGGCTGTGACAGACTTAGCATCAGTGAGTCACTCAGAGAGCAAATAATGCTAATTCATTTTAGAATTCAGTTTCAGTTGTTTTATTTCTCTGCCTATTCTCTTTGAATTTTCAAGACAGCACCGGTTGTTCTATTTTCACAAATAACTTGACCTTCTAGGAAGTAGCCTTTCATGGCAGTCTTGGAGGCATGACAAATATCAGGTACTCACAGCTGGATTCAGTTCAGAAGAGGTGCGTGCTGGACGCAGCAAATGATCACATTAAAATCCAACTTTGCTAACGTTTGCTCCTCCATGTCAGCAGACTTGTGCACACGTAACTTTCATGTTAGTACAGCTGTCACGACTTCCAAATAGGCTGTTCTTAATCAAATCATCCACTCTCGTGTTCCTAAATGATCTTTAAAGACCTCCGTGACCTTAATCACAGACACTTACACACTGAGCTATCAGTGGCCCAGTGTAAAGACAACTCTGTGGTCCAATGGGCTGGGGATCATGTGACTTTTAAAAACAGAAGAGCCTTTCCTTCATGTGACACTATAGCACCTTCACATGTGTAAGTAATTTGAGATCTACCACACTTTTCTTTCACATGAAATGTTTTAAAGATAACAATGCTTATCCAACAATAAACAGATGCTAGTTAGAAATATCTGCCTTTTCCATTGGGAAACAGTAAGTCAACTTAAAGAGGGCCTGCAGAATTATAAACTGAAAGTGCATCAGTGGAGGTCAGAGAACTTGGGCGAATGAGGAAGGAGAGGAACTCCTTTCCTGAGCCGGTCTGGCAGGTGGCCATGGGCCCTGAGCCTGCCTTCCCTATCTACTGATTTGGACTGTGCTACTGGTCTGTGTCAAAGGACATTTCATCAGTGTCAAATGGTGCCAGCTACATTCCAGGCAAGTTCAGAGGCAGAAGACCAGCTCTGACAATGATTTTGGTAACCAAATGTGCAACTGAACGGTGTTGATATAGCCAGAGCTACTGGACAAACAGATGGCGCTCTGCTCACATGCTCTACCTTCTGGAGCAATGCACTTTGTCTCCAAATCCATCTACACTTCACTAGTAAGCACATCAGAAATGACAGTGGGTACAGAACACCCAATCATTCCCTCCACCCTGGTCTTTAGTAGGATGTTCTGGGAAAACCAGGACCCTTCAACTGTCTACCCGATGCATCCTTCCAGGGGCAATGCTTGGGACTGGCCCTGATTTTCACTTCAAACCGAGTCCATCACTGGCCACTGGTTGGTAGGGACAGGGGCAGACTTCAGAAAAAGGGAGACCCAGACGGCAATCCCAAGCCTTTGCCATCAGCACTTGGAAAATGCACCTTGACAGCTACTTCATCTGTTCAGGCTCAAAAGTCAAACCACTTTGTGGATGTGTGAGACTGACTGAGAGATTTATAATGAGCTGGACACAGGCACTGAGCTGTTTTCATCTTTAAGCGCAGCATTTCTTCTCTGAATCACACCAAGCCAAATTGAAGGACATCAAAAGCTCCCCCCAAAGGAAGCACTGTGGGTGTTAATTTTATGGACTGTGAGAAGCCAGAGGTATGTGGGTTTTTATTATTCAGAGGCCAACATGCTATTTTTACCAGATTTTCTTGTCTCACTATCCTGTCATCAGATGTTATCTTAGGAAGAATCAGTAAGATCTACAGAGCTTTCATTTACATGGGGAGACAGGAAAAACAAAATTATGAGGGACACAGAGACCAAAGAATCTGACCTCACTGTTCAAAACACCCTCAACAATTCCCTGTTTCAGCAAAAATCCTTCTGAGGTTTTCCTTTCTGTAGACCATTGAGAGTGTTTGCCTCCCATTAACTCAAATGACAGACTTCAGCTCATAAAAGGTAAAGGGAAAATCATTAGATTCAAATGCTAATGAAGTTCTGTCTCTTTGTGTGGTTGCTCCTCTATCCAGCTTCCACAGAAAACTGGAAAAAAGAAGACTGAGTGTTAGAGCTGGGAAGGACTTCAGAAATGATGAACTTTACTGGCTGTGTCTTACTTTTGGGCAACTGAGCCCCAGGAAGAAACAAAAGTCCCAGAGGTAGTGGGAGATGCAAATAGAGGAGGGGTCAGGAGTCCCCCCTCACAGTGCTGATCTCAGTGTCCACCCTACTCTACTAGAAAGAATGAGCATCTTTTCCTTCATCAGACTCAACATGGGGAGGGCAACTCCCTCTTGCTCTTCTTGCTTACCCATTCAACACCCAAGCATGGAGTCAACTGTTTCTACGACAAACACCTTTGCTATGGAATACAAAATACTGGAGCATTGGTGATATAGTGGTGAGCATAGCTGCCTTCCAAAATACTGGAGTGGTAACTACATATAGCAGACAATTTAGCAACCTAGACCAGATTGCAGCTGAAATTGAGTACTGAATGAACAGGAGGTACCTTCCCCCACTTGACCAGGTTTTCATGCCCAAGGATAGTACAAAGGGGCTGAGAGGATCCTGGTCTATTTGCCTGTGACCCAGATGGTGCTAAGACAGTGTTTTCCAAACCACAGCCAGCTGGCAGGGCTCTCACACACCTATGTGTTCCTGGTCTCTCCTTTATTCTGCAGGAATCACAAATCTGGGGTTGGGGTCAGGAATCTGAATGTGTACAAAGCCTGTCCTCCCCCAGCCTGATGATTAGGATGACCAGTAGGGTTGGGGACACGACTCTAAAGAAATACAACATCCTCCTCTTCGGGACAGTCCAAGACACTGGCCCCTGCAGATAAGCACTGTCTTTCCCCTCTCCATTGTAGTAGACTTGCACTGATGTTATTTTGTTTAACTATTATGAGAACTAGGATATTTAAATAAAACTTGGGGTGGGAAGCCTGGTGAATAGGTTCTTCTGGAGGAAGGTAGGCACCTTCATTCCCTGTCACTGGTGAATCATACAAGCCTACCCAGGTGGACCAGCCCCTGGTTCAGTGCAGCCCCCTTGGTTTTTAAGACTGTGCTCTGGACCAGCTCCTGGACTCAGACCCAGAGACTATAAAGTGTAAAGTGTAAAGTCATGCAAGCTTAGCCTCCTACACAAAGAAAGACTACCCTAGAACCAAAGTGGCTGAAGAGCTGGGATGGACCAGAGCTGTTTCCTTGTATACTGATGGGTCCAACCTTGAAATGAAGAACTCAGGAGAAGTAACTATGCCCAATACTGACATTCTTCTAAGCCTCCCAAACTGCCCAACTTGTGAGCTGGAGAGACATTCCTATCCAAGGGTGGCTCCATGATGCAAGGTCTTTGTAAATTTACATCTTGCTTGGACATGGAAGGTTGTGATATTGGATGAATTCATAACTGGGGACATCATCTAGGTTACTAAGATTCCTCTTATACCACCGAGCTACCCAAGCAGACAAGAGGTTTTACACTGAGCAGGGCCAATATCACTTCCTACATGAGACTCCTGTAGGTTTTCTGCCTTCAGGAGGGCAAAGCATTGGGACACTCCCTGAATCAGTTTCTGTCCTGTGGGCCCTTTAGATCTGATCTGCTCTTCTCTGGACATCAGACAGCCACTCCTCTCTGCCTCTGGTCTATTTCCCACTGCAGGAGTAGCTCTTTTGTTTGCTCATCTGAACTGACCTGACCAATCAGGCTCATTGGGTCTCTCCATTCTCTTTGTGAAATCACCTAGCCACTGCCCACACCATGCTGAATGCCACATGAGGGCCAACCTTGCCCATGGTTGACAACATCCTGCTGCCACCCATTGACAAGCAGGAGCACATGGAATCAGCTGAGCCTATATTCTAATCTGCTTCTGAATTTGTTACTGGAATTATGTACAAATTAAATTTGGTGTAGTCTGATGGAATATGAGCATGAAAAATGAGAAGCTTATTTCCATGAAAACAGAGTTAGATTTTTGGAATGATTCAGTGAACACTAGTCATTAAACTTGCTGTCAGCTTAGGTGTGGCTGAGACCAAAGTAAAATATAGAGAAAAATTAAAAAACAAATAATTTTACACTTGAATGAATGAGTGAATAAATGAGACCAGTTTCACTCTTCTTTAAAGAAACTCAAATTGGACATCACAGGTATTGGGCATATTTTATGTAAATTTTATGTAAATTTTAAGATTTTTATTAATCGGATCCCTACTCAAAGTAAGTTTTGGCCATAACTAAAAGAATTAGTAAATGGATGCACACTTACATATTTATTGAAAATAAAGATTCAAAGTATATGTGTGTGTTTGTATTTTAAAATAAATGTTCCCTTAATCTTCTTTTTTCATCAGTGTGTTGAATGAGAGCTTCTTGTCTACCTGGTGAAAACCTCCAAATTTTCCCCAATAAGCTTCTCCTCTGTGTAACCCCTGTTTATAGTGCATGCCCATCTGACATGTGACAGGAACCTAGAGCCAAAAGTCCCTGTCTCCACCCTCCTCCCCTATGTGCCCATTTTAGGGAGTGGAATCCTCCAGGCTTCCTTTCCCCTGACCATTCTATATTTCACCAAATCACAGATTCTACTTCCTGATTCTCCAACAAAGCTGCATCATCCTGAACATCTGAATGAATCCAGGTCTGTGATGGTTTATCTTATGTGTCAGGTTGGCTGGGCCATGGTACCCAGATATTTGCTCCAATATTATTCTAGATGTTTCTGTGAAGGTACTTTTTAGAAGTGGTTAACATTTTAAATCAGTAGACTTTGAATAAAGCAGATTGACCTCCATAATATGGGTGGACCTTGTCCAATCAATTGTAGGCCTTAATAGAAAAAGACTGATCTTTCCCAGAAGAAGAGGGGATTCTGTCAGCTGATGGCCTTTGGACTTCAACTACAGAATCAACTCTTTTTTGTGTCTCCAACTTGCTGACCCATCCACAGATTTTGGAGGCTGCCCACAATGCCTACACACTCTGATAGCTGGTTAGGAAAATATACACTCTAAGTAAAAACTAGCCATTTAAACATAAGCTACAAGTTACATGGATTTAATGATTACTAACCTAATTAATTTTTTTAAATTTAAATATATTTCCTATATTGAAGATGTGCCATTTTCCTAATAGAGAAAAGATAAAACATGTTACCCAAATTGCTGAGAAGATGAATATATTAACCAATTCATCATGTGATCCACTCTAAAATACACTTAATATGAATGATAGAAAGACTGCAGACCTAAACCAGGTTGAGGTTTTTCAAACTATTTGGAATATATTGCTACAACAATATTAACACTGTTATTTTGCCCTGAAAAGGGTGAAAGATAACAGAGATAACATTTTCTATTAAAACACTCACTTTGCTGGGAAACTGTTTCCATCTAACTCAAGAGCTGGCAAACATTTTACTAAAGAGCCACAGAGTAAATATTTTAGGTTGGTGGGCCATGTGCCCTCTGCAGCAACCACTCAGCCTCACTGTGGCAGAGAGAAAGCAGCCAGAGACAATGTGGAAACCAATGGGCATGCCCATGTTCAAACAACACCTTATTTTCAGAATCACCATAGTCCATAGTTTGTCAATCCCAGATTCAAGCAGTTCCATTTAGAAATAACAGGATTACACACATCTGCAGAAGCCGGGAGGCAATGGGCTTGTGTGCATGCCTTAAGAAGGTAGGCGTGTTGCAGTTTTAGGCCTATTCTGAGTGCAGCCAAAGCAGATTATTAGGAATAAAAGGACAAACATTGTCAGAGACAGATGTTAACAATAAAACAACAACAGCAGCAAAAGCAACAAGTCCCATGTGTTAAATCGTGATATTCTAATAGAATCTTTCCAAATCTTACAGAGACAGAATGAGGCCTACAGGCCCTGCAGCACAAGGGAAGGGAACCAGTGCTTCAGAGTGTGAATCCAGTTAAGTAAATTCAGTTTAATTCTCCCCACAAACCAATGAGGCGGTTACTATTCTTTCTTCCACTTCAGAGAGGAAAGAGTGAAGTGCAGAAAAGTCATGTAAACGGAGTGGGCTGGGATTGGAGCCCAGTGAGTCCAGCTTTGGGGCCTGGGCTCCCGTTGCTGATTTAGGTCCCTTCCTAGGCACACTCAGGGCCCGCTCTGTGCCCTGCCTGCATTGTTCTAAGTGCTTACACTGATTAACTCGTTCACACACAGGAACTCAAGTAACAATCCCAGGGGAGGTGCTGTTAGAATTCACATTTTACAGATGAGAAACCGAGGCCCCAACATGGTGAAAGCCTTTGCTGCAGGCACTCTGGCTCTTGATGCTCAAGGTCACACAGATGGTAAGTGGCAGGGCCAGGGGGAAAACTCACTCTGCTGTGTGCTGCTCAATGAATTAAGGCTTCTGCAAGGCTAGCTTTTTAGCTGGGGAAAAATCTAATGTGAGGTAGTTACCTAATATTGCTTAGTTCTAAAATGTCCTAGGAAAAATGTATGTATTTAGGAATTTTGTGGGCATTACATATCTTAATTGGACAGTTGCAAATTTTGTACCTAATTGTAGAATTTATTACTATAGGTAAAACTTGTGTTTTTCTACTTTATGTCTAAATATCCACAATGAGTAAGTAGTGTTTCGAAAAGTCCTTTATGATTCAGTACTGAATCAGTGTCAAAATACTTAGTTAGGGCCATGCTCTTTCCAAACGATTTTCCCTTAGTCATCGTGACGCCCAGAGTTTCTATAACATCTGAAATATCCTTTCCTGCCCCTCAAGAGAGCCTATTAGTGGTGCTCGAGGGAAAGCTTATGTGTCTAACATAAATTTAAACATTTCACAACTGCGGTTCATTTTTCTTTCTTTTAAAATAAATGACCTTCCCACAGGAGATGGTCTAATAAGCATCTCTCAAGGTGCAAAGTGTAATTTAAGTCATGGAAGATTCACTAACCACTGCGTTCCAACTCACTTTCTCTGGATTCTCTCTTTTGTTTTGGAAGGAATGTCGGCTTCCTCTTCTATTACAGAAGTTGAACCTTCCCCACCGGGGCTTCCTTTTAGGAGAAGAATTTTAAAATGATGGCATCACTCCTCCTACAGTTTCAGGCTTTTCTGGCATTTCGCTTTAGGGTTTCTTGGATGTTCATTCTTAGATAAATACTTTGAAATGAGCTTCTCCAGACTCATGAGTCAGTTTTCTAAGAATGCTTTCCAGGTGGCCTTGTCCAGGGGATGTGGACAGTTTGAGCCCAGACCGCAGCCCTTCAGTTCCCGTGGCTTATGCACGCGACCATTCTGGGGTGCTACCAGGGTCTGGGCCAAGTGGGATTGGTCATTTAGAGCCATCAACAGAAGGTTTATATACCAAGGTTACCAGGAATTGCCATAAATTCAATTGGTTTTAAGAGAGAAATCAAAGAAACAAATTGAGCCCATATTTTACACAGAGTGGATCTGCAAGCAAATTGACACCAAGGATAGGATCAATGTCAGTATCCTGCCTAGAATTTCAGGCACATTCTTTGCTGTCAAGTAATAAAGAGAGACAGTAAGGACATCGCGGTCAGGGGGTTACACTACCCAAGTCTATGAGCTAGCCACGTCACTTTCTGAGTGTTAGCGTGCGAAACACAAACAAAACTGGTGATCTCATTTCCTTGCTTTCCCCCTAAACTCATGGAAGCACTAATGACAAATGAATGATGGGGAACATGAGACATAAACCTCCATGGCAGGGTCCAGGCAAAGACGTGTGAATATTTACTGTAGTTTATACAAAAAGACAGCAGTGCTTGATCTTTTACAATGATTCCTAATACCCTCTAAGTTTTTTCTTTTAAGCTGCAAAACAACTTCTAAACTGAAGCCCAGGTGTGAAGGAACCACATGCTGTAGATGATTTTTCTGGCCAATAGATGTCATTAAGCCAGGTGGCTGCCAAAAATATACAGTTAACATTTGATGTTGGGGTCATTCTTGGTGAGGATGGAACATTCCATTCTCTGCATGAAGGAGTTCTCACTGTGGCACTTAGAGGAGATTAATCAGAACCAGAAAATGAACACACAGAGTAAGTAGAACAATATTTATGTAACCTCCAGCTCCCATCCCTATGAAACTACCTTTTATAGTTGCATTCATTCTTCAAGACATCCATAGATTAGTTATTTTTTATTTTCTTATTATGCCCTAGGTACCCCATTGGTTGAATTTCTTTCCCATCCAGTGAGTCTTATGTATTAGTAAATACTAAAAGGTTCTGATGCTTTTTAAAATATTTAATTAAATAATGTAGCTAGTTATTTAGTGGGTTAATTAAATAATTAGTTAAATACTGTGGTATTCTTTGGCATCAACTCCCCAATGTAAAGCTTTAGATATTATATCACGAAACTTATCAGGTGAATCCTGTTGTGAGCGCCGTATCTACCGCTCTTAGCAACACTGATGCAAGAAGATGAATTGGGGTGTGAAGAGGAATGTACTATACTGGTATCTAATTAATAATATTTGCTGTATTTTAATTGGTGTAATTTATTAGCCTCTGTAGCAAAAGAACCTAATGATCCAATGGTATTTACATTATGTACACAGATATAATAAAATGCTGTTTTATATTTAAATGGTCCGACATGTGTTCCATATTCTTACAATGAGTTGGGACAGAGAAAAAAGACCCCTATTTACAGAGCTCATTCACTAAATCAGCTGTTTTAAATGACTCAAATTGGGACAGCAGCCAACCAGTGTAGCATTTGTAATCATTTATGCCAAAATATCATATGCAGAACATAAAAACGGTGTCTGGTAGTTTAGACAGTACTATGATGTCTTTCTTTAACTGACTCTATGAGGTAAGGTCTACATTTGCACAAGTAGCCATGAGAGAATAGCATTAGCCTTCATAGACACAGGGAAAAATTTGTGGGAAATCCAATTCTTTGAACAAAATAAAAGGGTCTCCTGAAGAACCAGTGAAGGCATCTGAAAATGATGAGACCAGTGGAGGGCTGAGTGCAGGTGTCCTGTGTATGGCTGTGTATGGCTCATTGTGTATTACAGTCTAATAGGCATTAAATGACATTGGACAGGCTCTGTAAAATCTCATTGACCTACAAAAACCTACATATATATATTCCAAGTCCTGAACAATCTACAATCAGACGATCCAGGCTCATGAATTCAATTCTAATTCCCTCTAGTCTACTGAGTTCCAATAATGCTAGTAACGATGGATGGCTAGTACTTAATGAGGTGCTTTATCTGTGCTAACTCTTTAATTCTCACAGTACGTCTGTATGGTAGGAATACCTATTTCAGAGGTGGAAAATGAGGTGCAGAAATACTGAGTAATGTGCACAAGGATATGCAGGAGCACGTGGAGGAGCCAGGATTCCAGTGCAAGTGGCCTGGCTCGGTGCCTGTGCTCTGGACCACCTGAGACCCACCACTCAGAGGCCAACTGGGGGCATGTCACAAACATGGGTGACAATGGCCACTAGGACAGTGTGGCTAACTGCCAATTCTGGAGAAACCCTTCACAGCATCCGTTGCTGCAAGGAGGATGGCAGGATCATCTGCAGAGCTAAACGTGCTGTTGATGATCAACACACCAGATTCCAAGTTAATATATTTGGTAACCACAGGTATGCTACACAAATATTGATGGGTGTGGGGCACCTTTCAATAGCTTTATAAAGAAAGCACATTTCTCTGAAACTTTTTTTTTTTTAATTTAAAAATTGTAGAGATTTTGGGAAAGATGGTGCAAGTGAGGGTGTACAGAGATTCCTTTTCCCCAAAACAAATAAATGGCTGAGAAGCTGTGAACATATCAAAAGAATCAAAACAAAAAGACTTCTCACATAACAAGTCATCTGTATTTGTTCCATAAGGCACTTGGAAAAAGCACACTGCAAGAACAAGGCCAGAAGGATGGAGACCAGCTCCATTTAGGTCTATAAAAGGATTATATACAAATGTCCAGGTCGGAATGGAGCTGGGAACCTTACATGGAACCGATGTGAAGATTATAGAGCAACCCCCACCCCGACCCCACCACCAAAAGGCACATGTATAAAAGATATATAGCACTCAAAAGAAAGATGAATGAAATAATAAAATATTCTGGAAGAAGACATACTTCATCAAATACAATTTTACAAAACAGATTACACTGTCAGGAAATTTAAAAGAGAGTAAAATTCCATGAAGCATGACATCAAGGAAGAGATAAGATGACAGGATGACATTAAAGGGAGTGAGAAGAGAAGCAACAGAAAGACACTCCCAGATATGCAAGGAGTTAGGAGATCCTTCTTGAAAAATATGCTCAAGGCATACTCCTGTTGACTGGGAAAAGATTTAAACTATTGAACTCAAGAATGAGAATGCTATTGTATGATGACTGGCAAGGTCCCTGGATCCATTTAAATAGGTAAGTAAGTTTATACAACTGGTCAAGATTATAACAAAATTAACATGCTATCATTATTGAAAGAATACAGGTCTATAATATATTATTATATTATTAAAGTAAATTGACATGAGAAACCTGCAAGCACTTATAACAAAGATTGGGGCCTGAACTGAAGTGTGAGAAGTAGAGAATAAAAGGAGTAGAAATGTGCTAGTTGTTTATTTTGCTCAATAGGGTTTTTATAGCTTTATGTTGTGAACTTGATAAATCATAAAAGAATGATTTAAGTATATTATTTCACATTATATAGGTAACTAACTTAGAACTAGAAATATACTCTATGTCTTCTAAATAACCAGAGCAGTAAAAAAGAGACAAGCATAAATCATTCAAAGGAAAGATGGATAAAATAATAAAATATTCTGGAAGAAGACATACTTTAGAAAATATGTAAGTTAGAAAGTTACAGTAGAGACACATTAAAGAACTAAAAGTAGCAAGCAAACTTAGGTAAAAGAATTAATATAAGATTAATCTATTAAAAGATAGCACACAAAATCACAGACCAATCTTATGGAAATGTATACAAATCATAAAGCAAATGCTATCAAAATAAAGCGAGTAGTACATTCAAGAATACATAATGGTCAACTGGGGTTCATAGCAGGAATGCAAGGATGGTGTGATTTATCACACATCTCAGGTCTCATTCATCTTAGGCTGCAGAATGAGATGTGCTTTTCTTTTCTTAACAAATTTAAAGTCATAAATGCTCACTTGTTTGAATGATGGAAATGTGTCCTGGTTCAACTGTCCAGTGACTTAGGGGGCTGGCATGATGACACTCACATAAACACAAAGAACTTCAGTCCACATTCAGTGTCATCTGTGCTGCCCCTTGGTTCCCATGAGTTTTAACCTTTTGCCTGTAAAGCCCATGGACCTGTCTAGATAAGGCTGATGTTCTTGATCAAAGAATATTCACTGAGGTTCTACAGCTACAGATCCTGAGGTGAGTGTCCTGTGGACTTTCTGGCTATTTATTACATGTATATAATTCCCCAATATACATGCACACATATGTACACACATGCTCACACATACACAAATACATATATATATATATATATATATATATATATATAAATAAAGTAAAAATAAAGAGCTGTGAAATATATTTTCATATTGATTCATTTATATACACAATTTACACAATTGTCTTATAGGTGGTTAAAGTATTTTATTGATAATTTTCTATGTAATCTCCAATGGCCATATACCTCAGTCTCCTCATCTATACCATGGAGAGAGTAATAGTATCTACTTACTGGGTTGTCATTAGGATTAAACGACTTAACCTCTCATTTTGGCAAGCATTAAATGCCAGCTATTACTATTTTATCACAATCATCATCACCATCATTGGGGTGGATGATATCATTGGGGTGGAACTTATATAACTTAGGAGAACCCCCCCCCCCTTAAAAAGAGTAAAATCAAAGGAACTTGAAATTAGAGGAACCTTAAAGCTTCAGCCTCACTGGCTCCACGTCACCCCCTCTAATCACTAATACCCTTGTGCTGACATTGCGCATGCATCCCCTGGACATTTCTACTTCTCAGTTCAAAGCGACTGTTTAGGATCAGATGGTGAATATCACTGGCTATGAGAGAAATAGCTACATAAACATTTTCTACTATAATTTCATTTGTCTAATGTCATAGATGGAGAGAGGAAGGTGACCAACTTCTTTGGTAGGTTTGGGGCTATTCACAGGGTTCCCCAGACATGGGACTTGTAGTTTTAAAACCAGGACAGTCTAGGTCATCCAGGATGAGTTAATAACCTTAGGAGTAGTTTACTTTCTTTCCTTCTTGGGATGAAACAAATTTAACCATAGATTTGTATAAAAATTTCCAATAAATTTTCTCCATATTTCAATAGTTGTAGCTTCACTTTATTACTGCTAATGATTATGATGACATCCCTACATTGCCCACATTTTCAATATCTTATGACCATTTAGTTGTCTCTCTAAACAACCACAATAGAAGCCTTTAGTGAAAGACAGTGGACTGAGTACATGTTTTTATCTCTGTTGCCTTCCCCAGTTTTAATGAAGGCCAGGAAGGAGTTTTTTCACACTGGAGAGACTGATTTGGGTGTTAGAGACAGGAAAGGTGTTAGAACAGAAACTCTGAGACTTAACCCCCGACACCTTCCCTAGTGTGTTCCAGAAAGCTGGGCACACATGCTGGCTCACCTAAGAACACACACATCTGAAAACAGAACCCTTCTCTGGAGAAGTGGATGGTCCCAAGGGAGATAACTTGGAGGTGACAGAGCAGTCGAAGGAGCCTCTCTCAGCACAGAAACGTCTAATCAGCATCTTGGTGCCTCAGTCTCAACATGCCTGGAGGGATAAGGGTTACCAGGCATTGAAAGAAGATCTCAGCATGATGGACAACAGGAAAGCCCACCAGAGAGGGAATAGACTCTCGAGGTGGGGGATGGAGGGGGGAGAGGTAAAGAGAGAGAAAGGGAAAGAAAGACAGAAATAGGGAAGTACAACAATAAGATTTTCAAATAAAAAAGAGAGGAGCAAGATGCTTTAAAAGAAAGGTTATAATCAAAGACCACAAAAGTAAGAAAACATTTGTTGTCAGTTATTAAAAAATAAAACAGAGCAGTAAATCTGTAAGATAATAAAAATCTCCTCAAACAAAAAGATAAAGGGATGGAATTTGAAAAGAAAATATAAGAACATCAAAACATGAATCTAATGTATTAAGAATTCAGGAGGCAAGAATATAAAGAATGAAGGGGGATAGGATGCCACCCCCCACTTGCACAGTAAAAGAGCCCATTTAGACTCAGCAAATGAACGAAGATATAATGAGATTAAAGCACATGAGTAACCCGGGAATAAATAAAAGACCCTAAGGCTTCCAAAAAGGAGGAGGTAAAGGGAATCAGAATAGGAGCAGACTCCTTGGCAGGCACGGGAGATGCGAGTCAATGATGTCATGCCCATAAAACTCCAAGGGAGAGTGAATTCTCCCCCTGCACTCTGTTCTCAGACTCTCTGTCACCGGTAAAGCTGAGAAAGTTCAACTCCTGGAAACTTTCTCAGACAGTGGAAAGAGGTTGTTCCCCAAATGCGGTGTAAACCAAGACAGGCCATGGTCTGGAATCAGGAAACACTATTCCACATCAGAGAAACAGGAGGAGGCTCAGCATGACAGGTTCAGGTTGGAACAAGAATGGTGGCCCCAGGGATGGGGACCCCAGAGGAAAAACCAACTGAGAGGTTCTCTGACATGTCTGACAGGGTGGGGAGTGCCGTGATAAGTCTGTGACTTTCTCACCTCCTCCCTGTCCTGTCCTAACAGCACTTTCTCTAATGAGGTGAACCCACACTCGGCGCCTCTTGCTCTTACCACTCCCATCTCCTCTGTCTTTCCCTATTTTTCCTTTTAACCATGGCTCTTACCACCTTCCAAAATATGCCATCATTTAAAAATATATTATGCTTATTGCTGACTGTGTCTCTCCCCCAGTAAGCTCCTAAAGGACAGGGACCTTTGTTCACTCACTAATGTATACCAAGAGCCTGACACACAGGAGACACTCAATTTATATTGGTTAAATGAATCGATGCACCATATGTATGCATATATAGTGGGTTTTACGTAAAGAAACTTAAGCAGACAAAATTCGGACAGTTAACTTTTGGAAAAATAAAATTTCATATACAAAAAGATAGAATCAGGATATCCTACTTACCCAGCAAGGATTGATATATAATGTTGGGAACAAGGAGTGATAATGGAATGTCCCCATAGTGCAAGCATGGAGGCCAAGGAAGCTGATGTTGAGAGAGAGCTCAGTGATGCAAGTGATACAAAATGATGCAAAAGGGCTACCTCCTCCCTTGTGAAGGGTAAGAGAATAATCTCTAAAACCAATAAATAGAAAAATGACAATTATGCATATTACTTAGAAATATTGGAACAGATACCAGAAGAGAGAGACAGAGTAACTGAAATTGTTGCCCCTGGTTAGTGGAACTGGGGGTGGGTTGATGGGTGGCGCAGGGATGACGATTTCTCATAGTGAACTTTAGAGTACAATATGCCTTTTAAAATTATCTGCATGTTGTTACTAAATAAAATAAAAATTAATTAAAATAATAGATGTCAGAAGCAAAAACCTAGATTTAAGTTAAAATTTGAATTTTGAGAATTTAAATGGATTCTTCTCTTTAGTGCTTTTTTTAAATTAAGAAAATATGCAATAATGCATCAAAAATTAAAAATCCCTTACTTTTGGAATTTTGTTTGACATAAAAGTGTAATAGTACTGCAGTAACATGGCAGTTGAAGGCGGAGAGGAAATTTTTCGTGGATTCCTGTCTTGCATTGGATCCAGACAAATGTAAATATTGTAGGAGACTGTGGTCTTTCCTTTGTGATGATTGCATTCCTGGTGACCACAGTCAGAAGTATATTAAGAATTTGTTTTTAGTTTCAGGTCATTTTGCCCTGAACTTATATGGAACCTGTAGGAAAACAATTCAAGCTGCACATAAAAATGTTTTATGCTCTCATGTGGTCATATTTTTTATTTTGCAGCACTACATTGAAATGAGGTCTTGTCTTGAAAATGGTGTTTTAATTGAACATGTAATTTATCTAAACAACTTTGCTTGAGGATCTCTTTGGCTCTGGGAATATTATTTAAAAATCTATGCATGCCTATCAAAATGCAATGAAAGATATGCAACAGTTATTGGAAACATCATAAGAAAATAAGGACTGCTGAAGCAGAAACTCAAGGCAGAGAAAAAAGAATGGGAAAATTCTAAGATGTAGTAATTGTATTCAGACATGTCAAAAAATCTCACAGCCACATGATAAAGTTAATGCATAAGTCTTACTTTCCTTCGAGACCTTAACAACTCTCAAAGGGGAGATTCTCCAGTCTCTACAACTGCTGAAGATGCTTTGCAAAGTCACGGTTTACAGGTGACATAGGAAGGCCAACACATCAACATATCAACCAAAAGTAACCTGAATTCTTAAGCAAATGCTAAGGTGAATTGCAAAATATATTATCAAATGCCTGTATCAAGTTCAGAAGTCAATTATTTTGGTTTCCCTCTTAAGTTAAAGCTCTTTCAAGGTTACATGAGCCACTCATCTACTTACATTTCCTAGTCTTGTAAGGCCAGAGATTTTTTTTAACTTAGTGAAAGTTTTATGAAGGTGGGGTGGGCAAAAAAGCGGCAGCTTCTAGTGGGGAAAATGACGGAATATGGACACTCATCACGGGGGGCTATACGGGAGAGATGTTTGCAAATCAACACCTTTCAGGGTGGTGTCTAAAGAGTTTTAATAACCGATTTCAAACTGACAGATTAAAAATACTTGTTCAATATTCAACTAATATTCAAACAGTCACCCTCAACCTGACCTAATTCTTTCCTGTATCTTTGTCCTACCCTCTTAAAAATACAATATGAAAATCAACACCAAAAACTAGCCTGAAATGACACATTGCCCACAGGTGTGAGTCCACTAAATGAATCACCTGGTTCTCTGGTTTTAAAAGTTGTGTTTCCAGAAACTTGTGTCCTTAGGATGGCTTCGCTTTTAATGTGACAAAGTGCTCCCTTGTCCTACTCCCAAGAGTTTATCCAAAGTTCTTCAGCACGGGGATGGGCCTAGGAGGTTTTCTGTGGACAGAGCCACGTGCTTCTAGGTCCGTCTAGACGGGCGGAGTGGGAAGCGGATCCTGTGCCCAGAGGCTGGGTGCCCTGCGAGCGGCCTCCCGCACTGGGGGCCCCCGCTTCCTGGTCAGGTCCCTGCCCACCTCCCCTTCTCCTTCCCCCTCCGCCTGCCTCTCACTCTCAGGGTGGCTTTGCTTCTTTCTCTCGGAGATGATGCTAAGGCCACCTCCCTGCCTAGTCCTGTCCCGCTGCCCCCTGGGCTGCCCTCACAGGTACCTGCGTGTCATCTCCTGAGTCCTGCTCCCTCCCCATCCTTCCCAGAGGCACACAGGCCACTGCACCAGCCCCCACGGGAACACGACAGGACCAGCAGTGAGCCATCCCTTGCCGATTTGTTAAAATCAAAATCCAACAGAAATAAGTACAACCTATTTATTCAAGGTTCAGAAAAACCTAATAGTACAGACATTTACAAGTAAAGAGAATAAAGAAATGTAAGGCAGGCCAAGACTAAGTAAATGGAAGCTAGTGCCATGATGTTAATTTTAGATAAAAATAGAGCCTAAGTTGGAAAGCAATATTAGGGACAAGAATAGTCATTATTTAATAATAAAGAGTAATTCATGCAGAAGCTGCAACCCTACCTAACAACATAAAGGAGAATTTTAATGTTAATTATAAAATAAAATCAACAGGAGAAATTTTAAAAAATCGTAATGCAAGATCTAAAAACTCTTCTTTCAAAAACATACACAAGATCGACAAAAAGTCAGAACATATTTGAATAAATAACTAAGGAACTTGTTCTAATTGTCATATAAATAACTTGACTCCAACCGGGCACACACACATTCCTTCATTCCCACAGGAAACAGTTATAAAAACTCCCATTCCTGAGCCATAAAGGAAGTCTCTAAAATTAAAAAAATGATATAATTTTAATTCTTTCTTTGATCTTAATATATTAACATCTGAAATAACAAAGACATTACCCCAATACCTCCATAAATTTGGAAATGTAAAACCATACCAATTTTAAGTAATTTACAGATCTGAGAGTAAAGTAATCCTGCCTAATTGTACCTAAAACAATATCTTGTGTTCTTCCCCCAAAAGTCTTGATTCTGAGTGAAGCTTCTAGTTTTCAATAAATATATACAGAAGCATTGATTAGTATACTTGCAGGAATATATAGTAGTAGACATAGATTTGTAGTAAAATCTATTCCATTTATCTGTCCATCATCTGAACAACCATCCATCCATCCAGCTATCTATCTTTCAATGATCTAACTATCTATCATCTAGCTGGAGTCTACATATTCTATCTATCTATTGATCAATCAATCAATAGATTTATTTTTTATTTTTATTTCAAAATAGTTGAAGCATATGCCATAGTATGTATTATTAGAGGATAGTTATGCTGAGTTTGGGGGGGGGGGGTTTGGTAAATTTTAGAGTCAATCATACTGAGGCCTGGAGAACAAAATACAAAAATCTTATGAAAAATTTGGGTATTAAATTACCTAAATAATCAGGTAACTTCTTTGAAAAATAGTAGTATTCCCAAGATGTCTTTCTGCCTTTGCTCAGATAAATAAAAAACAAAAGCAATACACACAAAACAAACAAGCAGAAAGAAAACCCCAAAGTACAAAAGATTTTACAGAATTACCTAGGGCAGATTTTAGGAGTGAAATGACAAATCTCAATCTAGAAAGCTAGTTAACTTTTATATCCCCACTGATTCTGCAATGGTTTCTACATTAGTATTTGAGTGACTGAGGAAATAAGTCACATCAGTCTTGCTTATGGTTAATTCTGTTTGTCCATATTTGTAACTGGACTTTCACTAGCAATGCATTTCATCACATCATTACCAGCCCAAATGCATTTCAAACTCATTGTTTTGGTGTTAAGTGACATCTCTCCCAGGGGAGATGCAGGAAGACTATCTTTGAGATATTGGCACACCTAGGTGGTTATATAGTTTCAAGTCACAGTCCTCATACCTAAACTGGTGACTTCACAATTTCACTGAACCCCTCTCTAAAGAGAATGTCAATTATAGAGATGCCATAACACTTCTGGTTTCCCTGATTAAACAGAGGTTAGATGCCTTTCAATGGGGATACAGTGGAGAGAGGACCAGACACAGGTCAGATTATCTGGTAGAGATGGTACAGGTTACCTGGAAAGGTGGCCTCTCTCCCCAAAGGACAGGACAGGGAGTGTTGGAGCCTAGAAAAGACATCTTCACAGATTCTGTAAACCCTTTCATATGTCTGTGAGTTTTCTGAAGTTCAGCAACATTGGCACCCACCCCATAAGTGAAAATAAAAGAAGAGAACTGCACCAAGTAGCCTACATTCTTCATATCTACTGTGGTTTCACAGAGAAATCTATGCCTTGACGTCATTGCAGAGCAGCTTCCAAACTCCAGGATAATACAGAACTGATTTACTAAAAGAAGAAACAGTCTAATGCAATTCCCAAATATCCCAGAAAACAATTTTGAAATAGAAGAGGAGCTTCTGGGCAGGACAGCTATGTAATTTGTGAAATACAATGAAAGATGAAAAATCATCAGACATTTCAAGGTGGTGACAAAGAATGAAACAAAGTGGGGGCCCTTTTAATTGCAGGGCCCTGGGTAGTTCAGGTTCCAGGCCCAGGAAGTGGGTCCTGCTGCTAGTTTATTCTCAGTTACTCAGATAATTAAATGAATTAAAATGCTCCCTTTTTTGGCAATCTCGTGAGTTAAACCCTTCCAGACACAAGTGCCACCTAAGTGATCAGGGTTTTTTTCATTCCTTTGGTGACCTATACACACTATTGGGTGGTTAATAATTTTATGGGTCATATTGAAAAGCGATGAGACACACACAAAATGAAATCCCCCTTTCCTGTCTATAAGGAGAGCATCAGTAATAAATTATCCTGCTGGATCTTATCTTCCATTTCTATAGCATGCAACCCAATGAATGTAGCCACTGACCTAGTTATTTGGTTATAAAAGAAACCATTCTGCTAATGGGTTTGTAAGGAGTCACCACAGTATAGAAAACAATAATATGACCAAAGATCACGTGCAGTGGATCACAGAGAGAGGGTAACTCTGTACTGATTCCTAAGACAAGAAAACAAAGCATTCGATCTCAATATTTTTCATCTAAATTCTTTCTCTGCATTCCTAGAAGAATATTGCAGGGAGGGGAAAGGTATCCTTTTACCATCTGGAAAGTATTTCCTCTTGAATCTTCAATCCATTGTCCAAGAAAGCACGCATACTATGGGTTTATGCTTTGAAAACGAGCTAGTTAAAATAAATGACATGAAGAGCCACTCCACTTACATAAACTGAGAAATAGAAAGGAAATAAATATCTGTGTGATTTATAGTTTGTGTTTCAAAAGCAAGTGATAAAAAGGCCTGATTCATGCTAAAATAAAGACAGAGGCAGCTGAGCTATGGGAGGGAGGCGAGTGCTGTGCACTGCTAGTCTGTTCCAAGGCCATTGCAGAGCCAGCCTTGCCTGGTGCAAGGAGCAGAGAGAGACCAGAGGCTGTGTGTCCATTCAGCTCCCCTCCAAAGGAGCAGCTGGGAATTGCCTAAGTACTGTCATTTAGCCTTGATGCTCCTACTATCTGGAGCCAACCAGACTTTTTAAGATCTTCCTCCAGCAAGGAGACCCCTGGACTCCTAGTACTCTGCCCCCTGCAGAGATTTACGACCTGGGATCCCCATCCTGTTAATGACTCTGGAGCTTGACACTGCTCCAGCTGAGTGAGACTTAGACACTGCCCAGGTATGCCATTTGGACGCTGACACAGGAGGTCAGGGGTTTGAAACCGGCAGAGTAGTTTTTCTTTTTCATTTAAATTACAAATGAGAAGGCTGTGGATTAAGATGTTTTAAAGATCCCAGTCCACAATCCTTTTGGGACTCTCCTACAAACTGAACATGAAACACCAGGTTGCACCCCACTGCATCCTGCCATTCAGTCTGCTGAGCGAGATGTGAGAGAATGAGCTATTGCAGTCACTCTGGCTTCGTGAGGCCACTAGAGGGACACCACAGGACACCAGGGCTCGGAGAGGGCCCCCCACCTCATTGGAGACAGACTCTAATAAGAAAAACACGCTCTCATGTTCAGAAAAATAAAACTGGGGCTTTCTGCCCACTTAATCAGGAACAAAACATTGTCAGTGTTCTGGGCAAGAGAGAAATGTATCTCACATCTCAGAGGAAAACAAAGCAGCTTTTAAATTAAGATCTATTTTCCCAATTCAATTGTTAAAACAAAACTCCACGAGGATTAATATATATAATGTAGGTTCATTCTTCTGTGCTGCGTCATTGATAGTTTTGCTTCACAGACTAAATAAGTAACTGATGTGAATTTGTTTCTCCTTTTACAGCAAAATTAAAACAGCCAAGATTTATTGCGTATTTAGCACACGTGCTGTTCTAAGAGCATTTATGTGAATTTCTCAGCCCAACCTCCGCCTATATCCCCCTAATTACATACAAGATGGGCAGACAAAGGGGGGTCTGCACCCAGGTTGGTGGCTGCACAGCCCACACCTTTAACCATGTGTAGTCTGCCCGACGCATACTGGACTCTGTCTGACCCATTGGCATCACTCAGGCCCAAGTCCACTCCAAGCAGAGGTGTGGGGTTGGAGACAGAGTATTTGTCCCACCTGTACCATAGGAACCTAGGGGGCCTGCTTGTCCTCCAGCCCCTGCTATTGGCTGGGGTGTGGCAGGACCACTTTTGTCTTCCCGAAGACCCCCCCAGCAGGTAAGCATGGCATTAAGTTTCTGGCCAGGATCTGTATCATCTTCGAAAGCTTTCTCTTTTAAGAGAAAATACACGTATTTAAAAATGTGAGACATATAAACCAAAGAGTTACAATGGGGTCTCTGGGTTTTCGTTAGGTGACTCTGGGAGCTCTCAGTGTGTTTTCTACCTTCTGCCCCATACACCAGGTTCACCTTGCCCCAGACAGAGCCCTCTCCCCTGAATCGTGCCTTTCCTTTCAGCACACAGAGCTCCTGCCAGAATTACCTATAGCACTGGACCTGAATAAGTATAGAATATGGGACATGGAAGAACACATGTCTTTGGACCCAGATCCCTCAAAACCAGAAGCACAAACTTAGGGAAGCAGAGAAGGCCCAGTGAGAAAAGTGATGGGCAGAACAGATGACTTGGAGGGAAAGTTAGTACCTCTCTCTCCAGGTACATATGGGTGATTTTATATATTTACAGCAGAGCACAAGGGAAATCCAACGTCCATTTAAAAATCTGTCTTTGAAGGAATCAATAAGCATGAGACAAAAGGGGAACCGAGACCCGCTCCAGGGAGGCTTTGGGGAGAAGCAGGACGTTGGCCCCTGTGACAGAGGGGAGGCAGAGTGAGGGCTGGACTCCCGGGTGGCCTGTTCGTGGGAGGAAGGGGTGGTGGTTCCCTGATCCCGCCTCTGAGGTCTGAGGTTGTGGGCCCAGAGTGTGGGATGGGAGAAGGAGGGATGCCGGAGGTGACTGGAGGGAATATCAAATCATTGTCCTGGGAGGCAAGAAGTGACAGGCAAGGGCGTTAGGATTGGCTGCCATCCTGGGGTGGCCATGTGGGATGGCGACCATACTTCTTGAGGAAGAACAGGAGCTTGTAAAATTCCTGGAGGTATTTAGCATCTGAGCTCATGTGCAGAGTGGGCGATAAGTTGAGTGTAGCCAGGTTGGGTGACCAGGGAAAAATAAGGGAGGAAGAACTGGAGAAAGGGTTAAGCAGCTGCCCAGAGAAGGGTGACGGCGCTACTCATGAACTCTGGACTGGGGAGAGGACACATATCCTGGACAGTGAGGGGTAGAAATACTGGAGCCCTAGGGAGACATAAGGACAATTGGAGTGTGGATGTGGGAGCACATGAGCTGCCATGACAAGAGGCAGTGGCCAGAATGGAGTGTTGGGACCGAGGTTTCTCAGGTGAGGCACATAGGAGTTAGGAGAGTGGCTTCGCTGCACCAACAGAGACCATATAACCAGGCCTCAAACCCAGGAGCTGGCATGTCCCTTTCAGGAGGAAGCCTGAGCTGGTAGGAATGTGGGGGTAGCTCTGCTCCAGGAGTTATCAGGGATCCCTGGGACTCCATCCACCTTGCAGGTTGCCCACGCCCACATGACTAGAGCTGGCTGCTAAGGCCAGGCCCGTTGAAGCCCACGGAGGGGTGAGAGGAGCAGGAGGAGGCAGAGTCTTTGCGGGACCTGCCTCACTTCTCCTGCTGGCATCCTGCCAGCCAGATGATGAGCTGGGAGGGAGGACAGGGAACCCTGGCTGAGGTAGGGCCAGTGGCTCTGCAAAGTGGTGGGTTCCCAGCTTCTAAGGGGGTAGGTGGCCTAGGAGTACAGGATTTTTCAGGGGGCCCATCCCATCACCCGAGAGGGAAGAAAGTTCCCAGCCCCTCAAATATTGATAAATGGCCTCACTGTTATCCGGAGCCAGGGACCACACAAGCCAGAGAAGGAGGCAGACTGTGCCTCGCCCTCCTGTATTTTACAATAGTAGGAAGGAGACGGGAGGCTGGGAGCTAAAACATTACTATCACCGCGGTACACTATCACCCTGCCAGCATGCGGATGAAAGTAAAAATCGAACTTCCACTGACATTCACAAGATTTCCCAGACAACATTTTAAAGCTCACTGGTTCAGAAGCCCTTGTGCCTTCTGCCTCTTTGCCCTTAGGGATTATGTGACGGTACTCACCGCTTCTACCCTCTAGACACATGAGCTCCTAGGACACCCCAAGTATATTTGCGAAACTACAAAACTGGGTCCAGTGTGCATGGTGGCTCTTACCTGGGAGGACAGGCAGACACTTTACAAGGCACCACCCCTGTGGCAGGCCGGGCGTTCGGATTGCAGAATGATGTATTTACTTGAAACCTCAGGTCTCTGTAGCAGCCTGCTCGTGTGGTCATCTGCCCTGTAAGAAAGGGCGAGATGCATGATAAAGACTCACAGACATGCCCCGTGGTAAAAGGAGGCAAAGAGCAATGAAGTCTCAGAAAAAAAATTGACCATATTTGCAGGCCTTTGTGTTCCTGACCAATTGGCCAACTGTTGATATTCTACTTTTCTGACCAGTCCTTGTGATTTTTATTAGTGAATTTCATCAGTTCTAAGATACATGCATTTCCCCCCTCCATTTTAACTTCTTTAAAATAACATGGGTCTTGTAGTCGATGGCAACATACCTTTGATGAAACACACTACTTCTTTTCTATTGTTTCCGTGGTTGAAATACCAGTCGCTTCTCAAAACTAACAAATATTAACTATGCCTGACTTGTGTGTCCATTTGAGAGGTCACAGTAGGAAACACTCAGTAATAAACCAGAAAGAAATACAGACAAAAAATAACAATAGTGAGTTTAGCACTGGAGAATTCACAGAGCTAAACACTGCCACAGTTTCAAGCCAACTGGTGAACTTTTCACAATAATGACGTAGGTGTTGTATGGAAAGAGGTCAATGGAAGTAAAAGGTGATTTGATTCTCTGTCTGCATTTACATCTCCAGCGCTATTTAGGGCTCGGTGAACAGCACTAACTTCCTTCAATACTTCATCAACTTTACCCAAATAGATACTGTTACTTATGTGCGGTACCTAGAATAGTCAAATCCATGGAGACAGAAAGCAGAATGGTGGGGCCAGGGGCTCGGGGATGGGGAAGGGGAGTGAGTGTTTCATGGGGACAGAGTTTCAGTTTGAGAAGATGAAAAACAGCTAGAGATATTGTGGTGGTGACTCTGTACAACAATGTGAATGTGCTTAATGCCACATATCTGTGCACTTAAAAGTGGTTAAAATAGTACATTTTTGGTCATGTATATTTTACTGCAATAAAAAAGGAACTCTAATTAGATATTCACTTTGAAGGATGTTATTAAATAGTTCATTCAATGGAGAGAAAAAAATGAATGAAAACAACCAAACTACTATTGATTTTAAATTAACAAAATTAAAATATATCACGATCTAAAATAATGTTATCACCCTGCTTGGAAAAATTTATGGTTATACTATGCATGTGGCCCATCTGTTCTCTGCTTCCTGAAGCCCAAGCTGAGGAATGATGTCCTGCATCCAACCTGAATCCCACCATCAGGCAGATCCTGAGTTATCTGCTGCACTCTCTGTGGTTTGGGTTTTGTGACAGACATGGAATGATCTCTGGTGGGGGTTGGTTTATGACATTTGCTGTTTGTCATTAGTTTCTGGGTCTTCTGGGTTTAGCACAGTGCCCTGCACATATCAGGTGCCAAGTATATACTTGTTGAATAAATAAGCATGCACACACATGTGCACACACCTCTCCAAGTGCATTTGTGCATGTATGTGTGTGTGCACGCACTCCTCTTAAGATGTCAGCATAATCCAATATAGGGAGATGTGTGTTCATCGGCCCTGTCCCAGGGCCATGAGAATAACAAGCTCCTTATGTAACTCCCTCTTGCTTCCAGAGTTTCGTAACCTAGCCCTGGTCAGCTAGCTCAGTGAGTTAGAGCATCGTCTGGACATGCCAAGGTGTGATCAGGCCATGAAGGCAAGTACCTCGGTCAAGGAAACCAAGGGTGGCACATTTTGGGGACCAGAGCCTGCTGCCAAAGGGATTCCTTGAGCTCATAATGGGTGAGTAGTGCATGGCAAAGACAAGCTAGAGATGCAGGAAACACTGACACCAGGTTACAAAAGTTCCTTCCTCCAACCAAAGAAAGTTCAAAGCAACGAGAAAGCTTGCAAGAATGAAGCTGGTGCAGAAAAAAATCACAGCCAAAGAAGGTGGGGGGAAATCAAAGCAGCGCTCAGTATAATAGGTATTAGAATGATGAGATGGGAGGAGGTAAAATTCTGCTACCTGCGGGGCACATTTTCATTTTTATGCAATAAGTGTGCCCAGGTCCTGGGCATTCTGCAGACATTGATTTGGGAACTTACATAAGAAATATCCTTTCTTTCGTACTACAGTCATTTACTTCTGTTTCAAAAGGAGAATTGTACGCAACATCTCACTCATTTTTACTGTGATTAAGTCAGATCACGAATAAAGGAGTAAGCAAAGGCAGGGCGAGGGGGTTGTTGGCTACGTGATCTTGTTAGCTGCACACTGTGAGCCCCACGGACCCGGCTCCCCAGGCCAGGGGGGCTCACTGTCCATACAAACACACACAGGTGAATAAAACATGACATGCCAGGTGCTTACTGCATGGACCAGGAATGCCCAAATCCTAGGTTATTAAAACCGAGATGCCAAGGCTCAACCACGTCTTCTCTTAATTGAAGGGATCCTCAGCAGCACTCAGAGAGGCAAGAGCAGGGGGCACATACCAGTTTCCACCACCCAGGGCGACTGCCCTCTGGCAGCTAAGTACCCCTGACCAGGTCGGGGAGTACTGGTTTACCAACACAAGGACACCTGGAAACATTCCTGGCTGTGGATGTCCAATCAAGTCACAGCATTTTCCAAAAGATGAGATTTTTCACAGGGATATAACCTGGTGATACCAGTCACTGTGTTTTATGCCTCGTTAAAATGGTCTGGGATCTAAACGTTAGGCAGAGCACGGTGAATGAATTTCTTAGGTCAAATCTGTTTGTAGGTGGTAGGGATGCTCGAGGTTTTAATTTAAAATTCATTTTCCTATCCCATACAAACAATAATGGACATAAAGGTGGATTTAAATGTTTCTTCCTTTGACAGTTTTCAAATATCTAAATATTCTGAGAAAATAAAAATATACATAGACAGTCATATGCCCACTAGGTACTAGGATTTCCAAGTTCTATTTTTATGTGAGGTGGTAGATAACTATGTTTTCAGATGAGTTTCCTGTGATGGAACGGGGTCTGCTCAGCCATACAGCTGAACGTTTACATAGACTCAGGTATTATTTCTCTGACTAAGGGCACATCTGTGAAGCAATTTATCAACAGCGTTTACAATCACTCGGCTATTTGTCAGAAAGAAATATCACAGAGTCTGTGGAAACGCCAGAACCAAGCCAGTTTTCTGAAATGATCCATATTAATAGATAAGAGAGGAGTATACAATTCAAAGGCAAAAGTAAGAAAGTCAAGGAGAACATCCTTTAACTGGAAAGCCCAGAGCTGAACCCTGGCCATGGGAGGTGGTGAGTGTTGTGATCAATGTGACCAGGCTCTGCCTTTATCTTCAAGGAAACCAGCTCTGGCTAGTTCTTTGGAAAGCATTTAAAAATCTTCACATTTTGCCAAAGTATCTGAAAGAGGAAAATCCAGTCTTAAAGACTATAATTTTATCAAAATCCCCAAGTTTTCAATAATTCTAACTATAGAATTAATTCCAGCTGTTGCCAAAAGCTATAGAAAACAATCAGGTAAGCAAAACTACACAGAATACTAGAAAATATTCCACAATGAATGCACTGGTCCCATGAGAAATGTGTGTCATTACTACAGCAAGTAGTAATGACATAGATATACTGTGGGCCTGTAATACATGAACATGAAAACCCTGAAGTCAGAAGAGGGAAGATACTCAGGAAACCAGAGTGAGGGAATCCCTGATTTATTGTTCCACTTATTTATGCATTCATTGGTTGATATTTATATGTGCTCTGACCGGGGATCTAACCTGTGACCCTGGCGTATCAGGACAATGCTCTAATCAGCTGAGGCCCAGCCATGGACCTGATAATGTTTTTTCAATGAACAAGGAGGTGGGGAGTTTTTCAGTTGCCATTAGAGCCACTAGCTTGCTATCCAACTGTGCAGAGGGAATCATATTTTTCCTTAGAAAGCTCTTAATGTCAGAATTTAAATATAATTTGAATATTTTATTCTTAGCTTAAAATGGGAAGAATTAACATGTCAAATTAATAGTGTTAACTTTTCAGACCATGATATTTTTGTTAATCTTCAGTTTTCTTTTATTTCCTTCATTTATTTATTAAGAATGTATGAGTATATTATTTTTTCTTCATTCTTTCGATTCTTTATGAAAGTTCTCATTTGTGTACCATTTTTACATTTAAATATAATACTATCTGAATTAATTTCTTAATTATTAAAACTTGGACTGCACAAAGCTGAAATCCACTGGCTTGAGTGGAAAATTGTCCATTTTTAAAATATCAGATAGTATTTACTATTTCATTTCTAAATTTTCAAATACTTACTTGCCATTCTTTAACAGACAGTACATACTTGCTCAGGCTGAAAAAGTTCTCATGAAGTAGCTTCAACAATCTAAACATGTGCTTCAAGTTCTTATAGTACTAACATGAAAAAGCCACCCATTGTCACGTGGAATTCTTTTGACATGTTGCTTCTTGTCATTTCCACTGCAATTTTAATAAAATTCTTAAAGTTTCTCTATGAGTTTCAGTATACAACTCTATAGACAATTTCTTTCCACTGGATTTTTTGAACAAGACCATTTGATTTAAAAACTCACTCTATATCACTGTACGTTTCATGCAAGCTTCCATTTCTCATCACCAATGTGAGATATGTAATAAGTTGAGTGACTTTCATTTGAATAACCTCATAATAAAACTATGCATTAAAAAACCCCTTAAATTAGATGAAAAGCAGAAACCATTTCGCTAAAGGACTTCCTCTGAGCTCCACGCTAACACAGATGAACTGGAGAAGGTAGGCGAGGCTTTCAAGTGATACCCAGGACCAGTGCTCTCTTCTCCGCCTCTGGAAACGTTACTGCTGCCCTCAGGCAGACACCCTGGGTTACCCATGATGAGGACATGTCATCCCAGTACATGTCACCCCCCACCGCGCTCTGGGCACCTCCGTGCTCACCGCCGGGGGACAGAGCAGTGACCTACCTCCTCCACAGGACACGGAGCACTCGGAGCGGATGATGGCCCACGTGTAGCTGGGCTGGGCAGTCGGCTCCCTCTCACCGCCCCGCCGAGGCACCGAGTACTCCCAGGCGACGCCCGGGTTCCTTCCCTGAAGCAGAAGCTACAAAGCAAGAAGGGGACGGGACGCAGCCCGTTAAGATGGAACCACGAACGTGCGAACGCGCTTCTGTGCAGTTAAAATTACACCAACAGCCTTGGACCTACAAAAACACCAGGAGACCCCAAACCCGAGCCCCCGAACCACGAGGCCGGGGTCTACCTCCACGACGAGCGTTTCGTTGGTTGGCCCCTCAGAAGTCAAGCTCTCGGGCTCCCTGTACGACCGGCGGTAGTGGAAGGCGGCGCCTGAGAACCGGTAGCGGCCGGGCCAGTCCACCGTCCAGTGGCCGTTCAGGTAGTAGGTCCTGAGGGCATTGCGCACAGCGATGTAGGAGGTGGACACGTTCATCTCATAGATGCGAATGCTCCGCGCTCCGGAAGGGATGGTCACCATCTGATAATACTCTAGAGGAAAGCAAACGGGAGAGGAGAGGATGGGGCACTTCGTTCAATTGCTCCAGGGCAAATCCCTCAGCAGTTAGAAATTCGAGAAGAGCTGTTTTGTCCATCGGTTATATTGGTTCCTATAAATGACTTTTTTTCTTTTAAATTGAAGCAAAGTTATTGTAATTTTCACTATGCCTGAGGATGATTCGAATTCAAATAACTTAGCAAGCACTTCCCATCAAAATGAAGGCTTTGGAGTAGGCAGGAAAGGAGGCAGCTGTGGGACCTGTTAATTTTTTATTCTTGACACTACTGCAGATGTCCTCCATCCCCCACCCCCTTGCCCACCTCCACCCCTTGTCAAGAGTCTGAATGCCTGCTGTACTCACTATGCCTCAAGTTCTTCCCACCAAGGAGCTCCTGTCTCCATCTTGTCCCTGAACCCCTGCGGGCCGCTGGGCGTACTCACGGTTGGTGCGGTGGTGCTTGGCATAGAGGCCCTTGTGCATCGTGCAGTCTGAGTTATTCCCTCTGCACACACCACAAGAGTCTTCCACAGCATTGGATCCAAGGATGTTGTCACATCCAACTCTCTGGGATATTCATGAGGTCACATGTCGTTCATGAAAGAAAAGATAACACGAGCGACGTCACAAACCTCAAGCAGGAAACAAACCTCCTCCCCACTATCGCTGAAAATTTCACCAATACAGGGAAATTAACAAATATTTATTGGATACCCAATATGTGCACAGCAAGACTGCAACTCTACTCTTCAGGTCCGAAGTAGGAAAACTTTCAGTGTCAAAGACAACCTGAACTCTTGAGTGTTGCTACACAGCTGTTGTATCCTGAGCCCTGAATTACGTCTATCAGGTTGTCATGTTGGAGACATGGGTCGATTTCAGACTAACATAAAGCACTTAGTACAAATAACAGGCAATGTGTCGTTACAAGGGTCCACTGGAATATGGCATGGCGCTTGTGAATCCTCTCGTTCAATGGCAAAGAAGTAGCACATGCCACATGGAAGTAATTCCCTGCAGTAAACCATATAAAGGGCATATTTGTTTATCCTCTTATGATTTTAGGAGCTCTGTAATTTGTACAATGCTTGCTAGTTTTATATTTACTAACAAAGAGTATATAGTCTATAGATATAAAAAAATCTATTCAGAAATGAAATAACTGTAGTCCACAATCTCTTCCAGTCCTTAGGGATGGATGTGTTTCAGAGATTTTAGGATTTTAGGAAGGTAACTGACATACTATGCATATAATGTTAACCAGCTTAACAATAACCCACAACCTTCGGACCAATTTATGCATATAATGTGAAAGTCTCAGATAGGCCTAGGGTAGCAATGTTTTTATAACAAAACACAGACATATTCTCACTAAGGGGGAAAAGAAAATTGACCATAGTCTCACATCAGTTCAGGGCAGGTTTTGCCACCAAATAAATTCAAGTCAGCTTATATTTTCCAGCCAAACAAACTTTCTATTTCATAGTTTTTTAAATTTCAGAATTACAAATAAGGGATTGCAACACTGTATCATTAAGAATACCTGAAAATAATGAAATATTTAACAAATCACCTAGTAATGAGACAAAACATGTAGAGACTTGAGCATTTTAAAGCTGAAAAAGATCTTAATAGAGTCACTCAGCTAATCTTTATGCATTAAAAAGAATTACAACAAGGTCTTAGTGGGTGGTTCCACTTTACCACGGTCACACAACTTAGAGAAAACTAGAACTTTGGACCGAGGTCGTTGGACTCCAGTGAATAAGAATATTGAGTAACTTCTTCATGCAACATATTTGATCTGGTCACACCGTCACTATCTTTATAATGAAATTATTCCCATAACTTACTTCTGCACGTGGCAACAAGCTCCAAAGGTAATATTCACTTAGCCACCGAGTCTTTCCCAGCCTGTCTCCTAAGGCCCTCTCCAAGGGAAGCTGAGGCTGCCGGGTGTTCTGGAGACCCCTGCAATAGCTGCAGAACAGCCTCTCAGCTCTGAGCTGTCCCTGCCTTCATTTACTCTCCATGCTACTGTCCAGCCACGGTGCCTGATCCCACGACTCCACTCATTCCTAATCCCAGCCCCTGATCTACAGGGACACAAGGGTCACAACCCGACTCTTCATTCTGGCATTCATTGTTCTTGTAAGAGCCCGCTCCCCACCCCTCACCCCTCACCCCCCAGCACCCCAACCCCTGCCTGCCTCTGGGTGCTGTGACGACTGAGTCTGGTCTTACAAACCCATGCTCCTGTGCCTGCCTCCCCAACATTCCCCTTCCAACTCACCCTTTCGGATTTAGCTTGGAAGCTCTCTTCTCCAAGGAGCCCTGCAAATCTCCCAGATCCACATCTAAGAGAGAATCAGCTTTTCCCTTCTCCCTGTGCTCTGCACCTTCATTGCAACAAACCACCGTGTGCATCTGGCTTCTCCCCCACTGGGCTGTGCCTTGGAAGCAAAGGGCTTGTTTTGCTGTCTGTTCTCTAGCTTCTAACAGGATGCCTGGCACAGGGCGGACTGTCTGGAGATGTTTGTTGAATGAATGACGATCATTATTACCTCACACATCCCATCTATACAAACATTACGGCTATCCTCCGAGCATGGAGTCCCATCTTTGACTTTATTTGACAAAGAAAAGAAGAAATCAAATCCTTCTGCGATACAGTAGAGTTTGCATAAGTCCTGGTCTTAAAAAGAAATACACACACAAACACAAATAAGAAAGATACTTAAGCTCTGATCATTTTTGCTCTCAATTGCAGATAGACTTTTTTTTTTATTTTTGCCCATAAAATAAACTCCCACATAATACATTTCATAGACATTTTTGTATGGTTGTTTCATTAGGCTTATTTTATCCCTTTAATTTATTATTATTTAAATGTTCGCTATTACGTTTTACTCTACTCTGTCCTTTACTTGTCTTTGTTCTTTACACAGTGGTTGGCACATAGTAGGCATTCAATAAACATTTGTTGATTTGAACCACAACATTACTATTTATTATCCTACTAGTATAATTAACTACTCTCTTGTAGAAATTAAAAAAGTCACTATAATTTCATAACAATATGCATAATTCTCACAAATAAAAGTTAATACAAGAATCAAAGTAATTACTGAATTTCTTAAGAGCTAATGCGGTTGAAGAAATATGTAATATTTTTAAACTGACAAAGGGAATAACTTTTAGATGAAATCACCAGAAAACAATGCTTTCTATAAATACAATGGATTGCAAAAAAATACTGAGACAGGGAGAATATGGGTATCATCATATACTTAGGACTGGTAGATAAAGTTCACTTCCTCTCTTGATAATCCATTTCAAGGACTTATGATTTATATAGTTAAATATAAACTTTCGTAAAAACTATTCCCCTTTGTTTTCTTCTTGGTAAGAAGGGAACAGTTTATGATGAAAATTTGTCTGCCTTAGGAGATTTCATAGGCTGGGGACTCATCTACAAATATTTTCTTTACTGTGTAAGATAAGAGACCCAGCTGAAAACTTTTAAGAATCAAATTTAGCATGTGCTTTCATGATTAATAAATTTATTTACTGAAGACTAGCAAAGTCAAGAACAGCACACATATTTTTTGACCCCAACTTCAAAGTTCTACTTTTTTCTCCTGCCTAGTTATTTCTCACTGGCTTAATTTTCACTGAGTTAAAGAGTGAAAGCACCACCAAAAATCCTTTGTGTGAAACTGCTGACAATTTTCCTTCCATAATCTGCTAACTTCTTAAACCTCTCAGCATTAAAATATTATATATGTTGGGATGGGGAAAATAAATGTCACATAAGAAGGTTCAACTTATGTATTTCCTGAGTGTTGTTTGGATAATATTCCCAATTTCAAAATATGAGATGATTAGGTGTTCTCTGAACTTATTCTTAAATTATACCACTTGAGCTACCAAGTTCAAGTTATAACAATCATAAGAATAATGCATATCTTTCTCCAACTGGAGAGTAAAATCATACATATGCTACAAATAAACATCTGGGTTTATAGTTATATTACAGAGCAAGACTTTCTGAGTATAGTATACTTAAAAATTACTGAATTTTCTAAAAGATACTAAAATTTTTATTTCATTCTTTGGCAATTATGTGTTCATCGTGTAACATGCTTATAGAAACATCACGATCAACTACTAGGATTAGTAATTAAAAATAAGCATGGATCCACTGTCAATAAAACATCTACTTTCAGTTTTTTATCACTACTTTAAAATTTTCCTGGTATTATGTACTTGTTCTCTGTCTGGCTTGTTAATTCCTGACCACACAGCTGGTCAAGTTCAGATTAAGATTCCAGTGGCCATGGATCAAACTACCCCAGAAAAAAGCCTGACACGGACCTCACATAGCGGTACCTGGTCTACCTGGTCACCACACTATCTGTCACGTAACTCTTTAGGGAGGAGGCTATGACTAGAGAGTGAGGTTTGGGATTTACCTTCCACCTGCGTGTACGGCTTCCACTTGTAGTGCCGGCCTCGGAAGCGCCTGCTGTTGTATTCCGCACACTGCACGGCGCGGAAGTCAATGCTATCCTGGGGACATTTCTGACTGTTGCAAAGCTTCAGACTGCGAGTGGAGCCCTCACAGAACTTCCCACCATGCGATGGTCTGGAACACATATTTTGCTGTTAGAAATCTTACATTTAAATAGTGACTCACCCCTTCCTTCAAATTGGGCTTATTGGAGAGATATAGCAGATTCTGTTAAGTTGCTTACAAGGGCCAAATAAAAAAGGTGCATCCTAAGTATTTGCTGGCACTTTCTTACACATTGAAGCCACGGGCTGTGTTTCTTTTCTATTGAGTGTAGCGTTTACAACACTGGCAGAAGAGGTTTGAACGTGAAAAGCAGGTGTGTATGTATTTGCTCGTGGCCGCCTCCCACCCTCCCTCTGCAGGAGACAGGGTGGCATCACCGATCTCCTAATTCCATAAAGGAAGGGACGACAAGGGAGGACAGTGGCTCTCCCAGAATTGTACAGTTGATAGAGAGCAGAGCTGAGAAAGCAATTGAACTACACCTCTTCTTTCCACTATCACCTTCCTGTGACCAGGCCAGGGCACTGGATCGGACCAGAAGGACCAGTCACACCTTTCACTGGTTGGCACTGACAGCAAACGCGCCCTAGAATTAATGCAGACCCCCAGGGTGAGAGCATCCTCCATACGGGGAGCCTTTTGGGTCTCACATGTTAACGACAGGACTGAAATAATGGCAATATGACTCATATCTTAAACAAACCTACGTGCAAAAGGAGGACCTAGAAATCCATCCACTCCACTGCACTGGTGACTGCGTTTAACGTCCTTGTCATACAGCAGGACACAATTAAAGCACATGCTGGAAAGGTACATGTGTTTGATAAAAAAACAACTATTTGTTTTTTTCACATAAAATAATTGCTCTTATTAATTCTTATTCATTTATGTTCGCTATACTTTTCTTATGATTTCTTCCTTTGTTTTAGGCAGGCTCTTGGCACTTCAAATAAACATGGTTAAAATCCCGTTCTGGAATGTCATTGTTGGGTCTGTTATTTTTTGCTGTGGTCAGGTAGTTATAAGCATCTTGTGTCAAAGAAATATCATTGTTTCAACAATGTTGGAGGGAAAAGACTTTCCTACTTAGTGTTTCTTACAATAATATGTGAAGTACAGAATGAGTAAAACTGAGCTCAGGTACAGGCACTGTTTTTGGAAGACTTGTAGCAGAGAGATGCTCACTTGTGAGTTGGGCAGTCGAGACTTGCTTACTTGGGATTAGTACAGAGGCGGTCTCTGTGGGACACCCCTCCTCCGCAGGTCCTGGAGCACGGTGACCAGGGAGACCAGTCTGACCAATGGCCATGGATAGGCTTGGGGCCTTCATCACCATATTTCACACACTGCCCTCCACGGCACCACTGAAAATTAAAAATAAATACTATATATGACCTCATGGATAGACAGGTGGGTCACCACTCTTGCAATGCTCAGCCCTGGGGAGCCTGGTACCATATGCAGACATTATGGCCCCTAACCTCTAGTAGCACATCACACAAACATACTTAATGATGTTTCTTTGTCTTTCCAAACCTAGCATTGTTCCATAAATTCATGTAAAGGGAACATAAATAGAAAAAAATCCAGCCACCTGAACTGCTGGAAACTGACACATTTAATTAAGTAGTGTTGTGTAGACGTTTGGCTCTCAAGTGAGTGGACACTGACCTCTCCTGAAAACAATGTGCTTTTCATATCTTATTTTCGTCACAGACTGAGTCTCAGGTGAAGCAATCCAGCTGGAGGTTCCACATGACTCAACACCTTGTCATTTCTGCCCGGGGGGCTGTGACTTTGCTCTACAGCACCTGGGCTCAGAGCCTGGAGGTCATAACTGATGCACGTCAGAGGTCACACGGCTTTCTGAGATGAAATAATCCACACAGAGGTCTTCTGTCCCTGGAGATGCTATCAGCTCCCCTTCCTCAAGAGAAGGGCCCATCGATGTGGATTCATGCTAACATCTATGTGGTTCCTTCACTTCTATCCTATGTAAAGGATACACAAGATCTCACGTTGTATTCAGTGGTATTGGATTTTCTGCCTATGGCTTGGTGTAGACTTTGAGGTTCTTAAATACAGACCCAGGCTCTGTGTTGAGAGGAGAGAAGCAACTGCCTGTCCCTTGTCGGTGGCAGGGCCTGGCCTGTGGGCTGGTGGTGAGGGGCGGGGCAATTTAGAGACACCTGATTTGTTCTGAGAGGAAAAAAATGCTGCTTTTATAAGAGGAAGGTAAGGCTATTTCAGTTATTAATGGATGTACTGTTGATGTTTGATCATTGTATGAAACAGGAGTGGCAATTTCAAATAGTTCAATTTAATATTATTTAAGAAAGAAAAATTCAATTTTTAAGTCTGAGGACTAAAGCCCCATCCACTCAGCCATTCAATTCTTTGATTCTTTCCTGCAAGCAAAAAAAAATAGTCTCTCTTTCATTACTACCTTCCCTCAACCCATCCCACAGCCCCATCCCCGCTCAGCTCAATAAGGGCATGTAGCTGGGAAAAGGTCTCCAAATCTATGCTCTGCGGCTTTAACATTACTGCTTAGTGCTGGCTCTTTACGTGGTTAAATGGTGGTTAAGGGTTCAATGTTTCCCCTTACTAAACAGGGTCAGCCGTGACCTTTGCCTGAACATCTGTGTCTCTTAATTCCAGTTAGTTCATCAATTATATCCTTGCAAAAAAGTGAAAAAAAAGAGTCCTCATCAGAATACCAATATAAATACGATCTTTTTACATAAGTGTAAGTCTGCCATACATGTGAGAAAGAAGGGCTTAAAAATACCACTGCAAGAAGAGAGAGATGATTGGGTTGAAAGACTGGTGTCTAAATATGATGCATGTGCCTAAGATCAGCATCTTACCATGTCATGCCCACAAACAGTGCCTTCTGCTGCTGGCATAAATTTAGTCTCACACTTCCTTCCAATCCGATGGCACCACAGGGCTTTACAGATATCCTAAAGGGGGGGAGGGAAGATCATCAGTATTACAAACGGTCCATGATAACTTACCAATAAAAAACTTAAGGGGAAATGACTGATATAAATTAAAACTGACATCTACTTAGCGGTAGATGCAAAGATGGAGTGAGAACCCTGAAGGCTCAAGTTCTAGACTTGGTTCAACTTCATTCCACCCCTGAAACTTTATTTGTTTTATTTATCATAAATTTACCAAAATTAAATTTGGGGCTGGTGGCTCAGTTGGTTGGAGGGTCATTCCATACACCAAAAGGTTGTGGGTTTGGTCCCCAGTTGGGGCACATACAGGAGGCAACTGATCAATGTTTCTCTCTCACATCAGTGCTTCTCTCTCTTTCCCTTCCTCTGTCTAAAATCAATAAAAAACATATCCTTGAGTGAGGATAAAAAAAATTAATAAGTAAAATACAGCTAATCCAGACATTGCAGAGAACTACAAAAAATTAAAATGAACAAAACAATAAAACCTAACATATTATAATTTATTCTTGTTGACTAATTTCTCCAAGTCTGAATCCCCAATTTTTAAATTAAAGATGATTATGAATCTTGCTGGCTTGTATGAAGATATGAATGAAGCTCCCTTGAACTGAAACCTGTTGACCCAGGAGCTGAATGTCTGGACAGTGACATGGTGCATCAGAGCCAGAGACTAAACAGCAGTGTGGTCATTCCTGGTGGTGGCTCATAGAAGCTGACTGGATGGATGGGGCATAGAAATGTACTGATTCAGGAGGAGGGTGTGCCACATAAACAACTGAATGCATGGATGGATGGATGGATGGATGGATGGATGGATGGATGGATGGATGGATGAATGGGTGGATGTGAAAATGGAAACACTCCTGAGGTTAGGTCAGCCAGGAGATGGTCAAGTGATTCAGTAGAGTTTGGGCTTCCAAGAAGGTAGGAAGATCTTATGTGGGTTGGTCAAGGCAAATTGGGGCAGACAGGATCCAGCCTCCTCTCTGTACACTTAAGGGTGACAACACCCAACCATCAACTTGTCCTGAGGCTTAATAAAGTGGTTGTATGTGATGGGTCCCACTCTGGACCTGGCACCTAACAGGCACCGAATCAGTGTACATTTCTTTCCCACTTGAAGGGTATGAGGGGATTCTAGGCAATCATGGCTCTCAGCCTGCTTGTGGCTATAGCCTAAGAGAGCTGCTGGTACAAATTCATGGGGCTGTGTCCAAGACACACAAAGTAAATGGTGTTAAAATGTTAAATTATTTTTATGCATTTGTCATCAGTATCTGCTCAGTACTTAGCTAGCTTTAAATAAATGCTTTCAGAGTGAATTGAGTATCTGTTGGGTTGTTCCTTTGGAAACCTGGCACAGGATGAGTAGGAATGTTTTCAGTGCAAAATAAAATTAATAATTATGATTATAAAGTACCTGAGATGACTTAAGAGAGCCACCATATGATATGAAAATACTAGTGCTAGACTCTACCATTCAGAGCATTTTCAGAATATTTTTACATTGCAGTTTTTTGGAACACTTTGTAGATAAAAAAAAAAATACAAATGGAAGATACTATTAAAGACAATGTCTTTTTTACTTTTCTAAGTGTCAAGTTCTCAAATATAGGATGCTGGCAATAGATAGCTCACTACTAAGGCCTGTGACTCACTAACTCAGTCTGTCCATGCCTGTGCCATCTGTGTACCTAAGCCCCATTCCAATTCTAGTCCTCTAGGCAGAAATAAATCATAGAGTTAGAAGACCCTTGAAATATCATCTAATCCATATCAAAAAGCATTTGATACCTTGGTACCCTATAGATGTAATTGTCTGCCATTTGATAAAATGTGACACTCTATCCTGGAAAACAAATGAAAATTCTAGTGCCTCTAGTACAGGATTAGATAATACAATGAAAATTAGACCACAAGCAGACGACCAAACCAGTTATTCCTGCTCACTTTGATCATATTTTGACTTAGTTGCTAAATTCTGGACATAATGTATGGCAATTGCATTAAATTCAGCATTATTGTTGTACGTCATTATATTAATGAAACTTCAGGGTCTTATTAGAACAAAGCCTTTTAAATCAAGGTTCTAGGGCCAGGGAGTTGGAATGTGAATGCTGGGCATGGGAGTAGGTCCCAATTATACAAGTACCCAGGACACTTAGGTGATCAAATTTCAAAGTAATTCTGGCGGCTCATATTTCAGATTGCAGGGTCAGGCCACCAAGCAATGCTGATGAAGCAGAATAGGTACTTGATAAAGACACAATATTTATAATAATAGTTAACTCAGGAAGAAAACAAGTTGAAGCCCAAGTAGAGAGTCCACTCTTGCTTTTATTTTTGCAGCTAAGGAATACTATCTTAATGAAGGCTCTCACTTGCCATTCTAGCCCATAATTTAAGGTCTATGTTTACAAAGAACAATTTCAGTAATGTGACTTGGTTAATTTTAACATCACAACCTAACAACCCCAAAAATCATTTTCAATGACTGTGTTGAAAATTTATTGTGGCGTTTCAATATTGTGAATAGAGTGTTACCAGAATCGTTTACTCAAACTGTGTTAGACTCTCCAAAAATATAAACTGAAAACGTAATTACAAATGATGTTATAATAGAATATACAACTTATTGCAATTATTTGTTTTTCAACTTATTTTATGAGGTCAAATAACTGATAAATTATTAAAGGCAATTATGAGAGAACAAAATTTCTAAATAACATCACTCAAAAACACAAATCCTGAACAAAATATTCATGAATCAAATCAGCAAAATAGAGAAGTAATAGATTATGACTACGTGGGGTGACCTCAGGAATGCAAGTCAGTTTAACATTCAAAAATCAATGAAAACGATCTTAAGCCTATCAATAAAATTAATCACATTAACAGAATAAAAGAGAAAAATGATATAACTTGACTAACAGGTGCAGGGGAAAAACCGCCAGAAGTTAACACATGTTTGTGACAAATCTCTCTAGAATCCAGGGTGAGAAAAGAACTTCAGTTCTATGAAGGGTAACTATGCAAAGCCAAGAGCTAACAGCGTATTTAATGGTGAACTATTAAATACTTTACTTGGCAATTATGAATATCCAGAATAAGCAAAGCGTATCTATGGTGACAAAAATCAGATCAATGGTTGTGCACTGGGATGGGGAAGGGATTGAATGGGTGGCGGCAAAAGCGAACTTTCTGGCTTAATGGAAATAAGCCCTATCTTGACTGGGATGCTGGTAACATGGGTGAATAAATTGTTAAAATTCCAATTGTATACCTTAAATGAATGCATTCCATTGTGTGCAAATATTTCCTCAGTAATTAAAAAATGTGCATGTTAACTTCTTATTTTCTATATTTTCCAAATGGTACTAGCATATCATGGATGACATAGTCCATAGTCACAGGGGAAGGTAATGTGGAAACCAGATGTATGTTTCTAGTTTGAAAGGAAACATTAGTTTTATGTGCCTTTTTTTTTGGACACACAGAAGAGTCACACTTAAAAATTCTTAGGAAATTCACATTATGCCCACAGAATACATGCTGATGCTGGCTGATTTATCATTCTTGGTCCGAGCTGAGGAGCTAGGAAGCCAGTTCTAGCACACGGCTATACTTGATCTTCATGGGAGTTCTCCTTGAGTTTAGAAGAAGATGATCACGTTAGATTTAAATTGGGAACATTCCAGTGCATTCTGAAGTGTTTTGAGGTTTCTGGAGGACTACATTTGTTGTCTATCTATCTATTAATTCCATTATAAACCAGAATAAAAGAAACCTCAAAAAGAGTTACTTTCATTTAATTTATAGATAGGTCTCCTTGTGGTTCAGTAGAGTAAGTTCCTAAATCTTGATTTCCCTGCTCAGCAAGAACACAAGTCTCTGTGTTACGTGAGGAATTTATGTCCGGAGAACACACAAGGGATGTCCCTGGAGTCGCAGTAGCTGGCATCTTCTGTGAAAAACTTGCCTATGTATACTTTATTTGGATAATTTAATAATCAGAAGCCCTAGATAAGCTGCTACTTTATAGTAAATTATGCTTACAGAGGAGGAAGGTAATGGTGAACCTTGTTTTCTTAATACCACTATAAAAAATGCAGCGTATTAGTTTGCCAACTTACACCAACCAAAAGCGATTGCTGAGCTCCCACATGATAAATCAGAACGAAAGTGACCTAACAGGCCAAGTCGTTCTCCAGTGAAAACGGATACCCACAACAGTATCAGTCATCATTTTCTTTGCCAGTAAAACATGTGTTTCCTGTTATACAGGGCCAGCCCTAACATACAGGATCTGACATTTGGTAGGTACCCAATAAGTGCAGAATACATCAATGTCAGTTACACTGAATAAAACGGTTTTATGAATAATAGTGCCCTGAACATCGGCCAATAATCACTTGCCTTTTTAAAATTCAGCATGCAGAGCTTGGCCTTCTCTCCAAATTGCCACTTGCACTGCGTGTTTGCATCGTATAACTGGCCCGGCAGTTTCTCAGGATACTTGTATTCCTTCACAGGCTTTGGCTGATCAGCAAGGCATGTCGCCTGGGCAGTGCTAAAACAAAGAGGGGATGCCAAAATAATTATCAAAGATGTACATTCAATCATGCTGTTTCTTCTTAAGCAGTTTACCACATATACTATAGAGAAAAGAGGGAATTTTTTCCCCCAAGGTCCTATATAACAATTGTTGTAATTAAATTTAAGTATAGGGGCCACATTTTCAGAAATTGCTCATTTTGCTTTCTTCAGGAAGGTGATTCGTTTTTTCTTAGCTTACTCAAACTTTTCCTGGGGAAAAGTGAAATGGAATAATACAACCAGATGGTCAATGTGAGAGGCTCCTATTACAGACCACTTTTATGTACACCTTTTGCCAGGAACAGTCAAAGATGGAAATGGGTATTGTAAAAGGCAAAATGCAGTCCGCCAATTTCAAAGATTAAAATGTACTTTCTCTCCCTCTCTCTCTCCCTACCTGCCTCCTTTTCTTCCTTCCTTCTTCTTCTAGGCTAGGGGACATCTGCACAACAGATTATAGCTTCCAGAGGTTCTGTAGGAACAATTCCAACAATTTCCACCAGCAATGCTCTATACTCATGCTAATTTCTTACTAGACTTCCAAGTCAAGGAGGGAAATGACTGCTTAAGTTTACTAGCAGATGGCCAAAGACCAACTAATAATTCCTTTCTCCAAAAATACAGTATCCCCTTCCCTACCAGGAATGTACTTAAGGTATTATTTTTGCATTTGGAGGGAGGAGTGGCAAGTGTTTGCAAATAGTAACTAAATCCTACTTATAAATTTCAATATGCCAAAAGGAGAAAAAAACAACAAAACTCCTCTGTAATCACAATAAATTAATGAACAGGAGATCTGTTCAGGCATCTCCAAACTTTTCTTCATGTAATTGTCCACCTTGATTGGAATCTTTCTGGCCCCAGTCTCCATAGCCCCAGGCCCAGATTCCTCTGCCTTGGATCCCACTGATGTATGATTTCAATTAATATCCACATACAAAAAACGTGAGGGATCTCACCAGCCACTGTGCATAAGACATTAATCCCACATGGAAGAAGGTCAGACGGTTTTTCAGAGCAAACCAAGATGTAGAGATGATGTTAAATGATAGGAAAGAGCTAAGAGTAGTGACTAGTTCACTGTAAGTGTTCAATAAATGATTTATCTATTACTGTTACTCTGATCATGATGCAAGGGCATATTTATAAGTAAAGAAAAATTAATACAAGCATAATTAACATTTCAAGACAGGAGTGATTTGGCAAATTTTGAATTCCATAGCCCCTCTCTCTAATGGGTGTCAAATGATTTCTATATACTAGTTAGATGTCTTCCATTATCTCCCAAAGTTTACATCAGGGTTGCCAAGATTATTCCCTGTCTGTGGACAAAAAACTAGAGAAAGTCAGCTACACTGGCTCACATGAGAGATTAAAAAAACCACAAAGAGGTTCACAGGTTCAGGAACTTTAATAGTTCATGTAAATATAGCCTGTTATTTATAATTCATTCTTAAAACTGAAATCAAAGGGGACTTCCCTTCTAACTATTGTGGACTGTCACATATCAAATGGGTCCTTCTATAGACATCAGAAAACTATTAAAGTAAAAAGGACATGAGGGATGAAAATTTCCAGAGCAAAGGGAGGCACAGAACTGAACCAAACACCCAGTGCTATTTTCCTTCTCAAGAAAGGAATGTGTTGAGTCATAAGCAGCTGCCAATTAGCCAAGTGGCATAGTGGAAAGTCAAGGGCCTGAGATGCTGGGCGAAGTTTTTGGCAATCTGGTGGGGCTGGGAGATGAACACTGGAACTGAGGCTCTGCCGGAAAGGAAAGGCCTTGGTAACATCATAGGATTTTCATTGACACCACAATAGGTCTACTTCTAGGAGTAAGAACAAGCTGAATAGGCCAGTTTAGAAAGACTGGATGCTAGGTTGGCATCACCTCAATACCAAAGTGAATGAAGATAAATTGCAACTACCCTATCTGCTAAAAATAAAAGATAATATCATTATTTTGTCTTTAAATGTTTTATAAACAATGTCTTTATTTGTTCAAAATCAGTAATTTTACTAGGAGATAAGACCAAAAGATTGAAGTTCAGGAGAATATACACATAATAGAGGCAGAATCACAGGAAATTCAGATACTGGTACAATCAGAAATGGAATTTGAAATTACTGTAATGAATAGATTCAAGAAAATAAAAAAAAAATTAAGGCTTTCACCAAACAAATAATATATACAAAAATATGCATATGGTGTATTGTGAAAAGTTCTAATATTTAAAAAATTGGAATCCATAAAAGAGAGAATAGAAAGAATGAGGCAGAATCAATATTCGTAAATAAAATGGCCAAGAGTATTCAAAAGCTGATGGAATGCAGCAAGCCATAGATTTAAGCAGTTCCAAAATCCCAAGCAGAAAAGCACACATATGTACGTATGCCCTTTACAAAGAAGAGCAAAATAAAGACAAAAGTAGAATATGCCACTAAGAAGTCCACAGTAAAACAAACCAACAAACAACACTCTAATGGGACTTGTTCAGGCACAAAGGAAATGTTCTCAGATGGAAAATGGAAATGCGAGGGGTAATGAAGAGCAACGTAAAGGTAATTATGTTGGTCGCAAAGCCAAAGAGAAAAGCTCATGGCGCTGAGGATGAGGTCCCTGCCTGGTCCACAAACACACAGTGCATAGAGCGGGGGCCTGGAAGAATCCCGCACAGGGAAGATGCAGGAACGCACACATCAATGCCGGGACCTGAAAGTCAGCTCTGATTAGAGTCACGTATGAAGAGCTGAAACTCCATGTGCTGATCTCACCCCTTTTATGTCTGACTAGGCTCATACTTGGGCCTGTTCGCTCTTGCCCTATTGGCCCAATCAGGGCACACAGCTAAGCATGGAGTCAATGAGGCAGCTTTAGGGGTGCCCCAGGGTGTACGTGCAAGAAGGAAAAGCATGGCAGACTTTTTATAAACAATCTGCCATGATACCCACAAGGACAGAATAAGTTTTGACTCCTTTGCATGCCCTGCACCAAAATCAGGTGGCTTTCATGTGACAAGCAAAACAATAAACATTGTAGGAGACCATGGGACAGGCTATATGCATGACTTTGGGGTAAGCAGAGTGCTTTTTTCAGCAGTGCACACACACAAAATGCCTGTACTGAAGGGAAAATATGGATAATTTGAACTCTATTAAAATTTTTAAAACTTGTGTTAAAGAAAATAAAGTAAGGTCAAAGGTACAACAACAATATGTCAAAATCCTTTTCCCTCTCTAACTCATAAACCATAAAATATTAAACAATTTGAGAGACTTTTTAGTTGTATTTCTTCCTTTCCCAAGTAAAAATTCGAGGGCCCCCAGAAAAGGTTACATCACTTGCCAAAGGTCAGCACAGTAGGTGATAAAAGCCCGATCAGCCTGCCAGCTCTGCTTCCCTCTGCTCTTTCCATCACAGGACAGGACCCATTTTTCCAGTCTTAGTGTCACATGGGCTCTGCAGAAACTGCAATCCCACTGTGACTTGGTGGTTTGCTTTTCTTAAAATGAACATTATACAGCAGACCCAAACGTGAACTGAAACATACTATTTCCATTATACCCAAAACCAAGCTTAATGAGCACTAAGGTCGAGTCAAATTTTCTCGACAAAGGGTGGTATAGGGTATGGCAGGGGATCCATGCACCCCTCAAACGTCCTGTTCTGTGAGGGTCACCATTCTCATGTAGACTCAAGTGGTCAGAGGAGAGGCATATTTAATGATCAGTAGTACATGACTCAAATTTTTAAAAAATAAATTGAAGATGAGTCTATGTTGTCATGAAGTTTAAAATAACGGGCTAAATTTTCCCTACATCCTAGGCCTCCAGGACACAGACATGAGTAAATGTGATGAGGTCTGTGTCTGTTCAGAGGAGATGACACATTACTCCATTGACTAGGTTGATGAATGTACTCCAAACATATATCTGTCCTTCTTGACTCTACCAAGTATGGAGAAAAGTTGTGCTGACAACTTTAGGCCAATTGAGTTTCTTATTATATGTTTTTTCCGTGTACCACATGCTAAATTGCTAATAAAGGAAATAAGATTCATCGTTACGAGTTTGCCATTTATCCTTACTCATTGTTGGGATCATATCCAAACAGCCACCTAAATTGGTGGAGCATGTAACAGTGTTTTGATTCCTTGGAAATCAGGAAGTCAGCAAACATGTCACAGAAGACGATCTCAGATTCATTAAGCTGATGAAAAGTCAGTGTTAACATGCTGTAGACCTGTCCAATTCACAACTGGTCATCTCAAGTAAAATAAATCTTTATAGTGCATTTGACAGTGAAAGTCTTTTTTTGGAAAATTTAATCTTCCAAAAAAACAAACTTGTGAGCATGTGAAATCTTGCATATTTATTTATAATCATGTAGTCCAAAGCAATTAGTAAAGCCCCTGAAAAATAAAGACATATTACTGAATTGCAACAAAAAGCTTTTACTGACTGGCACAAAAACAAATGAATGTGCACTTCACATTACATTTAGCCATTCTAATAGCACAGGAAAAAAATGCCTTTGAATTTTAGAACCTTAATAATCATTCTGAAAATCGTGTTCTGATTTGAAGATTACAGTACATTTAGTGTCATCAGAATAATTATTCTCTGAGCATATAAATATTTTCTTTCCATGAGTTTTCCTATATTTTTTGGCAGTTAAAACACTTTTTCTGGACACTTTTATGATGCTGATTTTCACTGCACACCCATGCATCCCGTTTCCCAAGTTGTCAGAGCAATTTACAAAAATAGAAAATGTTTTTATATCTTTATCATATCTATGAAGATGAAAAATCAATACAATATTTTTGAAAAAAATCTAGAAAACTATAGAAAGAATCTGAGATAGAGAAAACTCCAAATTCTCCTTGTTAATACAGTTAAGAACACTGTGAGCCTTAAAGTAAATGTTCATGTACAGAACAACAAATGCTAAAAGGACCCCATGTGTCGTGCCAGTTGTAGAATAATGTTAACATCGCCTTTTTTGATAATAGAAATAGAAAAAAGACCACGTGTATGTTCCCAGTATATAGACTTATATTACCAAGATGCAGATACTGTCCACAAAATTCTCACTCTTCCTGGGTGGCATAAAATATGAAAAGCAGTCATCAGTCATTATTTTTTAAATATGTTTTTATGGATTTTAGAGAGGAAGGGAGAGGGAGAGAGAGAATCATTGATGTGAGAGAGAAGCATTGATCGGCTGTCTCTCATTCCCACCCCGACTGGGGATGGAACTCGCAATCTGGGCATGTGCCCTGATCAGGAATAGAACCAGTGACCTTTTGGTGCATGGGGTGATGCTCCCCCACTGAACCACACTGGCCGAGGGAATCAGTCAATATTCTGCCTGAGGTCTCAGAGTGGGACTATGAGGAAGGGACCACAAGATGAAGGCCGGAGTCCCTGCAGCCTGGTGGCCAGGATGCTGGCTCAGAAAATGTGCTCCAAGGAGAACTGAAGGAAGAGGCAGCGGTCGGGTAACCCAGCCATCGGCTCAGTGACCCGGGTGGGCATGGGGGCGCAGTCACCAGGTCATGGACAAGCAAGAGTAAAGCTGACAAAAATAGTTAGTGACGCCTCCTGAATGGTGTTCGAAAAACAAGACGATGTAAATTGTGCAACAGAAAATAAGAAGGGAGAGGAGCTCTACTGAAAAAATTTTAAAAGAGAGAGAAAAAGAGAAAAATCTGAAACCCAAAGCCAGTGAAACTAGCCAGAGAGGCCAGCAGCACCCCGAGTGGTGTCTACAGGCGATAATACGGATGGCATACTTTTGTCCTTAATTCCCAGCTTGGAGGAACTAGTTCTTAGTTTTGACCACAACAAACATGAGTTCCAGAGACTTGGGAGGCAACTATCTAGCTGCTAAGCTGGCACTTCTTGGGTGCTGCCAACCTGTCTTTTCTTCTGTCAACTCTGGTTGAGCCAGCGCAGGACAGGAGCCCTGCAGCTGCCTCTCCACGCTGTGCTGTCTATTCAGTTGCTGGCATTATGTTGTGACAAAACAAGTAGAAGTAAAAAGAAAGTGCTCCCAGTGCCTGTGTAGACTGACCCAGGATGGAGTCACTCCAGAGTTGGGTCTAGAGGAGGGTAGAAGTGGGAGGTCACACGTGTATCATCAGATATGAAAGGGTGCAGACAGGTTACTTTTTATCAATTATTTTCTTTTTTGTGTTTGTATTAATATTTATAAACACTCACTATATAATGTATAAATATAATTTTATTGCTAAAAATGTGTAAAATCTAGTTTATATATCAGATGTATAATATATAAAGTATTATGTAAAATAATGCATAATCATAAAGTATATAGAAACATTTTTATAAATGCATGCATATATATAATCTATAGTTATGTTTATATATACATATGCACAGTTCTATTTATTTTTAAATTTTTGTGCTTTGCTTTCCTTGAAATATTGGTATTTGCCCTATTTTCTGTTAATACAAACAGATTACATCTCCTTTTTGCTGCTTTGGTTTCTAGAAAAATCCTAGATCAATTTCAAGCTTCAATATCACAGCTAAAGGTTGTCCTTTAGGATCTATACAATTGTGTTTTTTCCTTGATCTTCATTTTTTATTTTCATTTGTTTTTCTCTTCATATGACTTTGAATTCTACTAAATTTTTTGTAAGAATCCATTCCAATTTCTTAAGGTAAGCTGGTTTCATTTGTTAGCTCTTTCCAAAAATATACAATTGAAATGAGACTGATAATTCTCATACTTTCTTTGATGAATCTCAGAAATGTGAATGCCTTTAGTTGAGAACTATTAGAATCAGTAGATTATTGTGAGTCAGTGGGTTGTTAGCAAGCAAACACAATTCTTTTGTGTCTGGTACAATACATTTCTAATGAATACACATGTCCTTCATCCTGAATAATAGCAGTTCTCCTTCCTGGGGGCCAAAGAAACAATAATGTTCCCATTTCAGGAGTATCCTCCACGAGGAACAGAGCTATCAAATCACAGACTGTTCCAGGTACCATCATTTGTTCCCCAAAGAATGTGTTTAGATGGGAAGAAAAGGGATGTTGAGAAGTTTAGGCTGACCCAGCACCTAAATTCTTATGCCCATGTATTCAGTTAATGTTGATTATCAGAGATAGGTCATCTTCAAAGAGCTAAGAGCTATTTTCTAAACAAATAAAATATTTCACTCATCTTTATAGGATTTGAGCCAAGTAATTTTGTTAAGTAATTACATATAAAAACAAAAATAAATGTTACAAGTTCAACAGAATTGCTGTTCCTCGGCTCTTTGCATTTATGGTTCTTGGGATCAGTGGAGAGAAGTCAGGTCTAGGGTTCAGAATTCCTGGGTTCTATTATCAATTCTGCCACTAACTAGCTGGTCCCTGCAGGTCTCAGTTACTTCACCTGTAATGTGATTTGGGGTTGATGATATAGCACATGTCCCTCTCTGTACCAACTCTCTTGTCCCTTTCCTCCAGAGCACACAGGTAGACGTCGCTTTGGAGGGCCATCAGTTGAGTTCTCACTTCCAAAAATACAGCCCCTTCCCTGCACACCATCCAGTGCTCTCTTTCCCTAGCCACCTGTTGGCTGTAGTGGAGAATAAGGTCCTCCAAGAGAAAGAGCCACAGGGTGGAAGGAACCTGGGTCTCTGAATTACTGTGTGGAGCAGAGATCTCACCAACCTATACTGGCATGTGGTACAAGTGAGAAATAGTTATGATTTAAAGCCAAACTACAAACTCTAATTCACTGAGATTTGGTGGATAATCTACCTTACTAGCAGATCTAAGGATGTTTCTTAAAGTCCCTTCTTTCTAAAATTTTAAAACATGATGACTATTGTTCAGGGAGTCAAATCCCACCTTCCCAATCTTTTATACCCTAAATAAAATAGTACTATAATTGAATTTCCTAAAAATAATTCTTAAAACTACGGGATTTTAGAGCCAGGTTAAGGTTTATATATACAAGTTTTTTCTCCTATTAATAAATGAATTTTGTTAAAAACAAACAAAACATTTAGGTGTGCTTTAGCATTGTGTGTACAGATGTATACATGCTAGGTCTTCCTATTCGTGGACTAAAATGTCTGGTTATAGATAGGAGGATTTAAAAAAATCTAAATGTAGACATAATATTTTGGCTTTGTAAGTATCATATGGACTTCAAGTTTAAAGGTTAAATGATGTTGGATTAAGCCTACAGGCCTCCGTGCTCTAAGGAAGTGTTTGGCAAACTCCTTGGTCATATAAATGTCTTAAGACACTTTCAAGTGGGAACCATCTTGGGGAGTCACACCAAGCCTGGGGCTGCTTGGACAGGATCAGGTTGACCAGGCACTGAACATCAAAAGCACCAAGAAATGTACGACCAGCTCCAAAAGTTCATACCTTAAAAATTTGTGCAGGTACTGGCGGCTGCAGGGTGACCAGGAGAAGACCCCATTGTGTCCAGCTAATGTAGGGGACATTATGTTGCCCTCAGACTTTTTGCACATGTTCCCTTCTCCATCATGGACCATGCCAAAGCTACGAGAGAGAGAAATGGTTCTTTCAAAACAAAGAACAGTTTCAATTGTCTAATACACGCTAACAAACACATGTCAACACTGTGAAGACTCTCCTACTTTTGTGTGCTAGTCAGGCAGAAATTACAGCTTTAACAGCCAAACTGCGGAGACTACTCACATATTCATGGGCCTTTCCTGAAGAACTACAACTCACCGAGCTGTTTGAAAGTACACACGAATATCAAAACAGAGCACTGTCCAGAAGTCTGCCAAGGGAAGATGCTTTCATTATAAAAAAGGATTTCAAATGGCATGGGGAGGGCAGTTCATTTGATCTTGGCAGAGCTAAAACGGTTCTATATTCCTTCATTCCCTCTATACTCTCTTCTGCTCACCAAGGATTGTCAGAATTTCCAGTATTTGTCAGAAATACAGATGCCAGACTCTCTAGCTGTGTTTGAAGCTTAACACCATTTGAATTACTAGCCAACTACTGCAAATCTTGGTGTTGACATTTTATACCAGCACCTACCTGGTACTGCTCCATCTAAGGCTAGGTCTGCACTGCCAGAGGCTGTGACAGGTGGACAGTGCTTGAGCTGAGTATTCCCTACAACCCTTTGGAGGAAGTGGCTCTATGGAACCCCAATAGGCGGCTATGGTTACATTTATCTATGGGCCTTGTTTGATGAACCTGTTATTCTTGAGTGAAAAGAAAATTACTTTGGGGCTCTGGCTCTAGCTTAGTAAATGGGGACACCTCAAACTAAAGTGGCTGTGGGAACTCTTAATATGATTCTTTACAGGTTTTCTAATCCCACAATGTCAACCAGCACCCCTTACTGTCACTTTTATAGCTCTGCATCCAGAAAAATCCCACTGGCTAAGTTGCTACCTCCCCCCACCAAGTGCTTTTTCTCCTTAACTTTCTAAAGATTCGGTCATCTTCACTTGCTCCAGAAAAGCAGAACTTACTCCCTTGGGAAGAAAGCATGGGGGTGGGGGTGGGCACTCTTTATAGCCCTGAAGGCTTCCTGTTAGAGCAAATATATTTTTGGAGAGTCAACCGATTGTCAGTCATTAATATCTGATACCCACTGAATCATGATATGGATCACTAGAGTAAGATTTCAAATGAATAGGAAACAGAGGGAAAGGGAAAGGAAAGAAAGAGAGAAAACAAAAATGGACATGGTGGTTACTTGTATCTGGGGACATTCTGCATCTAAGAATCCCATGATCAGTGAAGGGAGAGACACAGGGACAGGGACAGAAGACATGAACACTGGGCGAGTGGGCTCCAAAAGGAGGCCAGGTAATTTGTACTTGTTGCCAAGGCTAAATACACATTTTCCTACTTTACTGTTTTGCTTAGAGCTCTTTAATAATATCAGTAAAAACAACAACTAACATTTGTAAGCACTCATTATTTTACAGACAGGATAGTAAGCATGCTGCCTATGTTTTTTAATTTAAACCTCACTGCAAGCCTATAAGGTAGGCATAATACAATGACAGCAAGGCTGAAGACTTGAGAGAGGCTTGTCCGGGGTCTCAGAGTCACGACTGGAACCTGGCGCTCTAATGTCAGGGCCCAGACGGGATCCATGCAATAGGGTAACTCGAGCATGATTGAAGGGTGTATCCAAGAAATTCTAGTGTGCAAACATTGTCCAATTTCTGCAAAATTCCTACTCAGTACCAAGGGTGATGTATATGTAGTCATTTCAGCCTCCACCCATTCTCTTAAGTTCTATTAAAAGCAATCAATCAAGAGCAGAGTAACCATAGGGCAGAGAAAATGTGTCATGGCTATGGAAAAGATTCAGACTGTAATCACATATGGTTGGCTGTCTTGAGGAGAAAGTGACCAAGATGAAATACCAACGTACCTGCTCCTGGCTTGCCCTTGACCTGAATATGGAGAAGATACAGTATGGGTCATCAAGTGCCCTAGATAAATTTGTTACCAGTTTCACCTGCATTTCTAAGAAATTCAAAGTTACAGCATCCCAGGTCTGGGAACATCTTGGTCTTAAACTTTTCATCTAATGTATTTTCGATGATTCTTTCTAGCAAGAATCTCAAACTCTGCTGTGCATCAGAATATCTGAGAAATGTACTGCATAATGTGGCTATAATGAAACCTATCAGAAACCTGGTTGGTTTTTGATTTAGTAGATTGTGGGTTAGGCTCTGGTATTTGGGTGTATTCTAACACAGTAACTTGATTCTAATATCCACCCGAATCTGAGCACCACTATTTTAAGAGTTCTGTTTCCAAGTAGTACAACTCCCATAAATTGTACTGTGATGGATGCCAGCACATTACCATGAAAGTGCCACAATGATCACATTTGATATTAATATTAATATAGTCATGGAAGAATGACTAGAACATATTCCGAAGATAAAGTTGGTATTTGGCAACCCAGAAATATAATTAATATCCAAGTTAAACATTCTAGATAATTTTTCTCTCCCATGAACCATAGTACTTTATTCAAAGTAATGATCGCCTCATATACTAATGCACTAAATATATAAATATATATATTTTTTTCTTACCTACTATCTAATAAATTTCTGAAGAACAGAGATTCTTGTTATCCATGCTCATAGCCCCAGGGCCAGTGGACCCACTAGCCCATAACAGGTTCTCCAGTCATGTTTTTAGGATGAATAAAGAACAGACCTCCAACTATGGCCTGGAGAATTATGCTCAATGTCAGATGCGTGTAATGTCTTCCACAGTACTTTCTCAAGGATTCAATTACATCAACAAGTATTTTTTCATTATTAATGATATACCCAGAGAACAGCCAAGTATATTCAGAGGTTGTACCGATTATCTCAGGCTGTTCATTATCAGGGACTAAGAAAATGAGAAACTCTCTAAAGAAACCACGGGTCAGTGTCATCTGGATAATAAACCACAACCTTGGCCTGATGATGGTAACCTCTGGTGGAACCCAGATGTTCTGCAACAGAGCTCTGATTCAGGTTTTTCAAGAAGTCTCTGTCATTCATAAATAGTTTGACTTTGGGCAAATTACTTAACTCTCTGAGTCTCAGATTTCTCACTTATAAAATGAGACAATAAAACCTTCCTCACCCTGGATGGTGTGCTCAGTGGTTAGAGCACTGGCCCAAGAACAAAAGGGTCACGGGTTTGATTTCCGGTGAAGGGCACACACCTGGGTTTCAAGCTTGCTCCCCACCCCCGTCAGGTGTGTGCAGGAGGCAACCAGCCGATGCGTCTCTCTCATATTGATCTCTCTCTCTCCCCCCCACCCCTCCCTTCCACTCTGTCTGAAAAGCAATGGAAAAAATACCTTCATGTGAGGATTAACAAAACAAACAAACAAAAATACCTTCCTCTGAATACCTGGCACCCTGTATGTCACAAACTAAATTTCAGAACTTGTACTACTTATCTGATTCAAATGTGGCCTTGGTCAAATCACTTAACACTTTGGTGCCATTTGTATATATTTATGGTGTGTGTGTGTGTGTGTGTGTGTGTGTGTGTGTGTTTACATGTGTGGGTTTGCCAAAGGTCAGTGGGTTTCAAATACTTTTGGACACAGGAACAAACAATAATTTTAAGAGGAATGACAATAAATAAAATTGGTAAGAAGTGACCCTCTAATTACTGGGTTCCCTGGAGCGCAGTCTGACAATCACAAGACCAATGATGTCTGTTGCCCTGATATTCTACAAATCCTTCAGATCACCCAGTGCCTCCCTGACCCAGCTGGAGGGGCTCAGATTGATGACAGCACAGCCACAAACTGGTAGGGTACACATATCACCATCAAATGCTCAAAAGGCATCTAACATCACCAGCCAAGTATGCTTGAAGTGAATGGTATTAGGAAGCCAATCCACTTCTATCGAGACTTCCCTAATCTTCCCCGACTGTGTCTCTTGCAATGCCTACAGCCTTCACTCTTACTCCCTCTCATGCCGTGTTTATTTTCTTTTTGTGAGACATTGGGGGGCATGGATCACTAGTCCTTTTATAGAATCCTACACAATGCTCTTCTGGCAGAATGCAAATTGTGCCCAGAAAACAGGTCCATAAATGCTGAAAAAGACAGGAGACAAAATGATAGATCATGCATACTTCTGAGCACAGTAAATGTGTTTTAATATTGTCTGAATGGCCTGAAATGTTAATGCAAATTAAGTATTTCAGCATATTGTATATAATAGGGAATATTCAGCTCAAATAATACCACTGTAATTATGCCTGCACATACCCGTTAAGGATCTCACAGGCTCCACTGGTTCTGCAGACGGAAAGTCAGGTAAGAGAAGACCAGGCGACATGCCCTGGTAACTCCTAGGCTGTGGGAGAACTGCAATGTACCTGAGTCCCAGGGCGCTACCCATTAAATGACATGACTTCCCTTTGCAAGTGGGAATTTTCAAATAGATGACATATTTTCCAAAATGTGTAATTCAGTCCTCAACCTGTCTATGCCAATTCCTCAACACTTACATGTAGCAAATCACAAACCCTAAACCAGGACACTCTCCCTGCCCCACCAGCTTAAGGGCAATCCTGGCTCAATCCCACACACAAGCGGAGAACACACACCCTCGCTTCTGGTTCCAGTCTTTCTTCCTCCCTTTTCCAACACAAATCTAAACACTGGTTCTTAGCAATTTCTATTTCTAGGTCAGATTCCCCAGTATAACCACAAGAAGTTTTTGAGATGAAAACAACTAAACTTAGAAGAAGAAATTGACTGACAAGATAATCAACTGAAATCTTTCTTTGAGCTAAAGGCTAGGAGACCTATGGCCGAAAGCATGGGGAAGCACTCCTCCACCCTAAACAACGTTCTCTGAATGTAAGCAAAACTGAAGAGGTAAGTCACCTGCGAAATATGATGTTTTATACAGACCTAACAGACATATAGTTGTCTTTTAATTCTTAGGGCACCAACCTGTAAATTGGAGCTCATTGCCAAGGATAAGACAAAGGCATGTTGTTTGTGTAATGACATTTGAGCCAGATATCAAACCTGTAGTCCCTTCTTCAAGAATAGTTGTTAAATAAATGAGCTGAATAAATGTGCTTGTCTTTAGGTAAAATTTACAGTTTGATTACTGAGTCTTCCACGCCACAGCCTCTCTCATTTGATGTGCACTGAAATACTCTTCATTTGTTCACTTACTCGCTCCCCAACTCACTCCCCCCATGCCATTCATTCACATTTGCTGAACACTCAGCATGGCCTACATGCTAAGCCAGTGAAGGAAGGTGAGAGATTGTCTTGAGTGGTTCCTATGGTTTGAGAGACATGAGAAATTGCTCTGCACGTTTATAAAAAGTGCTCCATAAAGAGCAGATTATTGTCATAGCTATTATTATAACTCATTTTGGCATTTAGCATGCGCGATTCATTTGTACATCTTTTACATACATGTCCTTTTTCAATAAGATCAGAAGCTAGTTCACGGGAGAACTGACTCTTCAGAGCTCCCAATTCCTCCATCCCTTGCACAATGTCCTCTAAACATTAGGTGCTCAGTACAGAGCTGATAATTTCCTGGAGGTTGATCCTATAGGGAGTGGGACTTCCCTTTATCAAATCCAGAGTGCCTGTCCTTCCTCCCATCTGTATTCCCACTTGCAAGTACCAAAACTTATCTCTTGTTGGGGAGACATTCTTTTTCCATGTAGATCCAGTCCAAGTGGTAAAAAAAATATATCAATAATTGACTTCTAAAAGAAAATAATAGCAAACACCGATAGTTATTGACATTGAAGACCAAGAGCCTAGTGTTGGATGTATCAACTTTAACTTCAGCTAAACGCACCACCTGCGACTGCTAGCAATGCCAGTGCCCATATCTCAGCTGCTTATCTAATGCCAATTTGCTCAGCCCTCGGTGACTTAAATATTTCTTACCTTGATTGTTTAATTAAATTTAGGTATGGTTCAGAGGACAGCAAGATCCCCGTGTCGTTAAAATAATGAGAGTTTTTGAAGTTTTAACTCTAGTAGTCTATTAAAAATACAATTATGATGTAACTGAAAGCTTTATGAAGTGTAGGCACAATTTTCTGGGCACTGAAAAAGTCAATCATTACCTGTAATGATGAAGGGATCAGTAATAGGATATACAGTTTCACTTTCAGGTCATCAGTTCATACACAGCCTGAGTCTGCAAGGCCTCCATGTGGATCCATTACACACAAAGTCACACACATGTGAACGTACACACACAAACATGCACATACAGATGCCTTGAACAGGTCAGGGTGACAAGTGAGCTCAGTCCATTTTCTAAATAGGGGATGGAGACCAAATCATAAACACTGCCTTTTGTAACTTTCGTGATTTTGCAAGTAAAACTGGGGTTAAAGTAAAAATATAAAAATTATGTTTCCTGGTTGTGCATTTCTAGAAGTTTCAAGTACAGCTGCGGTATAGTAGAAAAACACCTGCACAATCACTGTCAGAGCTCATATTAATCAGGGCAATTGTAGGAAGTTAGCAGTGGGCCCCTTAAAAAAATTCATAAATGGAGGCTCAAGGTAAGGCAGTTTATAGGATTATTAGCCCAAGAAACCTTTCCTAAGAATAAATTTCTATAAGTTACTGATAGAAATTTGACATTCTATAGGAATAAGTGTAACTTTTTACGTAAATAGATGCCACCTGTTGCTGAGAGCTGCCTGTCCAGCACCAGCATCTGTCTGCGCCAAGCTGCCAGGCTCACTGCTCACCCTGATGCTGCCCTATTTCAAAACCATCAACACCGGGAAAATGGGAACCTGGAAAGCAAACCATCTCCTACTGGGCCCAATCTCCTGTAGTACTTGCACTCCCCAAATTCTGCTCAGGACACCAATCAAAAAACACCTCTCCGAATTCTAAAAGCCACGTAAGAAAACAAACTCAAGAGGAACAAGTTAACAGAGAAGGGCCTGTCACTGCCCTCAGTCATTGGGAGTCCCCCAACAGGAGCTGACCATGGAATGAGATTAGCCCACAGGACAGAGGAGCAGGACTGAGGCAAGCGTCTGCAATGGTAGGTGCATGTGTGAGCAGGAATGTAAGGGAGATAAGAGGGTAAGGAAAGCGTAGACACATGCATTAATGTGCAGGATGAGGCACTACAACAGAAACAACAGAAGTGCTTACGTGATAACATTTACTACCTGTCAATGCCCTTCTCCTCGTATATATGTGAGTTCCCCTCATAGACTTGACCTAAGAAGTCAGTACTTCTATGGCAGCCAACCAGGAGGGAAAGGACCCTGGGCTCCACCCTCCCATGGACATGTACTTACTTGTGTCCAGACTCGTGGGCGATGGTGAAAGCCAGTCCGAGGCCTGTATCTTCATTAATCGTACAGCTGCGATATTTACTACACATTCCACTTATGGGCGCAAATCCTACAGGCATAAAGGTCAAAAGAATATACAGCAGTTTGTGATAACATAAAGGAAGAGGGTGAATTATATGGGCTAATTCACCCTCCATCCTTTAGGGAAATTTGGACCTCACCTTCATCTTCTGAAACGTGAAGTGGGAAAGCCTTGGACTCTTAACAGAAGGGCTCTTAACAACGTGGGAATAGGGGACCTGTTCTCCCTGCGTGGAAAGCTACTCAGGGCTCTATGAGATGTTTGTGTCACAGGTTATGGCTTGGACACAGTGGAAGAGGGGTTTCACTGCAGATGAAGGAGAATTTCTGTCTTTTTCTATAAACATCTGTGTTCTCAAAAGACAGAGTAAAAACGTGCTGTGGGGAGTGGGCGTGTCAGGAAGTGCTGAGACCACCCAGGTTCAAGGATTTGCCTGGAGGACTCATAGACTCAGAACCTCATGGGTATGATTTAGCATGGCAAACAGAGAGACAGGAAAATTAGCAAACAGAACAAGTACATGAGAAGGAGTTTGGGAGAGCCAGGCATGAGCTTCCAGAGCCTACTTCCAGTAAAGCCACACAAGACATGATTAATTCCCCCAGTAACACATCATGACAAGTGTAGACTATTGTCCACCAGGGAAGCTCACTAGAGACTCAGGCTCAGGGGTTTATTGGGGGCTGATTACATAGGCCTCTTCTGCCTGGCAGGGACCCAAATTCCAGACTCCCATGAGGAAAGGAGGTATTCCATGGAAATTGCATTATTTGTACAAATAGTTTTGGCACAGTGAGCCACACTGATCAGGCAGTTTGGTGGGAACCTTCTGGAAATCTAAGTTCTCAGAGGTCAGCTTAGGGCCAAACTCATAAACAGGCCTTCCTAAGGTCAGGTTAATCTACATTAAACTGAGTCCTATCTGAATGTTTTTATAATAAAGTATCTTCCTCCCTAAAATCCCAGGGAAATATGGAGAGTTAGGAAAAAATGTCCAGGAAAGCCCTGGTCAGTGGCACACCATGCTTTATACTAACTATTTGGAAAAAATATCAGAGTGCTGCCTCTAAGACCTATTCAGCCTCATAAACATATAAAAAATTGCTATGACTGAGACATTTATAAAGAAATTTTAAAATCAGGAATAAGATATAGTTGTAATATCTCTATAATACTCATAAATGTACCATTTCTGCCACATAATGAGATATCCTTCACTCTACTGACCCCATTCCCTCAGGAAGAAGAAATGAAAGAAATTATTTCTTAAGTTAGAAGACAAGAACTCTTGAATCTGCAAGGAACATTCCCTTGCGAAGTAATCACTTTTGATGAGTAAATGCATACTTTTATGCTTGGCCTGAGTTCATACAGGGATGCAAGTTTCTTCTTTATAATTGCACTCAGCAGTGGCTACCGCTTACAGATTTGGAAAGGGGGCACAAACTCGCTATAGAAGGCCACGGAAGGTGCATAGCACATACAGCGTCCTCAAAACTCTGCGGGACGATCTTACCCAAGGTATCACAGGGCTCATTCTTCCAGGAGCATATGTCCAGACCAGTGAGCAAGATAGCATGGTCATGGCGAGTTCCATCTTTCCCCATCAATCCAGACTGCCACTGGCAGAAGCTGCTTAAGGTGTGGTCCGCGTGATGGCTTATCACAAGCCCTGGCTATGCAGGAGAGACCAAGACCACGGTAACAAAAAGAAAACAGGGTATCATGCAACTGTTACAAGCACTGGCATCCCAGCAAACTCTCATTCACTTGGATTTCAAATACATAGGTAGATCCAAAGGGCACATAGGCTAATTTATCCATTTTATGTACTAAGACACAAAAAAGAGTTACATAAAACCATACAGATTCTGTATAGACACTTGTGTTCATTTCTCTAGTTCTGTGCTAAAATAGTTGGGATGTATTTAGCTAACCCTGAATGCATTTTCAGTGACCCATGAAAGATTATTCCTGTGTATAAAATTTTTGCATTTAAAATCTTTGTAAAACAGTTTGCAAAATTATATAAGACAACAGGATCATTTGTACGTGACTAAACACATACACAAAGCACACCCAGTCTCTGAGTGTCTACTTCATTACCAAGTTGAGTGAATGGGATTTCCAACTTATAGCTCTTCTAATATTTATTACTGTAGCGTTAAATTAAGAAACTACAGAGGCAACATATTCATGAGAAGAGGCAGGTCAATTGGGAAAGCTTTATTTTGGAAAAACAGACTGGAACTAGAGGGAAACTAGAGAGAAGACATTCGACCTTATCCACATATACAAGTTCTAATAAAGCAACAGCGAAATATCATAAGAACGTGTGAACTCTTCGGGAATGAAGAATTTGGGGGAGGGGGGGGGCTGGAACATCCAGCAGAACAGACTGCAATGACTTGTTTGAAACTTATCTGTAGGAACATTGTGTTTTCCTATGATGGTCAGAGAAAACTAGATTAAATACCTTAATTTTAGGTCAACTTGTTTAAGGCTTTCATGACTAGAGTGTTGTGTTGGGATTTCTGTCCCTCGGTCACGCCATACGTTTTCTCTTTACAAGTTTTTGTCTTTGCAGAAAGTCAAATACACCTGAGCTAGATGTTATACATCAAAACTGGGACATGCCTTCCATTCTTCAGCGGGCGATTTCCAGGAACACTGCATTAATCAAAGTTAACACAGGTGCACGATCAAAAGATAACCTTGCCTATTCTTTGCAGCTTGGAGGAATTCCAAGGTGAAAACGATTTAATACAAGGAATAATTAACCTGTCACCTGAGAAACCCTGCTGGCTCAGCACCCCTTCTCCAGACAGACACTCACACAAAAGACAATGAGGTTGTATCTTCCTGACTATTCAGGCTAGAAACAGGCCTGTCCTTACTACCCCCACCCTGCCCAGAAAAAGAGCAGAGCCCCAGAATATTAAAGCCTCTAGGCTTCTAAGATCTTATGATCTTAGAGATCATCTAAAAATCCTTTGTTTTATAAAAAAAGAAAACTATGGCTAATGGGAGATTCTGCCAAGAAATTAACAAGGGTGGAACTGGATGCAAGGTGCCCGATTCGAGTCCCAGGCTCACTCTCCCATGTCCAGTCAGTGATCAGCTTGGGCCAAAATAGAAGCAAGAGCCTTCAAATGACTGAGAGACCCCCTGTTACTTATGCCACGAAATGTTCATATATATCCTCTTTGTGAACTGAAGTGTATGTCTGGGCATTTAGACAGGGGCTCTGGAATGGAGGCAAAGGAAATGCCTTTACCAAATGCTACCAAGATCCAGCATAATTTGTTTTTTTGTGTTGTTTTTTTGTATGAAATGAGAGAAAAGCGCTCAACACTGCAGAATCTCTATGAAAATAAAATCCTGGGATTAGAGGTGGTGGCGGTTAGTGGGATCAGTCTTAGGAGTTGGGAGACAACAGAGTAAATCAATGCAATGCCACACAGTACAATTTTACTTCTATGCTAGGGGACAGTTTTAGTCTTCTAGCAAAAGACACAAAGGGCTCAGTTCCACCCAGCATTCTGAAAGCTCACAGTGGCTGAAGATACATGTTGCACTTTGTCTTCCCAGTGTGTTTCCCACCCACATAATAAAGGCAGCTTCTCTATTCCATTTTCTCATAAGTAATTACATGAGTACTTCTTACTACCTCTGCACAAAGACACAAAACATCAAATAATCATTACAGGAACTGACAAGCAACTCATTGCATTAGATACAAAATATTGAAAAATTTTTGTCTCCCAAGGGAAAAAGAAGTAAAGAATCCATATTAAAGAAAACAAAGCATTATTTTGCATTTATTTTTCTAGGGAAAAAGTTGCTGGTTTCAAAGCCAGAATACCTGTTCTTCTTCTAGAAGAATCAGACCTACAATTGCAATGTTGATGTTTCCTCCTATTGTTCCATCTTTGAATAAAGCAGACACCTGAAAAAGACAGGCAATTGATGTCAGTCTCCATATCTGACACCAATGTCCCCCAGCCCTCAGTCTGCCTGGAGGTCTGATGCTGAAGGCCAATCCCTGTGTTCCTTGGTGATGTAGCAATATTATGTTTCTTATACTGCCAGGCAGACAGGTATAGGAATATCTATCAACCGAAAGACCGATTATTGAATCCCTGTTGGTGCCTGGGGGCGAAAAACTGAAGTTTGGGGCGGGGGATTCCACATCTTTTCAAACACCAATGTAGGAATTACAAAATCTCTGAATTGTTGAGTGTCCTCAACTGAATTAAGAAGAGGACTTTTTACTCATAGTGATAACTGCATAGGTAAGTACTCCCCAAGCTCTCCTGGCAAGGGATTCTAGAAGCATCAAAGAAATGCTGGGTAAAGACCAAGAAGACATGAAAAAGAGAAGGAAACAGGGAAAGGTGATCAAAGAAAGAGACAAATATTTGAGGTGATGATGATGGTCACAGACGTAGAAGTGAATATTGGAGTGGCATTTGGGGTGACAGTCAACAGTGTGGGATGCAACAGGGAGGTGACTTGGCACTGAGATACCTCTTACCACTCTACACTTGAGGTGTAAAGATTAGAAAAACTCTACAGAATAGGGGCGACATTTGCACACATCAGAGCATCCTGGGCCCTGCTGTCCTCAGCCCTGTGGATGTGCAATGGTAGGTGCCTCAGTGTCACTGTCTTCCTCTGTTCTCTAGGAGGTCATAAACCACTTGAGTCAACCTACCAAAAATGATACTAGCAATAATAGCTATGTGGCATCATGAAATATAAAACACACTTAGGGGTACTCTGTTTCTTAAGGTAGAACATAAAATAGATTTTTTAAAACATGCTTTTACTGATTTTTTATTTAGAAAGAGAGGAAAGAGAGAAAGGGAAACATTGATCGACTGCCTCCTACTAGAGACTGAGCCCGAAATACAGGCATATGCCCTGACCAGGAATCAAACCTGTGACCCCTCAGTGCATGAGACAATGCTCAACCAACCAAATCAAACCAGCCAGGGCACAACTATTTCTTAAAACACATTTTGGTAACCCAAGGTTTTGTCTTCTCTTATCTAGATGTCACTTAGGTGAAATGAGCCTCAGATACCTCTTACCACTCTCACATAATTACTACAGCTGCCAATCTGGGGGCAGACACTCTTTATCTGAGATGACATTCTAAAGAGTTGTACTGCTTTTCTAGATAAAATAATGTATACTCAATATTTGGACATTCCTAAAATGAGTATTTCTATATAACCATCTAAAAATTACACACAGCATGGTGATAAACATTTATTGCACCAAAATATCTCAGCATATTCTTTTAGATTTCTGGTAACTGAAGGCATCGGACAGCAAAACAGGTTACTGGCTTAGAGAGAGGCTCAAATCTTTCACCCCCCCTTAATTTCTTATCTGAAGTTCTAAAAATGACTCTTTTGATTGGAGCACAATAAAACTGAAGGAGTTATCACAGATAAAATATTTCTATGTATGAGACATAAATCTGTAAGTAAAAAGCAGAATGTAAAACACATGTGCACATACACCCCATTAGGTGTCACTTACACACTCAGCCTCAACATGGACATTCTTACCATGTTGAGTATTGTCAGCACATAGGTGGTGATATTTTCATGGCCATGGTTCTGCATCATCTTTTTGTCAACCACCACCAAGGTCTCCACATTCAGTTCTTTATTCCTATGGGACTTCAGAAGAGAACGCTTGTGCCGTGAGCACGACTTATACTCATCAGGCAAGATGAAAAGGTCTTCCTCGGGAGGCTTGGGCATGTCTATGAGGGCCATAGGGAGAGCGAATTAAAGCAAATTCATCAGATAAAAGGAGTGGTGGAACTTGTTATATAGAAATTGAATTTAAAAAGTGGATGTTCATGATATGAACCATCTAACCCTTAAAGCTTTGTGATGCAAAACTCATGTTAAAGGGGAACACTCAATTCAAATAAAGGCCATAGAGTCTAGATGTCATGGCAATCATTGCTTTATTTAACTTTGTATACTTTTGTCCTGATTTAAAACAAGGGAGAGTCATTTTTGTTCTGTAGTGCTAGCATCTAGAAACATAATGCTCAAAGACTATTAGTATAAGGATTTATGGAACAGACTGTGCAAAAGAGTTATTGTGTGCAATAAAACTCACAATTACAAGAAAGAGGGCTGTCTTGCATTGTTTCCGTATTTGAAGGATTTAATGACCTGACAGTTTTAAAGTTGACTCCTATGTCTGCACAAATGATTGGTTTGTCTACAGTGTTTCAAACGGGTTCTAAACTACTTGAGACAGATCAACCTCACTGCAGAGCTGACTTTCCTAGAAAGCACCATAAATATTTACAGAACGTAATTAGAAGATAAAATATACTCTGTCCTCTTGAAGCAAGCCATTTAAAAATAGTTTTGGCATTTATAATCAGTAAGTTAACTCTAGGTTAAAAATAATTCAGTTTAGCGGATGCCTTAGAAAACCTGGTTAGAACTGTTTCATGGGAAAGCAGGTTTCAAAATACCCACAGGTGCTATGGTACTTATTCTTTCATTGTAGGTGCCAACTGGTTATGGGCCATTCACTCCATTCCACAATATTTATGGAGCTCCTGCACATGCCCACCTCTGTTTTAAGGTGCTGGGTATAGCAGCTGAGGAAACCAGACAGCAGAGAAACATGGGGTTGGGGGAAGATGGGCTCATGGGAGGAAGGCTTAATGAAATGATGCTGGAGGGGGAAGCTGAAGGAAGTGAGGGAAGTTCCAGAAAACACTAAACTCCTATTCTTGAATTTGTGAAAGGTTCCTACATAAAATGTAAACAACACATCACCTCCTAAATCTTCATGACAAAAAATGACTTTGGTAAATCTTGGTGATAAATTGTAGGTAAATTATGTCTTGCATAGTCTGTCTTTTGATGTGGTGGGTCAAGTACATAAGTATGTATAGAGATAAATGACCTCAGCAGGAAAACTATGTGGGCTTTAATAAATCTAGACCTCAAAAATATAGAATTACTGAGTAGACATGCCAGGGTTCTTTTGAAGATGTCTGGTGGATTCTGTACTCCTCAGCAGTGTGTCATTTAATCTGTCCAGGGAACAGCTCTTAAAAAAAATGAAAACATTTACCATTATCTATCCATCTACCATGGAGAGAGCTTTTATACTGAACATGCAGATAATGGGCTCTCTTTGGAATCATCACTTAAGTTTAGTAAGGAAAGTTAATAAATGTCACCTTGGGAACAGATATATGTTGATGAAAATTAAAAATATTCCATCAGCTTATGTAAATGTTTAAATCATTAAATACATGAAAAGAATCGCCCTTACATACATTTCTTGCGTCTTCCACAGAAATGCTGCTTTTGTGGGTGCCTGAGGTTAAAGCTGTCATGCTGGTGTTGATTTTCGTGGTAGAAGAGGTGGTGATTTTCCAGTTCCCGCTGCCTCTGGACCATCAATACCTGGTGCCCCGTCTCAGCCCTTGGCTCTGTGGATCTCTTATACAGTATGTGGGAGGGGGGCCCACCCCCAGTAGAGTCATTGAGTCTCCCTGTTAGGTGTGAAGGAAGTGGCTTTAAGAAGTAATCTGCTTCTTGTGTTCTTATCATGCCTGACTGGAAAAATAGGGAGGAAGAAAAAAAACACAATTATACTTCCAACTGGTAACATAGCCAGCTCTCCAAGCATTCTTTTTATTCTTTATTTACAAGCATGCCATTCCCATGTTTTGTACCCTCCTTGAGAGCACATGTTCAAGGGTTCAAACACCTGGATTGAGATTTACAAATGGGAAAGATCTATTTCTACACTCTTCCCATCTGCACCCTTTCAGAAAGATGTGTGTGGACATTTTATGACATGACTCCAGCAAGAGAGAGCACACAACATACTAATGTCACTTATTTTTAACCAAATAATGGAAGAGAAAGCATACATACACAAACTTACGTATTAGTATAGGTATGTGTTTGTGTGTGTGTGTGTGTGTGTGTGTAGGTGATATTATTGTAATTAGGAACTTATTAATAATAGGAAAGGAGCAAAGGGAAGGCCAGACATTATAGGTATGTCATTTGGGCAGCTTCACCAGGAAGCTGCAATTTCACACTCCCCAAGGAACCACCGGCCCATTCCCTGCAGGTCACTGGGGGAAGAGGTCCAACAAAGGGGAGATAGATTGCATGCACAGTGAAGTTGTGGTGACTAGGGAAGGTACTTGTCAGTCACACCTGGGAACATAGATCGTTGGCAGAATGTGTGTGGTCACTGCAGGCCCATGAAAATTTAGGAATACATAATCCCCTAAACAAAGGAATTTTCTCTCTTGGCTCTCTTTTGTTGCTCTTGTTGTTCTTGGCTCTTGGATGTTTTGGCTTCCCTGTAGTCGCCCGTGTTTCCTCCACAGTCATGTGGCCCTATAGATCCCACATGCAATGGACTAACGGACAACAGCGGGGAATACAAGCTAAGCTGATGCTGGATTGGACACTGGTCCAATATGAAATGGAAACTCTGAACACTGGCTCTGATTTTAGCCTTGCTAAGGTGAAATGGGACTTCTTCCTTGGAGGGACAAAGGGGAAATGGGACCTTGGAAACTCAGGGATGTAATTCCACAGAAATAAAAATAACTCGTTCTTCCATGCAAGTCTCAGAAAATTCTTATTCTCTGGATATTGTAAAAATTCCACTCCCACTAGCAACAGGTTGGAACAAGGACCTCTCCCCACTGGTAACAGAGAGGTTCCCAAATAAATAATGAATTACAATCCTAACAGAGTAATTTGCAAAACTCTTTAAACATGAATTAATATGATTACTTTCTATAAGAGTGTAACAAAATTAATTCAGAAGAAAGAATAAAATAATTTCTTAGGGAATCAAGAAGATCTTTCTAAGCTAAATATTAAGGAAATAGGAAAGAAAGGTCATTATAAAAACATTAGAAATGTCAGTACAACAAAACACAAAACTAAAGTAGCATAAACAACACTAAAAATGCCTTAAGACAAAATTGAGAGACTGTACCTTTTAGAGTAACAAATACTTTTAAACCTTGATAATAACAATGCTTGAAGACTGTGGGAAAAAACAGGCCCATGTGACACTCTGGGAAAGTACAAACTGGGACCACACCCAGGAGGTGGGCCACCATAGTTATCAACACTGAAAATATACAGCCCAATTCTAGGAACTTAACTTTGAAAATCTTGCCAAACACTTTTTGTAGATATTTCTCCAATACTGATAAATCTTTATGAATGTATATTGCAGCATTGTTTATAACAGCAAAAATGTACAAAGTAAAAATAGTAAAAACAAGAAATAATTAAAATGTTTACCAATTAATTCAGAGTCATTTTTAAAAGTATATTTGTGGAATACATACCATTAAAAACATGAGGTAATTATGTACTTAGGATAATCATAATTAAACATTTTTTCTTGAGTTCCTGAGACTGGCCAATATATCCTATATAATACCTTCCTGTCACTCCCAGCCATTCTGTAATGCTGGCATCATTATTATTTTCTTTTTGTGGGAGAAGAAATGGGGAGGTAGTGTGATTAACATGTTCAAGGTCACCTGGCTAGAAAACGTAGTGTAGGGCCTTGAATAAAATCAGGATAAATTCAGAACCAATAAGTTTTAGGTTTACAGGGTTTCCACAAGGCAGTAAACTTTTTAAAAGTATATAGTAAAGTATGTAGTTGATCCCAGCTGTGCTCATTTTGAAAAGCATGCATCTATACTTAGGGACTTTTCCTGGAAGGACTGATGAGAACTTGTCCATGTGGTTATCTCAGGGAGAGAAGGTTGAATAGGACGTGTCAAAAAGGGGAATTCTATTTTCATTTTTACATCTTTCTGTACCACTAAAGTTTTAAAAATTTGTGTGCTGTTACTTAGAAAAAATGTCAATGGCATTGCTGGATCACAGAATTACAGGTGAATTTTTAAAATCCTTACAAATGTAACTAAATATGGCCGTCCATTCAGAATACAATGTATTGCTCCTGAAGAATGGTCAGGTACCATTTGTAAACTCTCCAATACTGAACTTTCAGAATTACAATTGTGCTGATTTTCTCCAAAGTTATTTTGATAATTTAGTGTCCTGAGACATTTATTAGGTGCTCAAAGACTCTGACGCACAGGTGCCTATTCTAAGTATGTCTCTGATTGAGGAGCCCCAGTCTGATTCTCACTTGGGCAGGACTTACTGTGCACCCTTGCCACCAAATGAAGTTCCATATTGGGCTGGGCTGGGCTGGGCTGTCCTGTGTGAGTCTGGATATTTGTACAATCTGGGTTGGCAGGAATGGAGAGGCACCTCTGAGATCTTGGAGATCTTGGGAAAGGACTAAATACAACTCTGGGAGACAGTAGGGTCAGGGATGAAAGATATAGAAGAAGGGGGACCAGGCTTAAGGTACATTCAGAGATTAAGCACTGGCCCTGCTGGTGCAGAAAAGGTAAACTTGGTGAATTATCAATGAGGCTATCAGCACTGTGGGGGGTAGGTCTCCTGGGGCCTAACTGCCACCTCACAGTGGAAAGTGAAATACCTGGAATTTATGCTCTGGGTCACAGAGGAGGAGGCAGCCTCTCATGCCATATTCCACATGAGTGACTTGGGAATCTTTCATGTCTCCTAGAGCTCTACCAACTAAACCAGGATACAATAATACTTTAAAGTTTGTAGTTCTATCAAGAAATAGCCAAGTGTGACATTAAGTAATAACCAAAGTCAGTTTGGTTTCATCCTTTCTGCATTTAAACTAACCCAGGAGTAGTAGAGCCATCATGGGTGTGTGATAACACCACCCAAAGAGGTTTTGCACTCTATTGAAGGTAACTAGTTTAAATATTAAAGTAAAAAAGAAAAAAAAGAAAATTCATCTTTGGCTTTAAAAAAACTTTTTGATATACAAACAGTGCCTCGTTCTTCAAATCACCCCTCAGAAGACCATCAGCTCCTCTGGGTTCCCTAGGCTAGATGTTATTCGGTATCTCTCGTGCAAACCTGAGTGGACTCATGGAGATCAGCCAGGTGAAGCAGTCCACCCCGTGCAGAATCTCATCCAATTCTGCATTATCATCTGTGTGACCATGGAGGATATTTACTCAGCTTCTCTGTGCCGTTCTGTCATCTAGGCAGTGGACATAAGGATAGCTACCTGCCATGAGTTCGTAAGACTTAACAAGAACGTATTTTAAACACATGACCAGCAGTAAACGTGCAAACAAAATTTGCTGAATGAAACAAAGAGTGTAAAATATCATACTTCACCCTGGCAATTCAGGAGGCTTGGGGGGGACTTTTCACTGTACAATATGAGATCTTTCTGAAGTCCAGGTGTTGGTGCACCCCATGACCACAATCGCCCTGAACACATCTTTGCTTCTGGCGTGGTTCACTGCTTTTTACACTCTTTCTGACTTCTTCACCTAAAACACTTGTGTTCTGTGAAAGCTGTTCCAGACTCAAAACCATTCCCTGCTTTTTCCTGGGTTCAAGACTACATTCTGGGTGGTCCAGGCTAAGAGGGACCAGATCCTCAAGCAAGAATGACCTGTCACAGCTGGTGGATTTTTGAATTTTCATTAACAAAGTAGTCAAGCATTGTACTTGTTTCATTTGTAATTCAGTCTGTTACAACAGCCTATGTTTAAACTATCCTGTTTCATTAAATACAGAGAACATAATAACTGATACGACATATTGAGATATCCCTTCATAATCAATAGATAACAAAAATTCTAAAAAAATTTACTTCATTATCTTGCTGCATTATTAGTTTGCAAGTTCACTTAAAAGATTAGGCAAATCATGGAAGATTAATGGATTCTCCTTATCAAAGCTTTTCTTTGCTGAATCAAAAATATTTCTTTGGGAACTCATAAAATGTCTAGTATATGCCTGCCCACAGTAACCACTGGGATGTCAGCTGGGTGGATTATTAACCAGACTTCACAAAAGGCCAATGTCCTCCAGGCTTTGCAAAGGAGCTCTCCTGGGGCCTGCATCTCTCATGGCCAATTCTGTAAATCATTTTACACTGGGAAGCCTACCAAACACTCATGTTGCATTTATGAGGAAGGAAAAAATGTGTGTCACGTTAGTGCTGAGAAAATGCTGCTTTTGAGTAATGTAAGTAAAGAAAATGTTGAATCTTGAAAGTAGGATGTTTACTGTAATCTTTGTGTTGTTATACACAATTAAAAGTTGGTAGAGTTCAGTGGGGAGGAGGGGATCAATGGGGGGTGGGGGAAGGGGCTATCTGTAAAACTTTCAACAATAAAGATAAATAAATAAATAAGTTGGTAGGCTTCTATTAATGTGTATCTATTTATAGACACTGTCCATAAAAGTTGTATGAATCAAAAAATAAAATGGAAATTAGGAAAAAATGGATAAATGCCCAACCACTGAGCCTGTTTCTCCTGCAGTGTAAGAGGTCCTCACTGAACTGGTGCCAAGACTGTCTCCGATGACTCCATAAGCTCTTTTCAAGACAGCTAGCTGTCAATGAACATAGTGAAAACAGGATCAGGCTTATTAAGAGAAACAGGCATTTTAATTCCCTAGGAACTTCATTTTTACTCTCCTTTGTTCTTTCTCCAAGTGTTACTTGTTTTGAGAATATTCTACTTGTTCTTGTCTTCTTAGTGATGTCTCAGAAACACAAGACAATTTTAACATTTATAGAAGCCAAACTCTGCTTTTTATTTCCTAATAACCTCAGGGTCAAACGTGAACCTGGCCCAGGGCCAGTTCATCACTTTCCAAGTGCCCGAGACCACAGTAAATCTTGGTGCATGATTATTTGAGATGCTTCGAAAATCAAAATTCAGCCAAAATCTTCTAAGAAGCTAAACACCCAAAAGGTCCTCTCTTTCCCCAGGAGATTTTTGCACTGGACTTACTTGACCCTCTCGCCTTTACTGCAAACCAAAATCAGTCCAGTCTTTTAAATTCAGTCAATTTGCTCAGCTCTAAACTTGGTCACCGTTCATGTTCCTATTGCTCATCTACAGTTTCAAAATGCTAACATTCGGACACTTGTATGAGGTTTCTGCTTAAAGTTAAATGCTATAAATTTTGTTAGTTATGGCATAATTCAAGTCATCATAATCCACCAAAGAGGACAGGTCTCTCACAAATGCCAGTTTCTACCACGGGGCTATCAGGACACACCTCACACCTGAGCACTTGTTGGTACCTGGGAGAAAGAAAGAAAGAAAAAGAGAGGTGGGGTTGGAGGCAAGAGAAGCAGAACTGCAGAAGGGATCAACTGGGGGTTGACTGGAGAGTTGGCACAGAAGGATGTGTCTTCCAAGGGGGAGACTTTTTCTATGCCTTTCCCGATTTGCATGATTCAAACAAATTCATTCATTCTGTTGAATTCTACCTGGACCTTGTGACCTGGCCAAATTGGGTCAGTGTAATCATGAGCAGACGACAGGCAACAAGTGGAACTTGGGTGAAGTGCCAATATCTATACCCCACCCACACACACACCATCACAGGATGGATGGCTGCAGAGCTGAGCACGCCTGAGCCTTTAGCCAATGAGGCTTTGAATAAACTTTATGGCAGGAGGAAGCAGAGGTGTAATTTTAGGGTACAATTAATCATTGCACTAGAATTATCCCTGGCTACACCAAGTAATTATTGACAGTGAATTATTTGAGGCTATTCTGGAATCTATGTTTCTCATCTACTATTTGAAACAGTGATTCTTTTGTCTTAAAACCTCATAACTGAAGCTTCAAGGGTGTAGCACAGTGAATGCTCATCTTTCAGCACTTGTCCTTAAAATCTGAAGAGCTCTCATATTTGTGTTTATCATATAATTTAAATTATCTTGCCTTACCCTATGATCTAATCTTACTACTGACATAATTTATGATTATAGCTTAGATAAATATGATTATTTGTGACTCCAGTAGCATGCCTGGCTGCACAATGAACCTAGAGTGAAAGGTGACCCTCTGCTGGGGTTAACACTTCTCCCCCACTCTATTGTTTCTTTAGCAGGTCAGGATCCTGAAGCACTGCACTCCTTGCCCTCTCTGGTTCCTCTCCAGGGAGGAAATGCTTTATCTGTGAGTTTGAACTCAAAACTGGGCACGCATAGTACAGCCCTTTCCTCTCATGGACAGTGTCCTAGAGGAAGCTCATATACTCAATGGATCTTGATCATAGGATAAGCTTAGCTGCCAGATGGGCACCACAGGTGAGCTGCTGTCCCAGGTCAGTCCCTTCCAGGGATTTCGCACATCCTGCAACTCGGTCTAATCTGAGGCCCCGTTTTAGGAAAACCACTCACTTGCACAAATATTCCACTTTTTCCAAACATGATTTTTTAATTTTTATTTATTTTTTAAATATATCTTTATTGATTACAGAGAGAGGAAAGGAGAGAGAGAGAGAGAGATCAATGATGAGAGAGTCACTGATCGGCCACCTCCTGCAAGCCCCTGTCTGGGGATCGAGCCTGCAACCCGGGCATGTGCCCTGACCGGGAATCGAACCCCAATCGCCTGGATCCTAGGTCAACGCTCAACCGCTGAGCCACGCCCGGCCGGGCAACATGATTTTTTAAAAAAAGGAATATGTAGGTCTACCACCTGAGTTACTCCTTTTATTAACATTTCATACTTTATTGAGAATACAAGATATATGGGAAAGGAAAAGGGAAAGAAAAATATAAGGAAAAAGGGAGCTATGCATTGGGCTGTCTCAAAACCCAACATTCTTTATTTGCTCTCAGGTGGTTTATAAATTAATAGAATATTTATTATATATACTCTTATGTATATAAACATAAATAAAAATAAGTTACTTTGTCTTGGGCACCATCTGTGTGGCAGGTAATGTGCTAAGTGATTTGCTCTCTATATTACTCCTAGCCTAATAACAAACATATATAGTGAGGATTAATATTCCCATCTAAAAGAAAGTACTATTAAATGGAAATCTGCCCAACTTTGGAGAGCTAGCTGAGTGGAGTATTAAGATAAATTCAGTCTGAATGGCACCCACAGAGAGGCCTTTGCCAGCAACCATGTCGCTTCTCTACCACCTTCGTTGTTGTCCTTCAAGGGCCTTGCACCCCTGAAGAGTAACGCCAATGATGGTGTTAGTTGAGAGCATGTTGGAATTAGTTGTAAAGGTGTATTGTAAACTCTAGGATAACCACTAAGAAAAGTAGGAAAAAAAGTATAACTGATACGATAAAAAGGACAGAAAACAGAATCATATAAAGTTTTCAATTAAACGTACAAAAAACAAACTCTTACTGTGAGATCCAGCAATCATACTCCTTTGTATTTCTGCAGATGAGTTAAAAAAGTATATTCACACAAAAACCTGCACATGGATAATTTATAGCAGCTTCATAATTGCCAAAACTTGGAAGCAACCTAGATGCCCTTTAGTAAGTGAATAGATAAGTAAACTATGGCATATCCAGACAATGGAATATTATTCTGCAGTTAACGAAAAAGAGGAAAGAGCCATGAAACCATAAAAAGACACGGAGGAAACTTAAATGAACATTGCTAAGTGAAGGAAACCAACCTGAAAAGGTTACACTGTCTATGATTTCACTATAGGACATTCTGGAAAGGGCAAAACTATGGAGACAGTAAAAAGGAAAGAATAGTGGTTAGCAGGGGCTAATGTGGAGGGAAGGATGACTGGACAGAGCATAGGGGGATTTTCCGGGCAGTTAAATTACTCCATATGATATTATAATGATGGGCACATGTCCTCATACATTTGTCTAAACCCATACAATGCACAACACCAAAAGTGAACCTTAATGTAATCGATGGACTTTGGGTGACCGAGGTGTCAATGTAGGTTCCTCAGCTGTAACACATCTACCATGTTTGGTAGGACAGGTTGCTAAAGGAGGCGGCTGTCTGGGGGTGGGGGTGGGGTGGTGGCAAGGTATAAATGGAAAATCTCTGTACCTTCTGCTCAATTTTTCTGTTTTGCTAAAACTGCTCTAAAAAGTAAAGTCTAAGAAAAAAGCGAGACTGTATTCCCTGTGCTGTACTTTACATCCCCATGACTATATAGTCAATAATATTATAATAACTATGTATGGTGCCAGGTGGGTACTGGAAATATCAGGGGGACCACTTTGTAAAGTATACACTTGTCTAAGCCACTACGCTATATGCCTTAAACCAATACAAAATAATACTGAATGTAAACTATAATTAAAAATAAAATAAAAAAGAAACTACTTAGGACGACAAAGGACTTCAGGAGTTAGGGAAAGGGAGTTTCAGCTTTAGGTAGGGTAGCCAGGTGGCCTCATTGAGAAGGTGGCATTTCAGCAAAGCCCTAAATGAGACGAGGACCTGGCTGTGAGGGCACCAGAGGGAAGGCCTGGGCCAGGCAGAGGGAACGGCCACTGCAGTGGCCCTATGGCCCAACATAGGAGTGGCTGATCTTATGTTCTTTGAAAAAGTTGACATGTGATAGATTCGCCAACTAACAACAAAAACAATAGCAACAATCCATCAGGGCCTTGTTCAAACTGGACAAAGTCACTTTCTTATTTTTCCCCAGCCCTTCAGATAAAGGAACATGGGAAACTGAGCTTACCCATACCGACCACCTCCACCATCTCCCCCAGAGGGCTGTACGTACCATCGGCTGATTCTATTCCTTCCCTCCTTCCAATTTTTTTCTTTACGTTTTTGAAGGAAAGGGGGGGGGGCATAATCTTGATCACCCCCTTGTAGGCATATCCCCTGACTTGAGAACACAATCCATCACCTCCACGGCCAGACTCCCATCTGGCTCGCTCCTGCCACCCCACCTGGGGCTCAGGACACTGCTGCTGTGCCAGCCACCACTCCTGTTCCAGGAACACAACTGGCCTCAAAGTGTTCACACCCATTCACCCTGATTCCTGGTACACATCACCACCAGACCTCACTGGCCTGGGTCTTCCTCATCGCTCAGTTTGGAGTGACAGCATGAGGTGTGGGGACTTGTCTGCCATTGTGTTGCTCTTAGTGGTGGATCAGATGTTAGTCTCAGCCGTGTGGCTCATGTTGTGTTGTGGTGCTATAACGGCAATTAGTGGCCCCTGAGGCAAAAGACTTGGTTCAAGTCCTGGCTCTGCCTCTCTTCAGAGGTGAGCTCGCTCCTGTGTGTGTGTGCGTGTGTGTGTGTGTGTGTGTGTGTCCCCTGAGACCTACTTCCTGTATTTGCGTGTAGAAGGTACATCTATAGCTATTTTCCAGGGTGACTGCACAGATCACGTAAGTGGGAGTATATATATTTTAACAATGGCAATCAAGATCACAGTACTTATTTTTTAAAAATGAGGGCAGCATATAGAAAGCTGCAGAAAAAAGGAGAAAGAATGTGTACAAGACTCTGTGCAGGCTGAAAAACAAAGGCCAAAAGTCCAAAGGCAGCGGGAGTGTCACAACAGAGCTGGACAGCCACTACCAGTTTGTCATGGCAGAGAGAGTCACAGCAGAGTGGGACAGCCATGACCGGGTCCTCACGGCACAGAAGTAGGCCACAGTCATGAGGTGGGAAGGCACATGTGTTTCTCATTAGAAGCCATGGGACCTCAGGGTGTTGTCACCTGGATCTACAAGCCATTGCTGAAATTATGATGTTTTTCCGCACACACTCGATCCATCCCAGTGTGCAATCCCATGGCACCCTTCCCTCTGGCAGTGGCAGGCTGCCGGCTTGAGGCAAATTCTGTTATGAGCTCACCAAGTTGACACTTAGCTCATGAGTCAGCTGTTTTCTCTATTTAGCAATGCCACTGGAGATATTTCTCTTCCCCACTAGTTTTGGTGTTGATATCTAGTCTCCTTGGTGTTGCTATCTAGAGATCTTAAAGCTGAAGGTTCCAGGAAGGTCACATAATATTCCTGTTAATCATATTAATATCAATGGCATTCATTTATTAATCACCTACTATGCCCCTGCCTCTGTCCCATGGGCTGGATACCCTGCTGTTATCAATAATCCTGAGAACAGATTTGCAAGGTAGGGATTAGCAGCAACATTTTTTGAAACTGAGGCTGGAACAATCCAAATGTCCATCAACTGGTGAATAAGTAAACAATACACAGTACAGCCTTACAATGGAATATCATTCAGCAATGAAGGTAACTAAATACTAGTGAACATGGCTAAGTCCCAACCATCATGGCAAGTGAAATAAGCCAGAGCAAAGGACCCCACACTGGCTGATTTTGTTTCTGCTGAATGCCCCCAAAAGGCCAAACTATAGAGACAAGAAGTGAATGGTGGCTGCAGGCTGAGGCTGGGAGCAGAGTGACTGCGGTTGGGCATGGGGTGATGGGAGTGGTTGAAACCTGGGTTGTGGAGGTGGCTGTACAATATCACTGAACTGCACATTTAAATCGGTGAGTTTTTGTTGTGTAAATGACACCTCAGTAAAACATTAAAAAAATAAAACTGAGGCTCCAGGAACAAGGGCACACAACTAGGACACGGGGCCAGGCCTGTTGGTTTTTTTACAAGCCATTCCCTCCACACATTGGTGCTTCCTACGTGCACAGTGGGATAAAGTCATTCAGAGATGTGTCCTTAGAAGCGACAGCCTAGCAAACAGTGCAGCACAGACTCCAAGGCCATTTAAAGGTCAGGTTTCTAGTTAAAGAGCACAGAGGCAAATGATGAAGCCCAGAGGATGCCGCCAGCCACAGGAGCAGGACAGCTGTCTGAGCTTCCTTCCCCTTGATTGTGTGGAATATTGAAAGGCTGAGAAAAGTAATCTGTCCCGTTTCGTTTTCACCAGTGCCACTCTAAAAGGTCACTAAGATCTGAAATCAGCTCACCGTCTCCTCCCCACTGTCGCCAGACTGGGCAAGCCAAAAGTCCCTCACCTGTGGTATCCAGCTTCGGGCACATGAGAGGCACTTCATGGACTCTCCCTGAAGAAGGGCCCACAGGTCGTGAATATTATTCATAGAGCCTGCCACCCTCTGCAATATCTAGCCATGATTCTCAAAACTTTCTATCCAAGAGAATTATCTGAATAGCTCATTGAAATTCATGTTCCTCCCACCCCCAACCCTCGCATGTTCTGACTCAGCAGGTCTGGGGTGGGAAGTTTGTGCAAACTGGTTTGTTTAATAAGATTCACAAACCAATACTGAGATATACCCAGGGTACGTGTCCTGAGGGCCAAGGCCTGTACACCCTGTGCTCAGCTTCCAACCCACCAGCGCTCAGGAAGCTAGACAGACACAGCCCTTCTGCTTTTGTCAGTGCCTACCATATATTGGCTGCCTTGCTAAGATACAATTTGACTTGGTGTGAAGTTTGTTACAACTAAGTTTCCTTATTTTCAAGCAATGAAGTGGTGATTTTAGACACCAATATTTTCTGATGGTATATTAATCAATATCAAAAGCAGTACCAAGTACAACACTCTCCATTAAGTTCACTGGAATAGACTTAAAGTATGGCCAAATAATGGCTTTTGTAACATAGGCCTGAGGATGGTCATTTATACTAACACTGTATGTTCTACATGACTTCTGTTAGGCATGTAACATTCCAGGCAGTTCCTTTAAACATCCGTTACTCTGGATACCAAATCTGACCATTCACAAATTCCAGCCTCAGTTATATATATGACTGCATATACTCTCATACACATTTCAGAGTCCCAAGGGGATTATAAAAGTTATGACCAGTCCTATTCCCAGGCTGTCCGCTCAATTTGTATAATCATTATACAACGTGGCAATGCAAATTCAAAATGGGTCCACTTTAGATTGCCTTCTTAGAAGGCTGTGTTGAAGAATCTATTAGGCAAATACCACCTTTTTGTGTATGGAAATAAAACATTGGCAAACACTATGGCAAAATTAGTCCATGAGAATGTAGAGGTCTTCCAAACAGCATCATCACAAGGGGACAGCTCACTACTGGAAAGCTTGGGCAGGTCCATCACTTCCAGAGGAACAAAAAATGAAACAAAGGAAACAGAAACAGAACAAATAATGATAAGAAACAGGCCAGGTTGGTTCCTTAGTGTGACTCACAGCTGGTGTCTAAACCATCATGTGGCAGTCAGCTGTTACCTTTGCCCACCAGTGAGGAAAGAATTTGATTCTCCTTGTGGGTCAAATACAGCAACTTCTAATAAGCTTGGTGTTGGCTTTACTTCCCTCTCCTGTGGCCATAAAAATAGCCCAGCAATACAGACTGAGTGTGTGGCCCCATAAGGGGCTAACAGCCATCCAACATCATGCAAATATATTGTTCTGTATCCATTGAATGCTACTGCTAATTTAGGCTCCTCTATGACATAATTTCAAGTCTTTCAAACCAAAATATCCCAAAAGATAGATGAGGGACACCTACATTATCTCTCACATAATTGTGTTCAATAAATTTCTGTTGACTTTGGTTCTAATCTTGCAGGAGACAGTACCTACTGTAAGAACTCAGAGGAGGGCATCATAATTCAGTTTGACCTTCACATACTGGGGGATTTTATGTATATTTTTAGAACAGGTTTATCCTCAAAGCATTTCTCAAATAGGTTATTTTTAACTGTCTACTTAGGACAAGGAAACTGAACCTTAGGTGGAGAGAGGGGAACAATCCAACTGCCTTAAACACTGTATTAACCAGTGACACCATGATGTCCATTGACTCATTTATCCCTGGTGTATTCACCATAATTTATACACATAAACAATGACTCCTGAAGACTATGGTATGGCCCCCAAGGAACTCACTCTTCTATAGGTTACTACTAACATGCTAGAGCCTGTGGCCATGGTCCCCACGTGAATGTTCAAAACCCATATGTCAGTTCTGCAGAGTGTAAAATATTGCTCAAATATTATAGGTAAGAGCTTGAAACACAGCAAACGATCAGCCTATAAGAACTCTATGTCTCTGGTCAGATCATAGACCTGGTATTTATAGGGCAACATTCAGCCCAGTGAAGTTATTCATGCTCAGGTTATTCCACTCCTCAAAGAATCCAGTAGATTGAAAGCTTCTGGTATGTATGTATATGTGTAAGCTTCACTGGCAATGATGATTCCTAACAGGTTATATATTTTTTTTCACAAAAGAAATAAAAAAGAGAATGTCCTGAAACCAGTTCTCTATTTTCAAGTGAAACATTCATTTCCCTTGGTCAGCCTATGACGGCTAAGATAACGATGCTCTCTGAATTTGCCTTTCTGGCAATTCTCATGTTCGTTTTTGACTCAGCCATATGACATGGAATAATGCTGTTATAAACACTGTTGTTATGTCCACAAGGAAGGCACAGTGTTGGCTAGTGGAAAATTGGGCTGAATTAGGGGGACCAGCCACTATTTTAATGGGAAATTTCTGTAGCCTTCCTTGATTAGGTTTGCATTAAAAAATGCTTTAAACATATATTCTCTCTCTGTCTTGTCTCTCTCTGTTTCTGGTCTTTTATCACTAAATTATATAAATATGTGAGCTGATAAGCGTTAGAATGATAAACATAGAGCTATAAAAGCCTTCACTCCGGCATTTCCTGGAGGAATCATAGCTTTCTGAGTGAGGTGGTACAGAATTATTGCACCGTTGTCCTCCAGGTAGGCATCGAAGTGATTAAAAACACAGGTTTTGTACATCTAAGTTTTTCTTTTGCTGACAATATCCAATGTTGTCCAACCAATCTATTAGACTCCAAGGATACAAACGGAGAACGTCCCTGGGAGGAGATGTGGGTGCTGGGTGGAAAGCTCATCATTTGTTCTGAGATCCAACAGATGTGTCTTGGAATCGGGGCTCTGTCCCTTGTTAGATGGCAACTTTTGGCAGGCTATATAACCTGTCTGAGCCTCAGATTCCTTTTGTATAAAATGGGAACAGAATCTTTTCTTGTATTGCTAATAAAATGAAATGCAATAGTACTGCATGCAATTAATCTGCCTGCAAAAATGCCTGGCCTGGCATACACTAAGTGCTCATTTAAATATCAATGTTCACCCTTATTTAAAATGGGTGTATTTTCATATTTTATTTGAAGCCATTCAAATTGCATCACTGACACATACTTTAACACACATGATCCTATAATGAAGCAGAATTCACCATATGTTTGTTTCATAACAACTAAACATGGAATAGGTTGCAACTAGGTCTTTTCAAAATGATGACACACTGTTACTTGGGTACATTAAGCATTAGAACAGTTTTAGGTTAAAAATTGTGCCCCGAAGCTCTGGTTTAGGTGTTGGAGAAAATGGAAGGGGTAGGTTGGAAGAGGAGGAAAGTGAGATAAACAACCTTTGCATGGAACCATCACAGTCCTCGCTGCCTGTTTACAATGAACAGAAAAACCACCATTTCCAAAGAACCACCATAACCGAAGCACATCAAAGCCTAAGGATGTATTTACTTTTCCTATGACAGAAAAATATCCACAGGCTACCCTTCTAGCCAAGAGCTACACATGTGTGCTATGAGAAGATTATTGATATAAAAAGCAGTAGAAAGAATATGTGAACGGAAAGTGAATCAAAACACTATAGGAATTTGGAAAGTTAGCTCATCATAAGATAAATTCTACACACAGGATCCAACTAAACCTGATGGCAATGGCAACCGGGCTCCCCTCAGGCATCTTTGTCTCTATGTTTAGCCAAACACAAGAATAAATTATCTATGATACTTATTGACTCTACAACTTTACGCACATGTGCATTGTATCTACAATAGCTGTGTCATGGCCACTGCACCGCATGGCAGAGGCTGGAGCTGGTCATACCTCTGACCAAGGGTAGATGAAAGGGCTGAAATAAGAGAAAGGAGAAGTTGTTTCGGGTTGACTTTGAAACTAAGATCAAACAAAAATGACATCTTGGAAGTCTCCAAATCGAATCCATTTTAAACTGCATGAGATGAGGGTGAAATCTAAACTGTGAATAATTACCAGATGAGATGATTAACTTGCAAACTATACAATGGAACATGATACAATGTCAAAATGTAATTAATATGCTTGGCCTTCATAGTTGGGTAAGGATATTGGCTAGAATGGATGATGATGCCTGATTATAGTGTACATAATACTTTTATTATAGTATACATATACAAAAAGGTATGCAATTTATGAGCATATATCTAAATTTATGCCATTCAACAATCTAATTTCGAGTTATGGGCTTTTAAGACATTTGTACATTTAAATTGCAATCTTTGAGACTGTCAAATTATTCTCACTAACTTAATACACATTTTAAGATGTAAGTACACAAATCACTTTCAAAACTGTGTGTCCCCTTATACATATAGGGATGCAGGCATCCCAGAAGCACGTAGCCACTCTGGTGAGGCTAAATGCTCGGTTTGCCTTCTTTTAGCCACTGGTGCACATGTGACTCAGGCCTGAGGTGAAGCTGGGTTTTGTTTACTTTTAAGTTTTTTTAAAGTTTTACTTCAATGCAAGGAGTGCATCCATTATCTTAAGTAAATGTAAGATTTTGCATGCTCCAGTCAGTATCTGGAACCCCATTTCAGAGAAAACTCTTATTTCCCATAAAGTCACTGTACTGATGACAGTCTGGGTTGCAGTCACTCTGAGACTTTAGACTTGTTTCCACCTCAAATATGTGGGTAAATAATTCTTCTAAAAGCTTCATATACCAGGGGCTCTAGTCCTTCCTCCTCTAGAGGGCATGACACTTGTATTATTATATCTTTTCAGAGGGTTAATAATGAGGAACTTAAAAGTGTTGGGGGTCAGTAATCTCAATTTTATTTAAATGCATAAGCTCATAAACTACTCCTAAAAGACAACGCATTGGATTATTAGAGGCAGAGGTAGGAAATTATGATTGAAATTAGATCCACAAATAGCTCTCAAGTAGGAAACATACAATTACATTGTGCATCTAAGCGACATTAGAAATCCATAGTAATGATACTGAATGGTGACAAAAAGGCTGCCTTATATTATTAACCTTCTTAAGGACTTAATGACTTATGTTTCTACACATGGAGCACTCGCAAGGCACAGCCCTTACATATTGCAACATCTAATATTTAGTCTCCCAAGTCTTCTACACATACTTGTACATCTCAACCAGAAAGAGAACAGTGATATAAAACATCCTAGCTTCTCTTTTGGCTTAATTATTCTGCAATCCATCAATTTTTGTTTTATCACCTAACGGTGACCTGCAAAGGGAAGAGTCAAGACTCCCAAGCTGCAGTGAGAGATAATCTCTGCTCATAAAACACGGTTTATAGCTCCTTTGGCTGCTGCAAGGGGAATACAAAGGGAAAATGTCAGCTGTGCTGGGCACCTCCCTCATTTATGATACCTTACTAAGCACAGAGTAATCTCCCAGGTGTTGGGAACAGAAAGCTTTCTATCAGCTGCGTGGGGATAAGCAATGGTTCTAAGAATTGCATAAACAGCAAGCTTGCATTAAAAATCGCTTGCTCGAATGATGTTTTTTTATCATCCTAACGTGCCGTCAATAAATCACCTAAAGGTGTCTATTGTAACTAAAATCTGTTCTAATCCTATCCCCCTTTATCTGTGGGGCCTCTCTGAAGGTCAGTGTGACTCCATCTCTCAGTTCTTTAGCTTTACTTGAACTTGCTTACATTACAAAATGCATAGTTACTCTCTAATTAGATTTCTATCCACATGAGATAGTTTAATAATGGGCTGGGGTAGGGGGAAGAGAACAAATACTTGCTCATCTCTTAGTATGCACCAAGCACTATGCAAAGGGCTTTAAAAATATATATCTATAGTCTCACTTAATCCTCATGCAACCACATGAGGCCAGTGTCATTTATAAATTAAGGAAAATGAAGTGCACAGCAGTGAGCCACTTGGCCAGTGAGAGAAATTTGATTTGAACAAGACTCGTCTGACTCCACAGGCCATTTTATTCATTATATTTCCCATTTGTTTATCTTAAGAAGTCATTTTATTCTGTTTCTTGTTTGAATGTATGTCTAGATGCCTTTCTTCGCACTAAAAGAATACATGTATTTCTGCTGATTTATTTCTCAGGATAACTACCACAGCCCTTAATTATAGGTGCTCCAAAATGCTTGTTGACTACCTGGGTTCTGGATTTTTGAGAAAACAATTGCTTAGTATATGATTATCTTAACTAAACAAAGTAAATATGTATTCTTTTCTTACTTTATAATAAGTGACAGTTTTTATCTCTGAAAGTTAGCATAGAATAAATTTGCTTCATCTCTTTTTGTGAAGGATTTAGGGTGGTAAGAATACTGTTTCTTAGAAATCTGAATGTGCGGTAAACAACCCACCCTTGTCATGAATTTGATAATTAAGAAAGACATATGTCCAAGAATCAGAGACAATGTCTCTGATGGCACAGTATAGTATAAAAAGCTAATAAATAGACAAATGTCAGTTTCTTGAATCATACTTTATATAAATTGCATCATACCCTGTCACTGAAAGATTTGTTATTTAGAATCTGTGTATGCTCTCAGTCTACAACTAATGGTAAGCTAATAGAAAAACATTTGGTTCCTTCAAGTATAAAAGATTATCTTATAAGACATTCCTTTGATCTCTTTCTAGTGATTAATACATTTATTTCTGTCAATTTTAAATTTCTTACCATGTTTATTCTTAATTAGCAGAAATTCATTTAATTATCAAGTACTTTCAGTCAGTTCACCACACTCACTTTTTAAGTTTCCTAACATTCACAACTTTTGGTCATACTTTATCTAAAAACTTTACTTTTTCTACAACTCTCCCACATTCCTCCCAAGACTGACATATTTTCCACTGGATATACCATCATCAGCCTTTCCAGATAGTAACACTTTTCTTTTAAAACTCACATTATCTCTTCTGACAATCTCCATGTTGATTCTTCCTTTCTACTCCTGTTTTACTTTCCTAGCTCATGAACATTTTTCAACATCAGTTGAAATTTTGGCAATATTTCAGATAGTTTCCTAGGATTTATTGGGTGCTTTAGAGAAACTCTCAATGACTAAAGTTTCCAGAGAATCCCTGGAGTTTGTGGCTGGAAATAAAACCTTGCATAATTCAAACCAGGGTCCAGAGTAAGTCTCCAAACAAGTGAGGAAATTCTTAAAGAGACCTGAGAACTGTGGCATTTACAAGTATCCCAACATTGTTAAAAATATGAATAATTAGATATTAGGAGAGGTGATGTGTATTCTATGCATTAGTGCCATAACAAATATGTTTTATGCAAGAAGAGCTAAAGTTCATTCAGATTTTGTGCCAAGAACTTGATATTATTATGGATTTGAAAAGTACAATATTTAAATTGAAAAATTTACTATAAATTTAGCCATATATTTGAACTGCCAGCAGAGAATGAGTACACATGAAGATATATCTATGGAGATTATGCAATCTGAAGACCACAGAGAAAAAATGAAGTAAAATAAATGGAGCCTCAGAGAAATGTGGGAACCATTTGGACACCAACATATCTATAATGGGATATAGGCTACAGCCAAAGATATTCACATCAATACATTTCATAGCAAAAATGTTGAAATACAAAGAGAAAATCTTGAAAACAGCAACAGAAAAACAACTTCTATGTACAATAAACTACTGTGAGATTAACAGCTTACTTCTAATCCGAAACAATGGAATCCAGAAGGCATTAAGATGACATATTCAAAGTGCTGGGGGGAAAAACACCCCACAGTTACAACAACAATAAACTGTCAACCAATACTCTCTGTCTCTATAGAATAAATCAAAACCACAGTGAGATACCACTTCATACTCACTAGGACAGCTATGATAAAAAAATGGACTACAAGTGTTGGCCAAACTATGGAGAAATTAGAACTCCTGTTCATTGCTGGGAGGATACAAAATGGTATAGCTACTGTTAAAAACAGTTTGGAAGTTCCTCAAAATGTTAAACAAAGAATTTCCATATACCCCAATAATTAAATCCCTAGGTATAAACCCAAGGGAAATGAAACATGTATCTGCACAAAAACTTGTGGCAAATGTTCATAGCAGCATTACTCACAATAGCCAAACATATTCCATAGTATTCTTCAAATCACTTATTAGGGGACTTATAGCAAAATGTTCCCAAACTCAAGATCTGAGAGCCAGGAGAAAAACTATTTATCAGTTTGGAAATTACAATGTCTTAAAACTGTAAACCACTTTTTCCAGTTGAGTGATACATATTAAACTCTTAATTCAACAGTATATTTTCACATAAAGGTAATAGTTCCATACTAGATGAAATCAGAAGAATAGAATATTGGTTACTTCCCATCCTCAGGAATCTTGTTTTCAAAGTGCTCTCTACTAGGGTCCGCAAAGGTGTGTGAGTGACAACAAAGCAAATATAAGGGAATTCTACTGATTCCTGACTTCCATCATCCCATCAGATAGCTGGGTCAACTGAAAATCTTGTAAAAAAAATCTTAACTGAGATCTCCTGGGAGCTTAATTAGAATCTGAAAGAACCAAGAACAACAATAACAAAAAAAAAAGGACCCATCATTTAACTTAAAAGACTTGCCAGTTTTCTTTATATGTTAACAGATTTGGAAGATGAGGGCTGGTGTAACCATCAATGAGGAAACAAATAACAGACTTGGCAGCCACATGAGGGACATTCCCATTCAACATTTTTTATTATCTGGCAAAAGAGAGAGGGATTCATTATCCTCCCTTTTTCTTCCTTAAAATGACTTTGATTTATCTTATCATATGGCAAAATCCCCTGAACTTCACACTCGTAAGTCTAATTGAGATCATGTTTGTAATGGCCATCTACAAAGTGTCAGTGAAGTTAGAATTAATGCATTTGGCAGATTAATGGTGAAAGCATACATATTTCTATTCTAGTGACCAAAATGTTAAATTCCAGTGTTTATTATCCAGACGATCCTTTTTTCCTGTTCTTTTTCACTTCTTTATCTTTCATGTAGTTGCAATGTACAACCTTAGTTGTTAACTCTTATTGAGTTCACAGAGAGCCAGAATCTCAAGCTGCTGCCAGCTAAGTCTATTTATGGGACGGACTCAGTGGTCCTGGGAGAGCCTTGGCTCACAGAGACCCTAAGCCAATGAGCCTGCATCCCTGCTGGGTTAATGGGAAGCACCTCGCCCAATCTCTGCAAAGGAACCCAAGGATACTGAGCTCTGAAGGGCATGGCACATCTCCCTACCACGCAGATGGCTTCCATTTCTAGTCTGAACCTTTTTGAAGAAAGACAAGGAAGAGTTATCTCCTTTAGTGCATTATGTGAAGAGTTAAGCCCAGGAATTAAGGAAAATCTATTTTTTGGGGGAAAGCATGGAAGAAATCAGCCACACTGTCTTCATGCTTAACAAGATTGCCAAATAACCACCACCCTATCCTTGGCAACTCCCTGCTGTATCCATTCTCAAACCAAAAGCCTTTTACAAATGAAAGTAGACATGACACCAACCCATACCAAATTCCCCTAAAAAACAGAAGTTATTATTTTTTTAAATGTTAAAAGGATTTAGCATTTTCAAATATTTAGTATTTTAAGAACTTGGTTATGAATGCTCTTTCAGCACCCACTATTCACATACACATACACAAAATTCTGATATGTAGAGTCTGATTTCCCCTTTTCAAAAAAGGGAAAGACATTTAAGGTAGGCTTAAAGCCTTTTCTAAAGATGTAATAAATGTTCAAAAACCTATTTGCCAAACCTTTAACATGGTCAAGACCTTAAAATGTTTGGACTACACATATTCACTCAGCTAAGTTATGTCTCTGTCAGTGTGACTGACTGACTTGTACTCAAGAATCTAATAAGCTTTTCTTTCCTAAAACTATGGAGACATTTTTAAGAAAAGTAAAAGACAAGCCATTAAGATTTCAGCTTAGGTCAGCCTGAGGGATATAGTATCTCCTCAATGTCGCCAGATGCCCCTCACTTGAGGGGTCCCAGCAAAGGAGACCACATGAAGCATCCAAGTAATGTTTAATGTCTCAACCTGATATTAAGAAAATATGGGGGCTGCACCAACAGAATCATCAGTCCAATAAGACCAACACTGCCCTGCCATGATTCATCAACCCATTTGAAACAAACACCCTAATCTGAAAGCAAGTTATTGTCATCAGAATGACAGAAGTAAAGTGCTTTCAAGCATCTGATCAAATAATTACCATGGCCAACCAGCTGAGTACAGCATTCTATTTAAAAAGAGGGCACTTCCCCAGCACTAATAAGGGACCAGTAGTTAGAATACAGCCATCCTCCAAGAAGTCAATGTCTTTAGAGGGGGCTATAAATTCTTACGCACAATTATCAAGCCTCAGTGCTTTCCCACAATTATTCTAGAAAAACAAAGGGAACAGAAAGCTGGACATGTGTGCATTTTCAAATGGGCCAAAGAAGGCAGCATGACATATTTTAGACCGATTACTTGGCAATTTTCTCCTGCTTTTAAGATCAAAGAAGTCTTCACTGCAGTTTCAGAAGATCAAGCTAAAATAGTTCAAGGGAAATCGGTCATCTTTCCTCTTTCACACATCACTTTCCCCATCACCTTATTGCAGGTAGCAAGAGCTGTACTCACCAAACCTTGGCAGGTTGAAAGAGCCACCGAGGAATTTTTGTGGGATCGTAAGGAGCCTTGATAAAAACAGAAATCCTCGGGCAGGAAAGCCTGCACTGATTTAACGCCTCCCTTTCCCAGGGTCTGTACGATAAATCCAGGAGCCACCAGATTGCTGGAAGTTTTCAACTCCATGTGGAAGTCATGCCTGAAGCCCTTTAGCCGAAGGTGCAGAGAGTCCACTCTGAGCTGGGCCAGTGCTCTTTTCCTCCTCTGAGGGTGTGTGATTTCGTGGGACACATAGTTGCCATTGTGGTCCACCTCATAGGGAGACACCAGATCATATTCTGAAAGTATAAGAGTAATTTCAGAATTCTCAAAAAGAATACAAAAGTTTTCAAATATAATTTATTTCCAGATGATACTTTCTCTCAGTAAAAACAATTGGAGGAACTTTCAGCATTAACTCATCCGTAAGTCCAAACTGGACAATGCACAAAATCAAAGAAAAGAAGGGACAATTTTAAAAGTGGCCTTTAAAGGGAAGTCACCACTGTTCCTATAATGTTATAACCAATCCAGCAAATTCTACAACACTTCAAAGGAAAAACAGATAACAGACCGAATAAAACTAAAACATGGTCTTCGATGATTATAAAAAATGGACTTCATAATTTTACTTTAGAATAATTTTTATAGCAATAAACACTTCTTCAGTCATATATTTCTGTCTTTTACAAATATCTTCACTGTGCTAAGAAATTTTAGCTTAAAAACGCTGACAATTTCTCAGAAAACAGTTAAAAAGACAAATATGATGGGCATTCTTTGCCACTTATTTTTTCTATTTACTTACTTAATCATTGACTATGTGGGAGGAAAGGTGGAATGCACATACATTGCTGGTTGCCCAGAGGTGAACAGTGGGACATGCTCATATGTGTATTTGCTCCCAATAAAAGCCACTGCTGACCCTCCAATTGGCCTTGGCTTTTAGGGCTTGATCGTATTTCACACTCTAGGGTCTTTTAAAGGCGTGTGCCACACTCTTTTTCCTGCTCTAATTTACAGTATGCAGCCTACAACACATTTAAATAAATCATTTCTATTTTAAAAAGTCCAGGAAGCCCCAAGGAGTTATCCAATTTCTGGGCCCCCATACAGATCTGCAGAGCTTCGGTCACAGACAATCTTACACTTTGCGCTCCGTGTACACCTGGGTCACTTCCCTCTGCAAAAAGTACAGAGAGAAGCTTTGTCAGCATCCCGGGCAGCGGCCTCCACTGCCTTCTGGGAAATACTGTCGTTCTCTTCTCCAAAGAGGTTTCTCCCTTACAGAAAATTATTTTCATTTTATAACCAGGATTTGTTCCCTCAATACCATCATTAATGACATCATCTCTGCTCTCCAGAAGTCGGGGAAAAGTTGTTTCTGTCCCAAGCAGGACAGAAGTTTGTCTAGGAAGGGGTGGCTTCATGCCAGGGGCAGCTCTTCCTACGGGGCCACCTTCCACACTTGGACCCGGGCGTTCAGGCCTTGCGAAGCTGGATTTCTCAAGGCCAGGGTCAGAAAATATCTTAGTTAATGATGTGTTAGGGGTTTAGGCCTCTCAGATATCTAAGCATGTGGTATATGTGCCTCTATCTGCACGCTAGCAATCGGCCTGCACACCTTCCTAGAGGGCCCGCTGCCTACCCTGCATTTTTCTAAACATCAGAAAATAGCAGGTTAGCATGAGAGCAGGCCTTGCTCCCAGGACGTCTCTGAGACAGATGTCAGGCTCAAGCACCAGACAGGTAGAAAGATCTACCCTTGCAATGAAGTGAGCAGTCTTCAGACTCTAAATGCTAATTCCTATCACATGCCTCACGAGACCCTGATACTAATTTTCTCATCCTGATTCTAATGCTCTAGAATGTATATATATTTCACTTTCATTACAAATACATGCTGTTAGGAGGCTGTCTGTCAGGGACCTTTTCAGTCTTTGTGTGAGCTAAATACAGTTCCTGGAGTCACGAGATAAAATAAAACATCCTACAGGAGTGGCATTTGGTCACAAGTTAATAGTACTGGAATCATTATTTTTTTCTGTAAAAAGGTTTGATTTGCAAACAAAACTCTTTTGTGGCAGGTACCTGTCCACATGTCCCTGCACTGTCCTGGCAGATAGCTGTGTTTACACTGGAACAGAGTGGGTGGCAGCGGGGGACAGTCAGAAAAGGCATGTTTCAGGTTTGGAAGAAGCAGAGAAGGTCAAGGATGATAAAGCACTGCCTGGAGCCCGTGCTGAGGGCCCCAGGCCTGAGGGCCAATCTAAACAAGGGGCAAACTAACTGAGGCCTTGGCTATGCTCTCTGTGATCCCAGGCTTCCCTTTTGCTCTGCTGGAGATCTCTGATGTGTGACCCCTCTAGGCCCATTGCTGGGTCCACAGGTCCATCCTGCCATACAGGTATGAATGAATGAACCAGCCCTTTGAGGGTAGCTGGGGAGATGGGCCACATGCAGATTACACAGGTAACAGGTTCTGGCAGACAACCTGACAACCAACCACTGAAATATATGTCAAAGCAGGACACTGTGCCACACAGGGCAAAATACATTGGAATCATTTCATAATTTTTAGGAAAATGAGAAAGTAAAACAAATCCAGTTAAACTGTGTGCAGTGATAGAAGACAGGGGAAACAATCAGGGTTGTGTGTCTGGTGTGAGTATGTGATCGCCCTCTGTCCTGGGCCACTAGGGAAGACAAAAGTGAAAAGTGCGTGCCCAAACCGCCTTCCTCTTCCCCCGCTTTCTGGGCTAAGGGGACAGGCTGGTGTGACATGGCTGTGTTGTCATCTGTCATCCTGCACTCTGGGGCTTCAGGGAGTACTACTCAATCACCACTAGTCTGTGTCCACTGCAACAGAGGCCCTGGAGTGAGGACAGAAGCAAGTGGACTGCTCCAAACACTGGCTAACCCGCAAACTTATTGCACATAAAAAGACGATTACCATTTAAAATATCAAATTGTTTCCAGATGATATAAGCCATATTCTCATGACCTTTATTTTGGATGGCAGACGATATCTATTTTTTAAAATGCAGACTGATAAGCCCCTTTTACATAAACACATGCAATGTTGCACTAATAAATGTGTGGCAACCAGTTATCTGGGGGTGGGGTGGGGGTGGGAACAGGCTGGTTTACAGTATTTTCCAATTTCTCTGGTGTAAATACTCCCACCATGGCTGATTTCAATTACCAATGTGTGACATCACTGAACATGGAGTTTAGAAGAGACGCACAGCAGACCTTGGTTACATAGTATTTCCAGCATACAGATGCTATGCAAGCAAAGAACTGCTGAAGGACTGGCAGGTGCTGGCCCCAGCACCCTGGCTCTAACCTCACTCATTGTGGTCAAAGACAATCCTTTTCTGAGAGTGAGGGAGGCAATGGGTGATGACAGAAGACCTCTTTCATTTTATTCCAGTGGTTCTCAACCAGTGTGACTCCCCTTCCCACCTCAGAGCACAAATGTCTGGAGACATTTTTGGTGTCCCGATGCAGGAATGGACAGTGGTGCTCCTGGAATCCAGTGGGTCGAATACAAGAAAGCTGCTATGCAGTCTTCAATGCATAGGACAGATACCAACAACAAAATGTCAACAGTGTGAGGGGGTGAAATCCTGCTGCAGTCAAAAAGTTATCCTTAGTATCAAACACAAACTCTCAGTAATGTATAAATCAATGTGGAAAAGGTCATACTTAAAGAATTCAATGAATATTCGATGAATGAACAAAATAAGTACAGCATTTCACCATACATTTATTACTATTTGGAGAGCACTTAATATATAATTGCAGTAAACTGAACATTTTAAACTAACTTTTGATCTTATGTTTTAAGATTATAATCCCCAAAACAATTGGTTTGTGATTTCGAGGAAAAACAGTGTGATTCCTGACCTTTGAGAATCCTTTAAATAAGACCTTAGTCCTATATAGATTACTTCTAAGGAGGAAAAACACACATGGCTGCTTGAACTACTTGATTTCAGAAGGGTTTTTGACCACAGCATCAAGCCTAGGAACACTCTGGCTTCACACTAAGAGCAGGCTCATCTGTGCATGAGCTGGGGCTGACCTGAGCAGCTGCAGAGCTGATTTTGCACACTGCACCCTCATTCTGTGTCTAGTTTTATCACGTTAATGGCCTGAAATCCACCACAGTGAGAGTAATGACCCCATGACAGCCAGCAAATGTTACAAACCAGAGCTCCAAAGAGCCTCTTGTTAAACATTTACACCACCAGGCCAGCCTGGGCACTGCCCTGCTTCATGTGATGTGAATGTTTGAGTGTAAATCAATATAAACGTCCAGAGCACAAACACAGACCCATTAGGTCCAATGAAACAAAGTTCTAAGGAACTTGTAAGCCTTCCTGGAAGCTTAACTTACTCTAGAATTTAAAAGTTAACAAATCTGTGATATGTCTCTGATCTTAACAGGAGCCATACTATTTATTACAATGGCAAATTATAGAAAAAAAAAAAATTCAAGTCTCCTACTGAGAAAAAGCAATGCTAAATCAGCCAAAATGAAATGGCTGTACCTAAAGTCCAAAAATAGAATTTATCTCAATTTAGTTACCCTTTGTTGCCTCAAAGGGTATAAGGAATTCTCTTTCCTATTGCATAATTACCTCAGATACCCAGTAAAATTTGCAATATAGTTTGAAATATGTTTTAAACTAATATTATGGCCAAGAGAATTATTGCAACTTATACAATGGAAGCCTGGATTTCCAACAGTAAACTGATCCCAGCATCACAGCCAGTGTACTCCATCTCTGCTTTTCTAGGTGGAAACAGGTAACACTGCTGAGGAGAAAAAGTCTTTCTCTGGTCCTGTGAAACTGTCCCCAGGCACTCACTCTCTCAGCTTAGCTTGCTACAATTAAAGACCTAAAACAAATGCAGATGAGGAATGAAGGTGGTTGATCCAACCAGCTAGACCTTCACTGGGGATGGATTGCACCTTCCCCTTCAGGTTCTGACCAAGTGAGGTAAGTGGTCGTCATGGACAATCTGGGTTCTGACACCCGCTGAGCTGTCCCGTGATTGGAGCCCATGCCAGCCAGGCTGGAGTCCAGCTCAAAGGGGCCTATTCTCCCAGGGTTTGGAAAAGCACACTTAGGCAGGAAGCCTTGGCTGCTCCTTCTGGAAAAAAATGGTTCTCTGAATATAAAACTCTTATCTTAAAGGAAACTTCATAAAGTGCTTAAAAAATCTCCTGAGACCTTCAGGAATTTTCATAATTTTAGAAAACAAAAGTTTTTACAAAAATCTCTTTTTTTTTAAGTGGGGTGGGGGCAATTAACTTCTAACATGGAAAATTATATTGCAGAATGCATTGTAAGAGAAACAATAAAGAAGATCAGGGCAACCCAAGAAGGTGAACTTTAAATACACAGAGAAAAGTAATTTTTAAATATTTTATATCATTTACATCTAGCGCCCTCTGGTGGTCGTGGTAAAGGTCCTCTATTCCTGAATTCATCTGATTTATCACTTTATATACTATTTATATATTCATTCAGAAGGGGATAATTTATTTTTTTTTAAAAAATTTAATCCTCACCTGAGGATATAGTTTATTAATTGATTTGAGAGAGAGAGAGAAAGGGAGAGAGAGAGGGAGGGAGAGAGAGAGAGAGAGGAAGAGAGAAACATTGATTGGTTGCCTCCCTTAGCACCGCAATTGAGGATTAAACCAGAACCTTGGTATGTGCCCTGACTAGGAATCCAACCCATGACCATTCGATGCACAGGGACGACACTCCAACCAACTGAGCCACACCAGCCGGGGCCAGAAGGAGACACTTTCAATAGTGAATGCAGATATTCAATTACTGTCTTTATGTAATTTTATCAAGGTGAAGAAACTACATGCAGGTATTTTGAATTATTAACTCTTTAATTCTCAAGATTTTCTGAAATAATGCTGTGATAATCAAAGCTTGTTCTTCCTCTAAAAGTCATTTTTCACGTTTACTATGAGTGCTCATTGTTGGAAATGATACAAAGCACTAATACGGAGTAACAGCCAATGGACTGGGTTCAGATAAGAACCATCTAGCCCCCCATTCCACACCTGTTCCCCATTCACCCAGGAAATGTGAAATTCACAAATGCTGCTTGTGAAACGCCCCTTGTGAGCAGAAGTAAAACCACACATTGCAGAAGGACCAGATTTGTTTTTAGGACAGACCATGGCACAGGATATGGACTTTGCTTATGACGTCACGACATGCTAGCTACCCCAATTCTTGAAGAGCATCAACTTTGATACTAAGGTGTTAAGTAGCAGCAAAAACGACTGCCTCTGAGTCAAGGATGGAAGGAAGGGGGGAGGGGGGGGAGAGGCAGAGTGTGCGCTTCATAATTGCTTCCATGCACGCTCTGATTCAGCCTCTCCATTCCTCCGTGGTTCTTGCCTATTTAAAAATAAAATATATTCCCTTGCCCTTCCCCCTAGTGTTGGTGGTAATAACGCCGGCGAGCTCTCGCTGTTTCCCACGGAAATACAGCGTACACGCTGGTGAGGGTGGGCGCAGGTGCCCCCCCTAAGCAGCGGAGCAGCATCCTAGGAGAGGTCCCGGAGTGATGACTGTTCGCAGCACCTCCTAAAGCAGCCTTAGGGGTCACCGGCCGCTGCGCTGCAAGGACTAGCACCCCGCTCACGACTTACCGCCCCTTTTCACCCAGGCGGGCCACTCTGCAGGACCGGGCCCCTCTGCAGGACCCGGGGGACGCCTGGCGCTCGGGCTCCCCGCGGCGGCGGCGGCGGGTCTCGGGGCGCACGCAGGTGCCTGCTGGGAAACAGCGGCGAGACCTCGGTGAGACGGGGCCGCGCGAGGGGAGCCGCGGGCGACCCCGGCCCCGCCGTCGGGGACTCACCTGCACACCCACCTGCGCCAGCAGCAGCACGCAGAGCACCGCGCCGCCGGGGCCCCGCATGGCCTCGCCGCCCCGCGCGCTCCGCGCCCGCCGCCCGAGCGGCGCCCCCGAGGGGAAAGCGCGCGGCTTCATCCGGGGAAGCTCGCGAGGGTCCGGGGGTGGCGGGACGGTCCGGAGCCGGGCGGCTGCAAGTGGGCACCCAGGACCCGACCCGGCTGCAGGGCAGGAGCCTTCCCCTCCGCGACTCCGCCGCCGCGCGGGGGTTATGACTGCGGCTCCGCACCGCGCGGGAGGCGGGGTGGCGGCCGCGGCCGCGGCGGGGGCGGTGGCTGAGCACCCGCCCGCACCGTGGGAGAACCGGGGGAGGGGGCCGGAGGGAAGGCGGAGAGGACGGTGGAAGGGAGCCGGGGAGAGAGAGGGGGAATGGGGGGGCGGAGGAGGGCAGGAGGGGAGAAAGGAGGGGGAGAGGAGAGGCAGAGGAAAGAGGGCGGCGGGCGGAGGAGAGCGCCGAGGACGCGGGAGGATGGGCGCGCTCGCCTGTCCGCAGCTGGAGCCTCACAGGGCGCCCAGTGGTCGCGAGAGTGGAGAGGGGACCAGGGCGCCGGGCAGCGAGCAGGGTGGGTGCCCCCGCCGGTGGCCCCGCAGACCTGTCCTGCCACTGGCCTGGGGCTTGGCCGTGCCTAGCTGCACGGTGCCCGCCCCTCCAGACCCCCTGCCTCGGGCTGCAGCGCGCTGGACTCGCCCGGGCCCCGCTAGGTCCGCCCTCCTGCCTGGTGGGGCAGATGGGCTGCTGCCTGGGGCGCCGACCTGCTGGGGAGCGCAGGGATCTGAGCGCACGGGCGCTGCTCTGGCGCCTGTGAGGTGGCGGGTGACCGGCAGGTGGAGGGAGCTCCCTCTGCCGCGCCGCCCGCCCCGGGAGGCAGCGCGCTCCTGGCCCCGGGTTTAGGCCGCCCTAGACTGCCCTTGCCCGGGACTGTGTGCGTGGACTTGGCCTGGGGCACCTTTGGATCCGGAGGAGAGGCAGGCCTCGCAACAGTCCCAGCCCTGGTTCTGCATCTCGCCGCAGCTTGTGTGTATACATGCACATGGGTGCGTTTCATTGTGAACGCTTGTGGACATGCACTTGTGTGTGCGCGTATGTACGTCGACGCACGCTTGTGTGCATGCGTGTGCGTGTGTACGAGCTTGTGCCTGACTGCACGCACCTGATAGTGCCCGTGCCCACCCTACTGGTTGCTCTTCATCTTCCTGACCAGTTACCTCCCGCAGTGCTCTGGTGTGTGTCTCATGTTCAGTTTAGCCAAGGCTCTCACAAAGGTTCTGCAGGAGGCAGTTTCCCTTTGTCCTGAGGACAGGGCACTGCAGGCTTGGTAAGCGGGGATCTCTAATCATCTCTAATTAGGTCAAATGTAGCCTGCCAGGGCGTCGGGTTCTCCAAGGCTAGCTACAATCACATGAAGACACCCAGGGGCTCTCTTTTTATAAGTTCAAACAGATGCAACAAAAGAAGAATGGCTGGTATAAAAGGATTTAATGTTAGGATTTTTCTTTTTTCTTTTTGTATTAGTAATACAAAAATGAGTGTCTTTCCACTGTGAGGAAAGAAACAATATTCTTTACAATGATGAGCGTTTTTCCAGTTCCTTTAGCAGTTCCCTGAATTCACTGTTCACCCTAGACCCCAGAGTGTCTCTAGATCACACAGACCAAAGACGAACTCCAGCTTGGGGGCCTGGTTAGGAGCTGAGATGAGAGAAAGTGGGTGTAAGAATCTCCAAGAACACAGTGCAATAATGTGATTTGTGACTAATAATAAGATAAACATATATGGTCTTCTGTTTGTGGCACAGGGCTCCTAAATCCCTTGGAATTTCCCAAGTGATGAGAGCATCAAAGGTGCCTTTTGTTATGCTAATGAATGACTTTGAACCCCAGAATGTGGGCTGGTTGTCAGAACCCTGTAGTGAATTCTTCAGTGAATTCCCAAATGGCAGCCCTGAGATGGAGCTGCTTCTACTCCCTCCTTCCAAACCTAGGATCGCCTCTGTCCTTACCAATGGGTCCAGATGCTCCATCAGGCTCTCTCTGGCTGCTCTGGTCTTTCTGAGCCTCAGTTTTCTTATTTGCACAAGAATGACAGCAGTGGCTTGCAGTTGTGTTAGGGTTAGGCTCAGTGATCTACACTCATGGCAGGAAAGAGCTCAACCCTGCTCTCCCCCTCTTTCCCCAGCTACCAGGAGGAATGGAGGTCAATGTGGAGTCAAGTGTCCCCAAGGACGATGGAAGAGTTTGACTCAAGTCAGACTGTCACCGAAGAAGGACACCAGGGACAACAGAGCACATTTGACAAGGTATTTCTGTTTGCTGCATCAAACAAAGTGAACTTGGAATAACATGCATAAACCACAGTGTTTTTCTTCCAAACAGGTCCCTGTGGTGACCTGGCATTTACTTTCGAGGAGAAGTCTGGAGGCAGTTTGGTTTTGCTCTTCAGATGGGATCCTCATAGAATCATCACCTATTCTTGCCTTTGGGTCTTTATGGATGAGTTTGGCTGTGCATTTTGTCATTAATTTTTCCTGAAACATCATAAGTATATACATTTTTTTCAGCTTTGGGAAGATATAGATGTTTATATGCTTATTATTTGGGAGACATGATACTCAATAAGTATTTAGTATTAAAATAGGCAGTTTAGATCATTGCTGACATAAAGTGACAAAGGTCTGATGAAAAAAATCTTTCTCAGAGCATATAATCACTACCCACTTAGCAGGCCTTATTCTGTTTCTCCCTCTTCCTCTACCTGGAATCACATCATGTATTTGCCCAACACCTTGTGTATTGCCTTCATCCTGCTGGAATGTCTTGCTCACAGCTACATCTGTCCCACTTAGGGCCCAGCATGTGGCCGGGGTCCATCTCTGTGAGTTGCCCTGATGAAGGAACAGGGCTACGTTCACATTTCCTCTTACGTTTTTGACAGTCAGGATAATCCATGATTGTTGCTCTCCTGAGCAGTAATAGGAGAGCAGATAATTTCCATCCTGCCCTGAAAACCACCAAACTCTGCTTTCACGAGAGGCTGAAGGTATGAGCCCTTAGCTTGCATTTTAGGGTGCACGGTGTTGGAAGAATAACATTATTTTATGCCCAGAGACAGAATGGCTGGCACGGAAAGACGTCGTCATTCCAGGTGGAATGCCTTCTAACTGTGGACGTTTAACCTATGCCCCCTTTTTCCCGACCTTACCCCCAGAAGTCACCACAGAGGAGGCGAGAATTCGAAACTTTACATTTTAGAACATGAAGTGGATTTAAACCTTTTAATTCAGTATCTGCCCACAATTTTATGCTATCTGAGTTTCTCCTTTGTCATGCTTCAGAGCAGAGACTGACCAGAAGGGAGGAAGAATTGACTGGATTCCAGGAAAGGATCTAAACGGGGGAGGCCCGGGTGTGTGCTAAGACCTCAGGGGCACCTGGCAAGGGACACTGTGCTCCGAGCTGGGCCATATGGAAAAGGATCTGTACCGAGCAGTGTGGCTGAGCCAAGAGGCAGAGAATGGCTCCAGGGCAGGAGTGGTGGCTCAGGCACATAAGCAGGTCTAAGAGCAAAGCCCCAACAGGAAGATCAGAGCAGAGGGCAGCTTTAACCAGTGAGAGCCTGGTTGCCTGGCAGAGATGACAACTATGAAGGCGCGAATGTATGCCCTTTGAGATGCTGCTCAATTTTGAAGATGTGACAGTGAAGCTGCTGCCACTTAATCAGCAACCTCTGGGCACCATGTGTGGTTTTGATACAAATACCAGCATGTTTGGGGCTCACAGTCCAATGCTAACCTAAACATACAAGGCCTTTCAAAGTGAGAGACAACAAGCATTTGAGAGCAATAAGAATGGCTATTCAGGATGCACTGATTAGGCAGAAGCCCAAAAAGTGTTCCAATTAGGACACAAAGGCAATGGGTGTTTATGAGAAAGGGAAGGGGGACAATGACATCAATAGAAGGAAGGCATTTCTATTGGTGCAGATAACATAACATGGTGATGCTAATTATAAACAGTGCCTTTAATTTTCAGTCTGGTAGTCATCAGTCCAGTAGCCATAATACCTGCTTTCTTGTTATTTTTGCAAACAGTTCTTTGGGACATAAGGTTGCTTTAGGACCAGCCAAAAGATTCTTTTGTCCTGTTTTAACATAAGACATGCAAGACTCTTCCTCTGGGAAGGCAGCTTTGACTCCATTTTAAAGTGGCTCTGTTTAGCCCTGGCAGGGTAACTCAGTTGGTTAGAACATCATCCAGATACATCACGGTTGTGAGTTCGATCCCTGGTCAGGGCATATAGAAGAAGCATCCAATGAATGCATAAATAAGTGGAACAACAAATGGATATTTTTTTCTCTCTCTCTTTCTCTTCCTTCCTCTCTCTCTCAAATCAATAAAAATTTAAAGTGGCTCTGTTTATTATTATTTGTGACACATACAATAAAATAGGTTTGTAGCTCCATAGTAAACTCTCCCTTCCTAAATTTGCCCCCAAATGTGGCAGCAAATCAAGAAGTTCATAAGGGCATGGATGCATCCAGCAAGGATTCCTGCTCAGTTGTGTTAGCACATTATGTTTATAAGGGTCTAGAGGTTGACTTAATAGCACTTTCCCAGGTGGTTCAGATTCACGTTTCCTTGGGAGTCCAAGGAAAGTGGGAACTGGTAGGTTCTGCACATCCTGTGTGTGTTCTAAAAATGAAAGAAATGTGTGTGTGATGGGCGTAGTTTAAGACAGAAGCAATAAAAAAGACATAGACAGTTTTTATTGGGGAGGAACCTACTGGGCTAAGCTAAATTACGGCAGCTCTTAGGCTGTTGTTGATGGAAGTCCAAGACACAAAGTACTAACAGACCCTTGCATTGCCCGCCAGGACTTGCACACATGGCCACTATCCAAAACACCAAGCTTCTGACCTTCATGTGACCCAATGCTCAGTTCTAAGTCACTTGCCTTAACTCAGTTGTCACCAAGTCTCTCAGCCTGTTCCCATGATTCCTGACTGGGATGTGTTCCTCAGACACAGCATCTGACTTGGCCTCTGCAGTCCAAACCTTGGCCTCCCTCATCTCTCTTTGAACCCCCTTTCGTGTCCTCTTTAACCCCCAAAACAAATCCTACCTGATGATAATTTATGTAAAGGCACATGGCACCTACCTATCTACCTACCTAACAAGATTCATGTATTTCAGGTGCCTGAGTGACTTCCAGAGTAAGTCCAGGCTCAGTCTTCTCCAATCCGCACTGTGGAATTAATCGGCATCACCTCCTGCTCATCGCATAAAGCTGCACTTAATCTAACTCCACCCCACTGAATGTTTTGCTGATTGAGCATGGTTTCTTATATAACTTCTCTTCTGGTGCTGTTTCTCCTATTACTGCTCAGGAGAGCAACAATCGTGAATTTTCCTGGCTATCATAAAAGGTAAGAGGAAATGTGAATATAGCCTTGTTCCTTCATCAGGGCAACTCACAGAGATGGACCCGGACCACGTGCTGGGCCCCCTGAGTGGGAGAGATGTAGCTGTGAGCAAGACATTCCAGCAGGATGAAGGCAATACACAAGGTGCTGGGCAAATACATGATGTGATTCCAGGTAGAGGAAGGGGGAGAAACAAATAAGGCCTGGTAAGTGGATAGTGATTATTTGTTCTGAAAAATGGTTTTTTTATTATTATTATTCAGGTATGACAGATCATGAGGCGACTGTCACTGCAAATATAGTTTGTTACTCACAGATCCAAAGGGGGGGCGGGGCACATCACATAATTGGCACACTTGGGAGCACCAGGGTCAAGAGGCAGAGGGAGGGCTGGAAAAAGTGGGCAAGAGCCTGTATTGTGGTTTCTGCAGGTAAAAACAGGTCAGGCAGTGCAGGGAGGCTTAGGGCTGGCTAGTTTGAATAACTTCAGCAGGCCCTGAGTAGGGGCAGGTCTTACATGTCTAGTATTTGGGGTGACTAAGGCAGGGAAATAGTGGCCCAAATGTAAGTGCCAGATAAAGGGGGTGGTTGGAGCACAGGCTCTGGATTGGCTGCTTTACATGTGAAAGGTGTACTTGCAGGTGAGCCCCTGAGGAGCTCTCTTTCCAGAGTTAACAAGGCTCAGGTGTCAAAGCATCAACAATATAGAAAATAAAGACATGATTAATAAACCCTGCCCTGCCATGTATTCTTATATTTTAACTTACTAAATTATTTCATTTGCACACCATTTCTTGTCCAACTTTATGTTTTGCAACACCTACTACTGTTGAATGCTAATTGTAAATATTCAAAAGATATTTGTTTGCCAAAAGACAGCACAATAGAAATTTTATTTGGAATGTGGCAAAGGGAGGTTAGAGTAGCAGAGATATGGAGGTTGGTCATAAAGAATTGCAGGCACAGGGGGACCAATAAATGAAATTAAATAGAACATGCAGACTTTGTCTGCAAGACTCAGCATTTGACCTCCACATGGATTGGTAACAGTTGACTGTATTGAATCTCTAAAGAAAACTTTACAAAATGCAAAAGTGCTAGTACTTCATAAAAGAGCTGAAGGATAATCTCTTCTTTTTGGACAACTCCTATCTTTCCTCCACCTGGTATTTATTTTTAGGTCCTTATTTTTAGTACCTCCTAGAAAACCCAATATTAACTTGATTACAGTGATAGCACATGAGACTTTTCTATTAAATTAGTTGCATATAATATGCATGTTTGTTATGAGCATGAGTGTGAATTCTTACCAAATGTATTTCCTTTTTGGATGTTTGGGGAATGGCATCAGTTTGGTGGCAGTGCTCACACCCCTGAGATGATTCCAGGAGACAAATGCAGAGCCAGGGACCCAGAAAACCAAAGACTCCGGGACATTTGCCAAAGCTTCACTTCAAACCAATCTTTCAAATTAGATTTGTGGATGCCTCTTATACTCAGTGGGCAATCTGGGGAATAATGGAATATTTGTACAGTATGTGTTAATCTAATGATCTATTTCCATTTAACAACTTCAAAGCGTCATAAACACAAGACACTCATTAATGCTTCCAAGTGAGGCGTAAAGGTGGCCAGGCGATTGTAAAGCTGAGCCTTGACAACACACTGCCTTTGGAAACTGCTTGTCTCCGCTGTGATTTGGGACATAACCTAGAGCAGTGATTAAACTTTCCTTTTTAGGCTCAGGATTTCAGGAATAAGCACAGCATAAGCTTTCTGTGCAACTGTCCAGAGTTCAGGGCTCATGGGGTCAGAGGAGTCCTCATGTACACATTCACGGGGCTGGTCCTCTTGCTTCACTGATGGACACAGTGAATTATAAATAAACGTCTCTGAGCAGATGAGCTTCATGGCACATCCACCTGTTAGCGATAGAGCCCCTGAGGGGTTGCCCTCCGTGTCATCAGTTCTGAGCTCCTCTCGTCTTAGATGGACAAGTACGTCTCCTTGTCAACGTCATTTCTTCCATCTGTGCTTTTGGTGGAGCACAATTCCCCACCCCCATTTCTCTGGATTCCCCATTAACTAGCACTTGTTGAGACTCACCTGTTTCCTGTAGGTCACACATCAATCCTGGTAGGAGGAGGAGATTATTTCCCATTTTTCACAGAGCAAAACCTTAAACTCCAAAACCAGAGTATTAACTGTTTAGGGGAGTGGCAAATACAGGGCTTGAGCTCAGGTTTTCTGACTTGGATTTCATCTGTCGCCATCCAGGGTGTGGACAAGAAAGGAGTCCGACGTTAAATAGCCTGCATAGGGTGATCTGGTCATAATTTCTTAATTAGTGGCTAGTCATGTGCCCACACTAAAACTTTTTTAGTAAAAGGCTGATCTTTGCCTTAAGCAAGCGCTGTCCACTGTTTCTATGCATCTAGGTTAACACAACTTTGAAATAAGCTTAACCACTCAGGAGAGCCCACGATCTTGTTAACTATTCTGTACTCCAATCCCTGCCTTGCTTTTCCGCCTTCGTGTATCCTTCCTTACACTCCCTCCTTAATTTCAGATGCCTAGGAGAAGCTGCAAAGCTGTGGTTCTCTGAAGCATTTAAATCTTGCTTCCTGGCAGTTAGTTGGTTCAAATAAACTCTTATAAAAAATCTTCGTAGGTTTGGACGTTTCTTATGTCAACAAGTAGCAGAAAGTGTTTGAATATTAGTGATAATAGAAAGGAAGAGATGGAAAATAAAGAGATAAAATTCCATGGGCACAAGATTCCTGCAAAGGTAAACATCCTGGTCTTTGGAGGGCAGCCGTTGGCCCAGCCCCCTGTCCTTTGCCCACAATGCCCTGCAGGCTGGTCCTGATGGGGATCAGGTGCCTCTCTCATTAAGATCTGAGACCACCCACTACAGGTGGCCCTGGTATTTCAGGGGTATTGTGAGAGCTCAGGTTCTCTCTTTCACTTCCCTGTGATGAAAACTCATACCTTTCCCTACCCTCCCATGTGAGGGAACAGCGCATGCACTTCTAATCACGTGTGTTGAGTTCCTTCCTCTCTATTCAAGGTTTTTAGGGAAGTAGAATTTTTCTGTAAAACAAAGTAAAAATTGAAATAGAGGTGCCATTCACTGAGAAGAAACCCTGAAGAGACTGTGCAGGACAAACTCAAGGCAGCACTGGTTTAAGGTGACAACCAACAGGCAAAGTGTCCCTAAAGAGCACAAACCACTTCTAGGGGGCTAAGGGCTGAGGCCAGAGCAAAACAATAGATGATTAAAAAGACAAATTACAAGCTCATCCTTCAAGAAAGACACTTCATGAAAGCCTAATGATTGACTTAATTACTAAAGTTTCTTATAAATTCATCAAAAAAATTATAGAAAATTTGGCCGAAGATATCAACAAGGACTTTATATACACAAAAGAAATATAATTGGTTAAATTGGTGGTAAATTTATGGTCAAACTCATTCACAATGGAAAAAAATGTGCATCTACATGGTCTTACCTAGAAATATAGGACCATTGACTCTCTAAGGAAGAAAACAGGTTTACCCAACCTCCTAAAAAGAGCACTAGGTATACAAGGTTAAGAGGATTTCATGACGACACCTGATGGCAACAGGTGACATTACTGTCCCACCCATGTCTTTTCTGCCCCATCACCTACACAAGTTGCCAGACACCTGCTTCTCTTGGCCCGAGATCTGGCTCAGTGCACGTGGGAGATGGAAATACTGAGTGAACACCTGCCCTAACCAATGACTGACCCTATTGGTGGGTAAACAGCCCAGATTCCAAACTTCATGGGCACACTAGGAGGTCTGTGCAATACTCTTATGCCCAGAGTTTCCCACGGAATTAAGAATTATTTTAAGAGTAATTTATTTATTATCCTTAAATATTATTTAATAGTATTATTATCCTTCCTCTACTTAAAAATGATTAGTTTTAAGGGAAGTCCCTAAGAAGGTTTTCAAAGGAAGTTCAGTAGGAGAGATTTACCAGAATCTTTTAAACTTTAATTTACCCACAAGTAGATCAAAGGAGACATTTTCTTCGGAAGCAGGAATGTGTGTGTGTGTGTGTGTGTGTGTGTGTGTGTGTGTGTGTGTATGTGTGAAAGAATAAATTCTGGAAACCTCTCTGAGGTACGAAGAACTGGGCGAGATCCCATGTGAGAGGTGGGTAAGAGGCTGGGCTGACTGATCTGTGGGGATCCGAACTCTGCCCACTGCCTCCAGGAAAGCAGGCTCTGAGTTCATGTTGGCACAGGCCCAAGTCTCCTGTCCTCTTTGAGAATTAAATTCCAACATCATTTTTTGGGGCAAGGTTTTAATGTAGAAAAGCATATAAAACAATACAAAGTAATGAACATAAGTTTTGGCTCAAAAATAATAAATCCATTAAGAACTCTTGATGTACATAAATAGATTTTATGGAGAATTTTTTGGAAAAGGAAACAAAAAAAAAAGGAAAGTGAGTGTACACATGTCTGCACACATTAAGCCCAGGATTAAGGGATGCCAGAGTTGCAGGCCTATTTGCATTTCAAGGTTCTTGAGGTTATAGTCACCAAAGGAATTCTTTGTAAGAAATTCTTGTTGGAATGAACAGAAACTATATGCTTGCTGCCGAGAGAATTCCTTTCAACTTGCACAGGCCCTGTATGACCAGAATCTATGAAGCCTGCGTGCTCCAAGGGCCCAGAGGACCACCACTGAGCTCATGGAATTGCAGTGAGGCTCTCCATGCAAGGGACATGGAAATCTCTTGGGTGTCACACCTTGGATGGCATCGGTGCCAAGTGTCATCGCACACAACATGGAGACGCTGAGCAGTCCAGCTAAGAGACCCTGTGGGCTGCTGGGTGTGCTACTCATGCGAGCAACCAGTCAGTCTTACCCAGGCCCTGGAACAGGGCTCTCCCTGCCCCAAGTAAATGCTGCTTTCAACACAAACTTAGTGCTGGTCACCCAGCGATCTGTGATAGAGAATTTACTAGACTCATCTAAAACATGGACCATCATTATAACAGTGTGAGCGTTTCTCTCCTTTATCGGGGGTACTCGTGAATCCTTTGATTTGCCGTGTCTGCTCTACGGGATGTCACGGACCAGGACCAGAGTAATCCATCTAGAATGCCTCTACCTTGCCAACTGGCTGGTGATGCCTGTGGGCATCATGTTTCTCATCTTGAGTAGACCATATAACCCCTGAGGTATCTTCACTGACAAAATGAAGACCTTAGACCATTCATTTGTTGTATCTAATAACTTTCTAGGCCCACCGTTTTTCTCTTAACCTCTCAACATTTTATTATTGTTGTAACCTGTATTCATGCTGGGTACGTAGTCTGTTCATTTAAGTTGTTATGAAACATCCCACCGTATGGGCGTCACTTATTCACTGACACATCTGTCCTAAGACTATAGTGGGGAGCAGAGTCTGAGTTTTGAGGGATTATCAACCTACCACCTGGACTCCCAAACCTCAGCGTCTGATTCACAATACATACAGGTCTGGCAGGAATCACCGAAGGAAATTTTCTTTAAAATAATTATTTATTCTTTACTTAGTCGATTTACAATTTCAATTGCAATTGACCCCCTCCAATAATTAAAACTTCAAGGACTTATTAGTTTTACTCATGGAAAAGTTAGTTTCACTATCAATAGCGTTTAGGAAAAATATTCTCACTTTCTCTTTAGGCTTCTTTGAGTGACTGACATGTTAGTGAAGTGAGAATGTGGTTATAAGGTCAAGTTGATGAGCTAAATGCTGTGTTATGTAGAAGAGAACAGTGGGGGAGAAATAAGACTTTGGTTTGAGTTTGAAATTCTGAATTGCTAGTTATAGAAATTTACATGAATCATATAGTTGCTGTCAACTAATAACATAATATGTAGCTGAGAATAATTTTTTCTTGCTCATTTTAGACTGCTGACCTTGAAAATTCCATGAGATAATATAGGCCACACTGCATAACACCAAAAAACATTAAGTAATATAACATGATGCTATTTATAATTGCAATATTCTCTAGACCTACTGTGAATTTTCATATCCATATAGATGTATATCAATATAGATGAGACCTTATCAGTGATGGAAAAATAAATGGCAGGAAAATTAGGGTAGGAGAGGGCAGAAGGAAGGGCTGGAAGGGCAAGAAAGGGCCCAGTCCACAATGTTGGCCTCTCATCCACTAGCTATCTTCAGCCCAGGTCTCAACTGCTCTTTTAGGATGCAGTTGATAATGATAGTTTTTACCCATAAAAGGCAAATCACAGCAGTGAGGGCCACACTGGTTCTGGGGGCAGCTCCAGGTCAGAGTCCCAGTGGCCATAAGTAGGAAATCAGCAGGTATTGGTTAATACACTTACAATAAGAGACACATGTGAATGCTGAAACTCCCTACATAAAAACCCATCTCTAGGGAGAAAGCTGGCGAGGAGCTAGGCATATAAAAATCATATTAACAAATCTATCATTGGCTTTGAAACAATACTAATGAAAAGAAAAGTGGTTTGAAGCCACTAAATTTGGTTTGAAGCCACGATAAATTGGCTTGAATACGCTTATAGGAATTTTTGCCCAAAGCGAACAGCATCTTGCTGTCGTCTAAAATTACATTTTAGTTTAACCAAGTTTCAAGGACACAGGGTGAGGCCCCACCTGGCCCAAACAGGCCCTAGAGTTGACTGTGTCTACAATGGTGGTGGGGACGGTGGCTCCGAGGTCACCTTGCCCATATTGGACCCTCAGGACCCTCACTTGCAACCTGTGTGAAGCCTTAATTTCCTCATTTGTAAAAAGAAGGTGGGGTAATAACTCTACCTATTTCTAGATTCTCAAGAAAAAATAACCTCTAAGATGCGACCTCCTTAACACATACCTGTCACAGTGGTGAAAGCTAGAAGCAGTAACTGCAGGAAGAACTCTTTAGGGTCACCAGCAGAGGCCAGCTGGCCACATGGGTGGTCATCCTGTTCACTGGACAGCACTGCAGGATGTGGAGTCCACCACCTCTGGGGGTGGCCTGGGATGCGAAGGCGTGGGGTTTTGATTCTCATGTTCCTCAAGAGTTGGTCGAGAGCCTATTCCCAAAGTAGAATTCCTAAGAGATGGCCAGGCAGGTGTGAGGTTAAGACTTGGAACGGCAACTCTCATTTGGATAAAAGTTTTAGGTGCTCTTTCAAAATGCACTTGGGAGAAGCCCCAGTGGTAGAAGGGCAGATTTCCCTGTGTGCTGAGGTGTGGCTCTTAGGGACAGCTCAGGGGTCAGAAAAATAGGAAGCAAGTGTGCAGCCCTGGCTTCATGTGACCCGGACACATGGACTTGTACCTCATGGTAAATGTCACCTCTTTGAGCACTTGAATAATCTCCTATCATAACGAGAATGAATGTGGCTGACCCAGCCAAGTATTTCCTAGCGGCCGCCTTCCTTTCTTCCTGAATAATCTGATTCCCCTTATTTTATTCTCATTTGGGCATGTGGTTACCTTGAGCAAAGACTGCATGTCCCAGTTCTCGATGACACCTGGCAAGGTCAGGAGAGCAGTTTCCAGCTAGTAGAATGTTAGCTGAAGTGTCACGTCCTTCTCGGAGGTAAAGTCCTTGAAGGACGGGTGTGCTCCTTGCTACCTCCTTCCTGCTGACTGGTACAGTGGACACCGTGGCGGAAGCTCCAGTGACAGTCTTGGAAACTGAAGCTCTGTGCTGTGTCCCAGGCTGCTGCAGTCAGATGACTGGAGCTTCTAAACCCCGTGAAGCTTCTAAGCCCCTTCTCCCACCCTCCAGTGCTTTCGGACTTCTCTCTGATTAGGGAGAAACACACTGCACTCTCTCTTCGACTGTACTTCCAGGGACAGATAATGACCCTCCATTCTATAGGTCACTTCAGGTTAGGAGGCCACTCCCTTCCAGAATGACTCACAGTTATCTACACAGAAAGAGGTGAGATTGAGGGGAGAGCCAATATTTCAGGGAACAAAGGGAACAGTAATATTCTGAAATGATAGAGCAAGGAATTCATTTCACCACTTGAACCCGAGTTAATGGTGAAATAACAGCATATAATTTTTTTCTCATTTTATTAATTGTGGTGTTTCCTACTGTTCGTGGCCATTATCAGATAGCTGATTGGAATGACTGTTACTCTGTTTGACATCAGTATGTATACAATCACCGCTTTTCCTTGGGCGTGGGGCATGAAACACCCGAGTGTGTGAGCTCAGCTTGCGGAGTAAAGCGTCCAATTCCATCTGCACTCGATTATTTTCCATACAGTGTCTCCGTCAAGCATGTGGACACGCAGAAGAGGCACTGGGGCTGTCAGACACTCCATATGTGGCCAAGCTGATTGACACCCCCTTTTGCATGATGAACAGTAGATCTTGTGAAACGGCTACCAACAGACCCAGGGCTGCCTGTTTTTGCTGGAGAACATGGTGACTCCAGGGAGGTCTGTGTTACCCAGAACTCCCGACCTCAGTTAATAGTTCACTTTTCACATAACTTACTCCTGACCCCAGTGGTATTCCCAGTGTTCCAGTGACCGCCCTCGTCACTGAGTAACTGGGGGTGAACACAAAACACATTGTCGCAGCCCCTCCAAATGTTTCTTCTTAGGCCTCCGTGCCTTATATCATGTTGAGAATCAATTTCTCTTCAGCCAAAAGATTAATGTTTTATGCAGAATGGACTTCTTAACCCCAAGGAAGGCAGTAGAGCACCAGGGAGGTGGGTTAGGCTTTGGGACGATCTGCCCATCCTGGTTCTGAGAGTGGCAGAGGGGGAATTGCCCACAACTGAGGGTATGCGATTCTGTCTGAGTAGGTGTAGTGCTCCCCACATGAACCAACACCCACACACACCATGTGGGGAGACGGAGGCCATGCTGCCGACTCTGGCTTATGGACATGTTTTGCTAAAGCATCTAGCTGTTTCAGGTGAAAGTGCTAAAGCATCTTGTTAAAAGCCAACCTTTAAATGCATACTGAAGTTTAAACCAGAGGGACCGACATGGGCCTGGCACTGCCCAAAGCTGTCCTGTGTGGTGGTAGTTCCCACCTTTCTGCTGGTCTCATGGGCAGAGATGCCTGTTCCCAGGCCCCAGCTTGCACCCCAGCATCTCTGCCTTGTCCATGAACTCTAAAGCCAGCAACCTCAAGGCCTTTGCACACCAGGGGCTTTCCTGACAGATTTGGCTTCAATTGGTCTCCTGGACTTTCATTGTGTGTATTTGCCCATATTTGGGGAATCACGTTCCAACAACTGTGATGCTGCAAAGTAAACTCTTTGGTGGCGACACCAAGAGCAAGGCTGGCCTTCCTAGCAGGCCGCTGTGGTGACAAGGGCTGAGCGGGAGGTGTGGCAGATAAGAATTTCAAGTTCTCTTTTTCCTGCAAAAGCCTCCCGTGTGGCTCCAGTGTTCTCTGCTTCCTGCCAGGTTGCTCCAGGCAGGTAAAGAACAACCCAGTGAACAGTAGACGCTCCCAGCTGCCCACATGGCTTCTATGAATGCCAGGCAACAGCGTTATCCATTTTGATTGCAGACTTCCAAGTGATAGCTGACAATCCTACTATGTGTCAATCCTACTATGTGTCAGAGACTCCGTTTATTGGCCTATTTAATCAGCACCATCATTCTTTGATGTAGATGAGGTGGCTGAGTATCCCTACTTCACAGGTGGGGACCCTGAGACCCAGGGGTGTAAAGGAGCGGCCATGGCCCAGGTGGAGGTTTGACCTGGTTATCCTCAGCATCTGTGCTCTTAGCAGCATCCTCCCCATGAAGCTCTCTGGTCATCCCTGCAGGTCCTCAGAGCTCTGTGGTCTAATGGACCCCACTGGTTTTGCTGGCCCTGGGTGCAAAAGCCACTGTTGCTGCTGTTACTCTCAGGCCACTGTGCATCAAGAAATAACCATCTTGAAGACAGTGATTTGGTCAAGGATTTACAAACCTAATGGGTTTATGGCACTATTCATCCCTTCCTTGCTGCTAGACTTTCTGAGTCTAGAAATAGCTGAGAATGAATGTCCTTAGCTCCACAAGGGAGAGGATCACTCATGTGCTTTCTGATGTTAAGTACGTCCTTAACCATTAATTGTTATGCTAAACACATGCTTTGAGCTCATTCCCCCCACCACTGAGAAATGAGGAAATGCAAAGGAATCACCGCTTTACAGTCTGGGTCCTTTCTGAGCAGTAAAGAATGAAATTTAGTTTGCCAATCTGAATGTCAATGGTCAACGCGTGTTTGTTTCAATTTTGTTCATTTTCTTTTGGAAAACACCCTGTTTTGCCTCCTCCGTTTTAGTCAAGGCACACCTCTGTGTTGGGGGCAATGTGACAAGCCAGTACCTTTGATTTTAGCTACTGTAACCAAAGTCACAGCACTGTGCGTGATAGAAATGCCGATTTAGTCCCTGGCTGACCTTGCAGTTAGCTATCGAGTGCTCTCTGTGATCAAGCTTTCTCATGTTCATATTTCCTTCTGTTTCCTATGCTCGTTTAGGTTTATCTCAGATTTGAAAAAAAACATTTTGGTGTTTTTAATCAATATGATCAGTAGCCACATTTTACTCTACACACGGAAGTCTTCCAGCCTCGCCCCTCCCAGTGCCTTTTCCTGGGGGTGCTAACAGGTGTTTCTTAATGGAAGGAATCTGTGATCAAATAAGGCTCAGAAACAGGTGGTGGGACCTCGCTGGCAGGGTTTCTTTGTGGAAGAACTGCTTCACCTTTAACCTGACCAGGGGTCCTCTGAGCCCCTGGAGGGAACTCTAGTCTCCGGCTGCACAGAAAACAGCTTCACTGAGGGCCATTGCAAAGGACTAGGATCCATTACGTATGATTTAGGAATTGATATGCTAGATTTAAGATTGTAAAGGCAAATTGCTATGGCTTTGCTTTCAACATTTTATGTACTCCAGTTAGGGATCTAAGGCCAAGTGAAAAATAAGTGAACACATTGCGTGTTTACATCTGGAAAGACGTAAAAGGGCCAGGTGCTCTTTCAAACTAACCAATCAGTTTTCCCATCCTTCCCTGGCTTGTGCTGGGCCCTCCCCCTAACCAACGGGCCATTTCCCCAGGTTAGACATGTCCCCACTTTGGTCACCCTCTTAACTCCTACTGCCGATGGCTCATAGGAGAAGGCCCTTCCCCTGGCCATCGTGGCTTCTACTGCTCATGCCTCGGCCGAGGACTCTGTCCGCTGTTTTATTCCTCTCTGGGTAACCCCTGCTGCTGACTGGCAACATCCTTTCTTCATGTCCGGCTTTTGGTCCCCAGGGTTTGGGCTGCAGCAGAGCCCTGGCTGTGTGAATGCCGCAGCTTCCCAGGGGCAGGCTTATTGTCCCACTCAGCTCCCGCGTTTATTAGGCTTAACATCTGCTTGTCTTCGCTCCCTTCCTTTACTAGTACTAACTAGCTACCTACGCTAACACTCTCTTGTTGCTCCTCAGGTCAGGGTGTTTTTCTTTCTCCACAACCTAAAGGTCCGTGCACGTGTCAACCAGAAGAGATTTCTGCAATCAGGCTGTCAAATCTGGCAACTCATCACGGTAGGCATACGTGGAGTGACTAATACATATATAACCTGGGATGCACATTTGCCTGCCAGTGGTGAAACATAATTTGTACCTTATGAAAAGAAGAATGAACAGCTGAACGCTGAGGTTTAAAATTAGTTTTGGCTCGTGATTTAATTCTTCTAGATTTCCTAAAGTAAAAATTATAAGTGCATGTGGTGCATGTGGGTGTAATTTGATTTCCTACAGTACCTCTTTAAACTCAGGTCCTTTTCAGCACACCCCCATTTCACTGCCTTTTCAATGAAAGGAATCAGATAGAATCTTTAGAAAGAGCACAGAGCAAGAGGGAGAAAGAAGGGGAGGAAGCTGAGGGGGGGGGAGTCACGGGGTTGTGGCCTCAGGCAGCCCTATTCAGGGCTGTGTCTTTCCCCAGCTTTACCATCAAGGTAACGTCATCCAGGCATGACATGCCAGGGTGCAGTCAGAATACTGCACTCACCAACCCCACTTTCACCCAGTTGTCCTGGATAAAAGGCGTGAGGCAATAAATAATTCCTAGAGTTTGATGACTTCCATTGGGGAGCATTTGGTCAAATTTTAAGGGGCACCAGGGAAAGGAAAACATACTTGTTTCCACATGTAGGTAAAAGGGTCCTGAAGGCTAGGGTGGGGCAGGGAGGGTAGAAGGGAGAGGACAGTGAGAGAAAATAGGAGCCCATTAAGAAGAAGCACGATTAAACTTGATTTTAGGAAATCTGGCAACTCTGCTGTGAAATCCTGCACTTTTCCAAGGCTCCCCCTCAAGGTGCCATGAAGCACTATGACTGTGAGTGTGGGAATGTCGTTTAGATAAGGTATCTAAATATCTTCCCAGAGATCACTGGGGCTGAGAGAATGCTTTTGTTTAATAATACCCCCTGGTTTCTTGTTTCTCCCTGGCGGCATTATTTGTTTCCCTGGGCACTTGCTTTCAGGCGAAGGATTTATGGTTTTGTCCAATAGCAAATCCTTAAAATAGCAGACACCAAGTGAGAAGGGAGTTCTGGGCAGGTAAATAGCCAATTATCTCACCTTTCCCTATGTTTCTCATAAATCTGAACTTTATGCTAGAATTAAAAGGGCGACAGTGAAATCAGGCCAAGTGGCAATCTAGAAGCAAAATTACTAGGTGCCTGGAGAAGATAAGGAGGCAGAATGTCCACTTAGCCTGAGGGTGGATGGAGAGACGAGAAATTGAGGAAACAAAGGGAAATTAAGCACTGCACTCATACCCCCTCAGGGTCGGGACCAGAAGGTCACGCTGTTACAATGAAAAGCTGACTGCTAAGTTCAGAGATACTGGGAGACAAATGCCTTCCAAGAAAAAGTAAAAAAAAAAAAAAAAATCCCTTCAGGTTTATACAATCCTAGCCAGCAAAGTTTAGACTCTCAGAAAAATGTGTCTGAAAACGGGACTATAATGCAAGCCATTGTGTAGCCCCAGCCGAGCAGGGACAGCTGAGCTCTGGTCTGCAGCTGAAGGGGGTTTCCTTGCCTCTGGTGGAATTCCTTTGCCTCTGAAATGGCGCTATTCTCAAGGACACTTTTCTCTCTGGCCTATTGTTGGTGTAAGCCTTTTGTGTAGGCAATGGATCTTTGGCTACGTGGAGCCCTGCTGAGAACACTCAACAATAAACAAATGGTTATACTCTCAAGCAACATGCCCGTTACTGGAATACACAAGATACTTGTGGAACAGGCTGAGGTGCCTCCCATTCTCCTAAGCCATGGAGATTGCTTGCAAGCTTTCCACTGCATTCTGAAAACCCTAGGAGCTGCTCCTTAAATAGCTCAATGGCCTTATTCAAGTCCACTTCGGCCTGACTTTCCGAATTTGCTCGCACAGGGCATCAGCTGTCATCTCTACTCAGCACTTTCTCTTTAACTCTTATCTCTATTATTTAAGATTATTGTTCATTCTCCCAGCTAGTATTCTGGCTATTTCCATCTGATACCCATGATATACTCAACTCACAGAATTACTCTCGCAAACCTCCTATTCACGCCTTCCCAGCAAGGGAGCAAAAGCTCCACTTTGGTTTGGGGTCCTAGGACTGAGTCCTGGAGGCTACAGAGTGTCTCTGAGGGACAGATCTGGGTGGATCCACTTTGGGGTCCACTTTTGGGCTTCAGAGATGTCACTATCTCCATGCACCAATTTCAAAAACAATGAAAGATGGCCTGAACAGAGAAAAATCCATCTTGGAGAGGAAGGGTAGGGTCCACAGAGACTTCACACTCAAGGTTGAAATATGGAATCTAGAAACTTAAATCCTATGTCCATTTTGTTAGAGTTTTTAAAAAGGATAGATGTCATTAGCCTTTTGAAGTTCTTTCTTATAACTCCAGTTCCATAGGCTGAAATTATACTCAGTGAATGTGCTTGTCCACATTCTATGTGAGGTGTCTAATTTGTTGAATTATCATATATGCAACAGTAGTTTTGTGGTATATCTCCTAGACCTCTACCTGTATCAGACATTGCGATTTCCCTGTAATTGACTTTGATTAGCTGGTACTGTATATGTTTGTGTATGTGTGTGTGTGTGTGTGTGTGTGTGAGACAGACAGAGAGAAAGAGAGAGTGAACTGTGCTTTGTGGCATGCAGGCATTCAGTAGGGTTGGTTGGTTGGGCTCCCATACGAAAGCTTTTGTCCATGTTGAATACACTAAATATACAATACAAGAAAAATTGCAGGGGGGTCTAGGATAATGTGACTGAGTTTTGTGGGAGTGAAAAGAAAGTTCAGAATGAAGAAAAGATCTTCAGTGAAGGTCAGCACATTTGAAGAAGTAGGGACACGAGTAATAAATTTTATATAATATTTACTCAGCATTGATTATTTACTGTTTGGGATTTTTAATTAATAGACTATTTTTAGAGCAGTTTGAAGTTCATAGAAAAGTTACATGGGAAGTAGAGAGAGTTCTTGTACACCCCCTTTACTCCCACGCATTCCCATTATTATTAACAGCTTGCATTAGTGTGGTGTATTTCTTACAACTGATGAACCAATATTGATTATTTAGTTTTAATGAAGCTGCTGACCCTTTAGTCTATCCTGGTCAGCAAAGAGTTTACTGCAGAGAATCTGATTTGAGGCCTGCAGCTGGGTCCACCCATCTTTCCTATATCTATGTAAAGATGGTCTTCCTTGCTTGTTGAATTTCCTCAGACCGAATCCTTATTCTAAATCAAAACTCACTAGGTTTGTCTGCAGGCATAATGTATAAAACACCACAGTCTGACCATGTCAGAAGGTCTTCCCATGGTCTCCGTCTAGGACAGGAGCTGCCGGGGAGGGAGAGCCAAGGCTTCCTTTTGTATCACCCCCACTTCCCCAGCAAGGAGCATTTTGTTAAACCAGGACCCTTGTACTGTGGAGGCAGCTGCATGTTAGTGGGAAAGAGTATAAATTATTTCATGAATGCATTTAAGGGACTCTTTTTTTCAAAATATGTGTAGCTTGAAACGTAGCCAATTCAACCCAACGGAATTGCTGACTGCTGAAAATGCATGTCTGGTACTCACAGTTTGTTTTAATAAAAGTTTTTCCTACTGAAAATACATATTTATTCTTCTGAGCACCCCTTAATCACAAACAGGAATGGATGGGAAATGTCAAAATGCAGAGCATTTTCCATGTTTGCTCCTGCCTTGATTTTACTTCTCTTGGGTTCCATTTAGCAGTAGGTATGAAAGTTAAAACGTTTTCAGTTGTCTCTCTCATGGGTGGAGGAAAGAATTTTCTTTCTTGAATTGGAAGTGAGATGTGAGACCTCAGTCTGTTGGGTTGAGTGGGAGAATTCCCAGTACCAGTCCTGCCTTCTCAGCTGATGACCTTGACTAGATTCTATCTGTCCAGTTTGCCACTCATTTTAATTCTGAAATGAGGAAGTTTGCATCTAAATCATCTGTAAGGGTTTTTCCAGCTCTAAATATAATTAAAATGACAATTCTATGTGCAGTTCAGGAAGAGATGGACATCAGTACTTTTGAAATACCATCTACTGGCCATCTTTTGGAAGCACCACGGGAGACAGCAATTTTTGATCTTAGTTGCCAACATTTACACTGATGACTTTTCTCTAGCTGTCCTTGAAAAAAGACAAGGAGACTTAGATGTGGGCCAGAAAACATGCGTTCCCCATCTGCCTCTTATTTTTGTTTAAATTTTGAATAAATTATTATTTTTTTTCTCATTCTCTTAATCAGTGTTTCTCAATCCTGGATACATATTAGAATGACCTGGAGAGTTTTAAAAATACCAATGACAACTTTGGGGACCAGTTCTACTCAGCCAGAATCTCAGGGTCAGAAGCCTGAGCTTTTCTCTCTTGGTTGGAGATGGGTTGCTTCTGTTTATTTTTTCTTCTTTTTAAATTTTTTAAAATCCTCACCCAAGGATATTTTTTTATTGATTTGTGTGTGTGAAAAAATGAGAGCAAGAAAGAGAGAGAGACATTGATGTGAGAGAGAAACATGGATCAGTTACCTTCCCTATGGCTCCACGAGCGGGGATAGAACCTGAAACCTAGGTATGTGCCTGACTGGGAATCAAACCCGCAACCTTTTTGGTGTCCAGGGACAACGCTCCATCCAACCAGTAACTCAGCTTGAAACTGCTTCAGTATAATAGTCCCTTCCTAGCCCTTTACAGTTCTTTCCTCACAGCCTACTCCCTTGTAATTTACGTTTTAAAGTAGTGATTCTCAAAGTGCGGTGCCTGACTAGCACCAAGAATGTCACCTGGGAAGGGGATGCCAGTTCCAGGCCCCAACCTAGCCCTGCTGACTCAGAGGTGGGCCCAGCAATTGGTGCTGGAGGGTGCCCTCCAGGTGATACCGCCCTGTGTCACAGTCTGAGAACAACCTATCTAAGGCATCAACTCTCCCCTCTGGAGCACAATTTAAACTTTCCATTTCGGCTTCATTCTGTAAGTTCCAGGTGTCCATCTAGATGTCCCAGCAGCACCTTATCCAACTCTAGGACATTTATTTACCCAATATTTATAACTAGTATGTTTCCAGTTCAGTTTATGAATAACCCAGTATGATTTATGGTGAGTAGAACAAAATTCTATATTAAATTAAACTAAAATTAAACATTTCAATTTACTTATAATTAACAACCATACTTATCTGTTAACTTCATTTTTACTTTAAATCAGTAGATGAGTCTTCCCAGTTTATCCCTATGTTGAGTGTTGCATATAGTTACCGACAGTTCAGAGGAATATATAAAAACCGAACCATTCTTTGTAGCTTAAGAAACCAAACTCTTATACTTCTGGTCATTAATTGGTTTCTACTAATAAGCAATTTTAAGACCAACCTTTTAAATCCGCATCAGTAAACACATGGAAAAAAATCTTCTGAAAATGGTCTTCTCAGTTTCTTCCTGAATCTTTCAAAATCTTGACATGTGTCATTCAAAACCTAACTGATTTCTCCTGGCTTAGGCATCTAAAATGAGGTGCATCTTCATTCACTTGCAGATCAGAGTCAAATATGTACTCTGCCATCTGAAAAGATACCTTCAGTTATTTGAACCATGTGAATTTACTATTTTTATAAACTAAAAAATGCTGAATCTCCACATTGTCCTATGGCTCAGTCTTACACCTACATTGGGAAGACCTGCAGGAACATATATTTTTGTGTCTTGTACTCTGAAACACTGCCAACCTGGAAGATCCTCTCCCTGTCTCCTTCTTTGATGGAAAGTGTCTAAAATTTTGGTTACACATCCTGACTGCAGTTTATGAAAACGTATAATTAAGATATCTTATACAGCATATCGACCAGAAATTACCCGGGAAAATTTTGTAGATGGACTGAGTTTCTAGACCAGCCTCTTAAGGTCCACTTACCCCTACGCCTGTGCCTCCCCCACCCCACACTCTACCATACCACCCCACACTGAACATTTTCTCCTTCTGGGCCTTATCCCCACCCGAGTCCCCACACCCCTGGAGTTTTCAGCTTTTTATTTTCCACGGAGGCCTCCAAAACAGTTGACTTAAGTCTTCTGAAGACACAGCCTGAACCCATTGTTACTGTGGTTTGCAACTCACTCTCTCCCCCATTAACTCTCACCTAATATACAGCTTGGCAAAGTGTTATTCATTTGCAAATCCTTTCTGCCACATCTGGAAACTACTTGGCTACTTTGGCACTGGCCCCGTCTCAGTGGGACCTTAGGACTCCCTGCTGTTTTCCAGTTTTCCTGTCATCCCTAGGCACCGGAGGGCTGAGGGCTGCTTACTCATGCTTTCAACAGGGATTGAGTATCTATTGGCACAATATTCTGTGTTAGGGGACTATTCCACATTTTTACATCAGAAAATAGGCCATTTTTTCTTTACTTAAATATTTTTATTGCCATAGTTCAAGGTAAGAAAATGTGGTCATTAATAATGTTTGTCTCAGGCTATCACTCAAAAAATCTTGAGTTAAAATATCAGGAATTGACTCCTGATAAGAAACAAAGCCATTTCTCTTTGACATCTAACTCTCTGTGGGTGAGCATATGTTTTTATTTTCCCTGTGGGTCACATGGTCATACCTGTCCCATTATTGATTCCACAGTTGAAAAATTCCGGGCACACTGAAGTGTCTTTTTATTTTGCAATTCATACACTAGAAGAAATCAATATTTTTTTGATAGATGGCTGTGGTTAAGTCTTACAAAAAGTCTGCTTTTCTCTTTTTCCCTCCCTCCCTCCCTGCCTCCCTCCCTGCCTCCCTCCCCCTCCCCCCTCCCCCCTTTCCTCTGTTCTCCCTTTCTCTCTCTCTTCCTTGTAGAGCGCGTACGTTGTCCTTACTGTGCTAGTTGCTCTAATCCTGATCAAGTGTATGGTCCCTGCCTTGCAGGTCTTTGGATTCTCCAGAGCAGCAAATTTCAGGACAAATTCTAACCATAGCAGAGCTCATTGCTTCATTAAGGCAGGCGTGATACTGAAAGAGATAAACTATAAGAACTCTTGCTAAATTGAAGAAACATTACAGAGAAGATGGAGTTTGAATTGAAGCTTTAAAAATAACAAATGGAGGCGTATAAGAGAAAGTGGGTGGCTCCTGAGTCCCAGCATAAGCAGCAGAGAGAAGCAAAAACATGGGTTCAGACCCAGTTCTTTCTTTGATTGGCAGACACTTAATAAGCCACCTAACCATTAGAAGCTCCAGTTTCCTCATTTGTAACCTGGGTTAATAACATCTGCCTCAACAGAGTTGCTGTGAGGAGTAAACCAGATAATGCACTCAAAGACCTTGGCTGGGTGCCTGGGTGAGGGGGGCCCTTACTCACACAGTTATGACTGTTGGGGGAGGGCAGGGGTAATGATCTTTTCCTTCACAGTCAAACCACTCACACAGGGCCGGCTGTGCTAACTTTGCTGAGGTTGTAGAGCTCATTGGAATAACGCCATGCCCCCACCTCTAAGCATTAAGTGCCCTCTTGGGATCATTGACTGCTTCTTCTTTGGAAGGCTGTGCACTTGCTCACCAGCAGCCACCAGCAGCTTCCAGACACCAGGTGCTCCTGCTCAGCATCCTACTGGGACCAATGAAGCAGTGAACCGAGGGTGCAGGGGTCACCAGTCAGATGCTACCTCCTGGGGGAAGGAGCACATGTCCTGGGGGCCTGACCACGAGGTGTCCAGGGCCAGTGTTCCCCGCGGGGAGGGAGTGCAGAGAGTGCAACATCAGCCATCCTCTGGCCTCTCGATTCTGCCTTGTCAAGGACTTTACGCAGACCCTGGTCAGAATACACCTGATGAACACACATCAGGAAATCAAGGTGGCTCTGAATTTCCAGGCCACTCTCCACCTTCCACAGGTTATCTTGATGACAGGAAACAACCTTGAGATCACTAGGATTCACTGCCAATCAAATGGAACTTGGCTTTGGCATTGGGTTTCAAAGGGAAAAAAAGGAGGGGGTGTTGAATGACTTAGAACAAACATAAACCAAATGCCTTGATATGATCTGATCCCACTTGGTTACAATGCCACCCTGGAAGTGACATTATTTTATTGGGTTTCTGATTCAGTGTGAGGTTGGAGATGTCGGCCCTTTAGTTCCCATTCTGAGGGTAGGTCAAGTTGCAAGAGAAGTATGGTCTAGATAGAAATGTCCTGGGAGTGTAAGAGAGGACACAACTATGTACGTTAAATATTTGAGAAGCTTTTCCTATTTGGGCGGGGGCTGCCCTCAGACATCTCCTTCCTGGAGCACCAGCCACACCCCACACCACCGGCCCCAAATAGAAACAGTAAAGCTTTGGGATAGCTTTGCAACCGTTTCCTCTTCTTTAGTAAAGTATCAATCTGAGGATAAGGCAAATACTCCCTCTTTCTCTTAATAATTGCTTAAAATTATTGCGCTCATTCTTATTAAGGCCACGTTTGACCCCAGCTGGAGCCCACACACCGTCCTGTGGTTGCCGCTGAAAAGGGGTATTGTGAATGCTTGGGCTTAAAATGGGGCTTGTATTAAGCAAAGGCAGCCTCAGTTGGGGGGAACCAGGCTTATCACCCACAACACACTGTGGAATCTTCCCTTTTTCTTCCCACTCTCTGAACAGGTCTCTCCTCAGAGCCACCTTTGCGTGCCTGCTGTTCCCAGCAGTCATCTGACATTTCTTTTCAGGGGCTGGTGACATGTGCTATAAAGCTCTTAAGTGGCCACTCTGCACTTAGATAGGCAAAGGTGTCCAAGAGAATGTCACATATATTCAGCCAACCTCCTGAGTGTGAAACAGACATCGAGGGCTGCTCCTCAAATGCGGCCAGGAGGGGACTTCCCTGGAAGTGGGGAGCCCTTGGCTTTCCTCTCCTGTCGACCTTTCCTATCCTTCCAATCCCTGTAGGAGAAATCCCTTTGTTTGACATGTACATGGACATACAACTTCCAGAGCCTGATTTTCTCTCCTACTAGGACTTATAAAATCCCTTTTTAAAGGTTACGTTTTACAAATGCCATCTGTTTTCTAAATCTACAAGATAGGTTTTTCTATTTTTTTCTATTTAGGTGAGTTGAAATCCTGGAACGTACTGAGCTGGTTTAATATTTTTAGTACCAAGCATATCCAAATTGTGTATTAAAGCTTGGAATGAGGAATATGAATGTTTCCCCAATATCCTGGAATTTTAAAAAGTTTCCTTTCAACTTGATGAATGTAAAAATATCTTCTAGAATGAGAGATACATACAGTTAAAACTTGAAAACATTTCTATAGTGAATTCAGTAGAATGGGATTCTTTTGTAATTGGACTAAGATGTAAGAGCCTTTGGGGAAATCATTTAACCTCATGGAAATTGGACAGTTCCTGGGCTGGCGAGGGAGGTTCACCTACAAAGGACTGATGAGAAACTTTAGAAAAATATACTTTCCAAAACAATTATGGATTTGAGTGTGGTAAGGATTGTTTTTTCAATAATCACTCCCTGGCAGGGCTGAATAGGAACTGGGTCAGAGGCAGGGATAGTCTCCCTCATGCTCTTTTCATGGAGCAGGATCAGATTCAGGCACCTGACAAAAGAACCCAGTGGAATGAGAGCCTCTTTGCGAAATTTTCCAAAACCTTTGAGTCAACTCTCTTTGTGTTCTCAGGACACAAAGATTTGCAGACACAACCCATGGTGATTGAAAAGATAGCTTTTCAGGAAAAGAACAAGGGAGAATTTCAAAAAATAGAGCAAGACACAATTATATCAAGGATATGTGCCCAGGTTAGTAGTGCTCAGCTCCTTGGATTTAAGGCACCGCTGCAGAGAGAACAGGGGTTCAGGCAGAGTAGGTAGCTATGGACTAATCGCAATCATCACAAGGTCATTACAGTCCTAGGAAGGTCCTCTGCATTTACTGCTTCAGGCTCACCCTCTCTCCTATTCTTGCAAGAGAAAGATTGCCGCTGCTAGTTCATGGAAAGCCCAGCTCAGACTGCTAGGGCCCGACTTCTCACTGTGGATCCTGTGAGGATTGAACAACGTGCAGGGAGACTGGCAGCTACTCTGTGATGTAAGTTGCCTTCCCTGTCATCTCTGCCCCTCTCTATGTCACGCAGCAAGGTGGCCCCTGATGGCCTCGATGCAGAGGCAGTGTGGTTCCAGGGGTGCAGGGTCCTGTTCACCTTCCTGGGGCTGAATGACCGCCTGTGGTTCTGAGTAACCCAAACTCCTAAAGCAGTTTTTTGACAATTTTATCATGTGATCCTCAGGCAAAACAAAGGGGTGGGTGGTAAGACAGACAGCAAAAGACAGAAACACATGTCTGCTAACACGCATGCATATGCAGATGTATGTGTGTACACACACAAATATGTGTGTATATAGTGTGTGTATACACCCCAAGCCCCACATACACCCACATCCTTCAGCCTTGCTCCTCAGCTTGGCCTGCTCAGATGGATGACCAAGGATCGATTGACAGATAGTCTATACATAATCATCCCTTTGTACCTGGGACCATACCACGGAACTGAAAGTTCACCTAAACTTTGGCAATGTCAGCCTGCAAGCTGTGCACTTTCCTCTGTTGTTTAAGAGGGGCAGGACTCTGTGATAATTATGGTGCACCCCTTTCTCTAAACTCTAAATCTAGTGATAGAATAAGACCTGAGCAGAAGATCTCTGAATTGTGTTCAGGAAGGATGGTGAAGCTACTACAATATACCAACAACATTCTTAGGTATCTCTCAAGTTGCTCATACTTTCCATAGGCCTGTAGCCAGCTACAAATCTACAAAGTATACGAAACACTGATATAGTGAAATAAAATGTTGCCATCTGAAAAATAAATACATTTTTAGCAGGTTCTAAAATAGGTTATCAACCATATTTTGAATTCTTAGCTAGTCTTCTCTCACTATTTGGACTATCTTAAGTTAAAAATGTTTCTTTTAAAACTTACATTCATACCCAAAGGTACCTAGCTACAGGTATATCTATCAAACATACAGGTGTGAGTGTGTATCAGGTAGTTGTCACTTGGAATGTGCAGAGCAGTACAGATCCACTCTGGGATTCAGAGCCAGCCCCTTTATCATAAATGCTACTTCTGGAACCCTGCTTGGCAGGATCCCAAGGAAGGGCAAAGGGATCGCGGTTGTCTCAGAAGCAGATGCATCCTGCTGCTTTGCTATCTTGGGTTACAAGAATCTCTGGGTGATAGACAAATTTAGAATGCATTTGTAAACTTAAGGTCACTGTATGAAACAAATTGGTCCTCATTGAACTTTCCCAGTGGGCATATTTCCATTGAAGTATGGGAATTTATAATTATATTCTTTTATAGAATGGCCACTTTTCTCAAGAATGTTTGAAGTTCAAGCTGAGAACCCTGGATTATTCAATTTTCCATCCCCAAAGTGGAATTCTATAATAGCTCCTTAGACATCCATTTCCCAAGCTCCTGTATGTGAACTCACCGACGTCTGAGTGAGAATCTCTGAAGACAGTTCAGAGTTCAGTCACTTACTGGGTGTAAAGCTCCCATAGCTCTTAAGTGAGGTAGGGCAATTAATTTCACATTTTTATTGAAATAAACCAATCCCATCTGTATGTTTGTTATTAAATATCAAGTACATGACCCTTACTCTCAAACACCCCACACTGGTAAGTTTAATTAGGCACATACTAGTTGAATAAATGGCCATTATGTTAACTTACTTAATCCCCAACTATCCTTGCAAATGCACTGCTGTTGGACCCATTTTGTAGATGAGGAAATTGAGACACAATAAGTATTTTAACTTATTTACTCAAAGTCACACCGTCAGGAAGCTCCCAAGCTGGGCTTTGAACCCAGACAGTCAGGCATCCAGAGAGAACTGCTCTAGGCACTTTGGCAAAATTCCTGTATTTCTCTCAGAACTGAGTGTCCAGAGGAATAGGACAGATAGGCCTCTTGCCCTCCATGGTACAGCACTTCAGCCAGAGAGGCAGGTAGTAGACCCATAATCACACAAACGTCTTTCTGTTGTGAGCTCTGTGATCAACTCGCCTCCTGTCCTCTTGCTGGTGCTAAACCTTGTTTTCCAACAGGTCTACCCGCTGAGAACTGTCTCCATAGTCACACACTTTCCAGTCACGTGCACCCAGAAAGAAAACAAAGTCAGTAATATTTTGTATGTTGGACATCTTTCTTTTCTATAAAGCATCATAAGCTACTTGCTAGAACACAAAGCTCAGTTTCCTTATATAGTCAGCCCTCTGTAGCCATGTGGGTTCCACTCCACAGGCTGATTCAACCAGCCACAGATGGAAAATATTTTTTAAAATGCTACGTGGTTGCTGACATGTACTATGAGTTAGTTCTATGATGGTTTTGTCTATACTGAACACATACAGGCTTTTCTTTGTGTACTTATTTCCAAAATAATACAGTATAACAACTACTTATATAGCATTTACATTGTATTTAGTATTATAAGTAACCTAGAGATGATTTAAAATGTGCGGGAGATTTTGTGTCATTTGCACCATTTTATATAAGGGACACGAGCATCCATGGATTTTGGTGTCTGTGAGGGGGAGGGCAGGGTCCTGGAGCCAATTCCCTGAGGCTACCAAGGGACAACTATACAGTTATAACATTTAAACCAAAAGTATTTAAACCATATTGCTTCAAGTCTATCTTTATTTTATTTTTTTAAAATATATCTTTATTAATTTCAGAGAGAGTAAAGGAGAGGGAGAGAGCGAGATAGAAACATCAGTGATGAGAGAGTCATTGATCGAGCCCACAACCCGGGCATGTGCTCTGACCGGGAATTGAACCCCGATGGCCTGGATCCTATGTCGACGCTCAACCGCTGAGCCACACCCGGCTGGGCTCAAGTCTATCTTTAAATTCCATTTTTACAAATTAAGGCAATGCACTTGAATCTCAATAATATCTTAAAAAGGTACTAATACTAATATATCAAAACCCAACGTGAGATAATGGAACAGAAAAACATTTTTGTGTTAAATTAAATGTTCCTTATAATTATTACAGATTAGTTAAAGAAGACTTGTCCAGTGCCCGCTCTGGGACCACTGACATGCCGTGATGTGACAAAAGCTACCCAGATGAGTCAACAAGCTGTGTTCTCCAAATTCTAGTGGGAGATGGGCCAGAAGTGCAAAGATGATGTTGAAATTGAGCGTCAGACAGTATGGAACAGCTGTGCTATCAACTATTGAATCAAAGTTTCATTAAACATTTGTCACACGCCATTTAAACTAAGATGACACTAGGAACAGAAAACAGATTCCTTATTGCCCAAGAGAGTAAGGCCAGTAATTATCATGGGAGCCATCAGAAAATGGGTAAATTCTTTGGTTCTTGGAAGAAATACTTTGAGTCAAAGTTGGAGAAACAAGAAAGCAAGGAAAAAAGTGTGACACAGACATAAGGGGTCAGGGTAGAGGGTAGAATGGGTGTTATTGCTCTAGATTCCAAAAAGCCCCATTTTATTAGATTTATGACATAATCCATGAGGATTGTTTTATTAATTTTTGAACAAAGATAATGAACACAAATAAACTTATAATTTATATTGGCTTATATTTTTCTTTTGTTATTTCCACAAGGGCACAGATTCACTTAGGGGAGAAATAATACAAATGTTAATACAATTTATGATGACCATGGGAATGTATAATAATTATTTTTTTCCAAAACATGGCCAAAGCGGAGCTCCAAAAATTGTTGTTTTCCCTCTCCGTATCTATAATTTTATAGAAAATCATTTTTTTTCCCTGTTCTCTAGGAGGATAATTTATTTTCCAGGCTAAAATTAAATTTCAGATATCAAATTTAATGAGAAGGCATCACCTCATGCTATGCTGTAACTCCAGGGCTCACCTGTGTGCTAAGTTCATTGGGTTGGTCTCAGCTGCAACAGGGGTCGCGTGGGAGGGAATGAGGCTAAAAGTGATTATTGTGACAAAATTACGCTGCTTTTCTACATGGTGAGAAAGAATTAGGAGTTCGTCGCAGTAAAGACAAAAGGGTCTGTAAGCAGGAGTTGGACATACGTTGAGTTGCTGTTTCGGAAGATAATTCTGGAGGCAGAGATGGGGATTTGGTGGAAGGTCCACCAATAGCTGAAGGCAGAGTGGCTGCGTTATTAGAAGATGTGGAAGCTCCTCGGCCGTGGAGTGGAAGGAGCAGAGCCTGGTATTTTCATTGGTAGAATCCAAAAGGCTTAATAATCCAAAGAGAGCTGTAGTAAAGAACCACAGCATCCTTTCCTTCTATTATAGATCTCTTTTAAAATTTAATGAGAATATACTCATTGCATATTATTATTTATGATTCACTAGGATGAATTTTTTATCTTCACAGTAAGAAAATACAAAGGTTTTAATGTTTTATTCCCTCTTATTCCCATGAAATCACTGACATTTGATTGAAAGGACAAACATAGATGAAGCTGAAAAGTCCCCCGTCACAGAGGCTGCTGAGCAGCATGGTTAGCTCAGGTCCTTCTGCTCCCTACACAGCATTGTCATCACTCCTGCCCCATCACCAGCACCAACCCCACCATCCACGGCCACCATCCCTGCAGTGGTGTAGGTAAAGGGCTGGTTGACGCCATGTAAACAAAGGAAAACTAGGTTTTCACAAATCGGTAATTTTTTTTTTCTCTTTCTTAGCTTATTTTCAAAGTTTACATTGTGGGCCCTGAGGAAGAAGAGGCATGCAAAGAAGGGCTCCTGGTGGCTAACTGGGCTTAAAGTTAAAAAGCAGAGCCTAGAAGTCATTTCTACACAAAGGCCTCCTATGTAAAATGCCCTTCAGGGAGAAAGCTGCACAAACGGTCGGCCTCCTGCCCTAAACTGCCTCTCTGCCCTGTGTCCCTGTCGCCTTTGCCAACCCCTATAAAGGAGCTCCTGGAATTGCATTGCAGCCAACAGGACTGAGGCTTCCCCAGTCCAACTGGAGCTGCACAGCCAAATCCCCATCAACATCACCAACCAATTGGAGTGGCTCCATTCTGACTAATCGGGACAGTGCCTTTTGGACCAAGGAAGCTGCAAAGATTGGGAGTCCTCATTTGCATGAGAACAAACCAATCAGAGGCCAGGGGTGGAACTTCTGTCTATAAAAGCCAGCTCCCCTCCGGCTCTAGGAGCACCTTCCATTTCCAATGAAGAGAGAAGCCTGTGTTTCCCCAGCTTGAGCTGAAAACACCGACAGGTCTGATCAGATCGCAGTGGAGGGGGTCAGACCAAGCCCATGGAGCAGAGCAGAGCCGTCTAGCTGCAGAGGTGCCTCTCTCCAGGGCCGCTGCACTCTAGGGCTGCCTCTCTCCAGAACCACCTCTCCCTAGGGCCTCCTCACAGCTAATGCTCTTCCACATTCTGCTGCTTCACAGTTACTTGGTAACACTGCTGAGTTCTTCCATAACCATGCTGTGCTTACAGTCATGCTGTTTCACAATTGAGCTGTTTGCACCAAAACTGAGGATTTCTTTTGGTGTTGAATTGTCGCCAGCAACCATGGGTTGATAACATCAAGTCTATCTCTCAAACAAGCCCTACTTTACTGATTCAGCCTACATGAAATTTTCTCCGACTTCTGATTCCTCTTGAAATGGTGTGAATCAAAGAAAGAATAGTTGAGGATTGCCAAATGAGCACCCTTTCTTTATATATAGTTAGTTTTGTGATATAAACTTTTATTCTTAATAATCTGTAAATGTAATTTCTTACCAACAAATTAGGTTACAGTGTCTGTGTGATTATATAAGATGCCTCTACATGTCAAGCTTTAGTTTTTTAGTGAACATGAAGTGTGTTTTACGTTTCTAATAACACTGGAATGAGGAAATTAGAGCTATAATTATTTTCAGATTTGCCAGGCAATCTGAGTCAGCTAAAAATGAAAATGATAAATTTATTAAAGTAGTTAATTAAAAGAAAAAATGGAATAATAGTCTATTGTGCATGAAGTTATCTTAAAAGATAATAAAGCATACATTAAATAATTTATAAATTTAAAAAGTTAACTATTGAAATAGTATTATAGAAAAATAAAATAAGATAAGGAACAGCTCTCAGGAGTAATGGCAGCTATGCCAGCTTCAGGAAGCAGCAGCAGAAGATTCTCAAGAAGTAAAATAAAATGAGAGGGCCAATAGTGTTTGGAAACACTTGCTTTTCCTAGTATAGATAAATGACTATTATTGGTAATATAGAAAATTGTATTAAAATTCTGAGAAAAGCATCAGAATGCCATTTATAAAATGAATAATTCATAGTATTTGGTAAGATTTTAAATAAAACTTGCTGATATAAGACGAAACAAGGACAGCTGTTTATTGCAGGCATCGTAATGAACTGATGACCTTTGGAAATCAGTATGGCGACATATGGGAAAGCTCTAAAGATAGCTGAAGACTCTGAGCTGTTTCAAAAATCTCCTAAGAATTTGTAAAATGAAATTATTTCCCCAAATGTGATACACCAACTTACCTCAGCAGCATTGCCAATGATAGCAAGCAATTTTAAATATTCTAAATAGCTAATGTTAGAGGAAAGATCTTAGTTAAGTTGGTTAGTTTATATATAATTACTTATAGCACACTTCTTTCCATAGAATATTGGAGGCTGCTTATAACAAAACAAATATTTGTTAAAAGAGTAACCGACGTAGCAATGATAAAATAACAATTAACAAAGGAAAGGCATACCTACCGCAACTACAAGAGTCAGCATAATTTCCGTGAATGAATTTTAGCAGGGCGTAGGAGCCTGCTGACATCTTAGGTGAGAAGGAAAATGAAAACGTGCAGAATTTCAGCTATGAGAAAGGAGACACCATCTGCCATTCTAGGGGACACAAAGTCCCCTTACCCCCAAATTCCAAAAGAACGTTGTTATATGCCAGTTTTACAGTGTTACAAGGAATAATTATGTTACTTAAAATGTAGTGGCCTTTTTTCTTCTTATGATTAGTTAAGCACATGGAGTAACACCACAGAGAGGCACGTGAAAGTGAAAGATGTATTGCACACACAGGTCCTAGAGGGGGAGGCACGGCCGGCTGTGCAGGGGCCACACGGGGGGAGTACCCAGCAGGTGGGAGGTGTCTTCAGGGAGCACAGGGTGGAGCGCACAAGCACAAAAGGGGTGTGTGTGTATGTGTGTGTGTGTGTGTGTGTGTGTGAACAGGTAACAGGCACAGGAGGACAGGAAGGGAACCTGTGGCGGGGGCCAAGCTTCCCACACTAGTCACCTTGGAAGAGATTGAGGTTCAGGAGTTGGAAAACTCCGCAGTTATATCCCAACCTGTTCTTTCCTCGGCGTGACGTGGGAAAATTCACTCAACATTGTTACACTGCAGTGTCTCAGTGTCAAAATGGGATAATGACGTAATGTTTTGACACAGGTGCTGGGTATGTGGTCTCTCGGCTCTCTCAGCCACCCTTTGTCTAACATGGGTGATGATTTTAACTCATGGGTCAGAAATGCTTAAAATGTTTTAGTTACCAAAGACCTCTCACAATGTCTTTGAAGCTGGTGCAAATTCAGGAATTATAAATTGATTTGAAATTATCCTGAGGAAAGTATGTGAGGATGGTATCTCGTGTTTGTGCTCTGCTATTAAAAGAAAAGAGGAGATAAAGAAACTGGAGATTTAGTGTGTGGCAAGTAAAGAAAGTTCTAGACTTGCCCATGATTCAAGGTTAGTCTGGCTGCTTCCCGTCAGTGCTGAAGGCACGAAATTGATTCCTGTTAGATTTGAATGACATTTGTATGACAGAATTTACTTTTTTCCTCTTAATGGCATAGACAAGTTTGATGGTAATAATGTGGAATTGAGATATTACACCCCAACCACCTTGTTTTAGGCTAAAGAGGATGATTGTAGTGTGTGTTAGAGTAACGGATGTTCAGCTTGGAAATAACAAGGTCACAGGACAGAGAAGGTGCAGGACAAGGAACGTGGTTTTCCATGGCTAATGAAATCACTCGTGGGGTCAGAGAGACAGTCGCCCTCACTGAGCAGACAGGGAGGACAGGAGTGCGGGAGTCCTGGCAGGGGCAGAGGACCCCCTGGGACGGAATGGATCTCCATTTGAACAAGGACCACTGCCTGTGGAATCCTGTTGAGCTTGAATCCTCACTCAGGACACTGGGGAGTCAATGCTTTTCTTTGTCAAGGAGAGAGAAAAATGTGTCTAAGGAGACCTCCTGGGGTCTGGCAAAAACTCACTTTCGAGGAGAGACACTGACATCCAATTCATAGCTTCTTCAGGAAACTCCGCAATGACAATTTTTGGCAGCTCAGGAATGTCTAAGAATTTAGTTCCAGTCTGCTAGCACAGAGCTGTCTCCCCCGACTTGCCAGCCCCACACGGTGCGAACACGCCATGAATCATTCCTGGACTTTCTCTTGGCTTCTGCCTCTTTGCTCTCAGTCAGTAGGCTGACCTGCATCCAAGATCCTTCCCTAAACCTGTTTAAAATCCCATAAAACACGGACATGGCATTTATGGGGAACAGGATGCCAAGTTACATGCAGTGAAAAGGCTAGGAGCAGTTACTTGTAAACCCTGAACCTCTGAATGACAGGATTGTGTTGCATACTAAAAGGATAAACAGGGACTTAGGTCTGGATCAGATGAGAATTAAATACTATGCACAGCACAAAGCAAAAAGGAACCTGACATTGTCCAGGGAAAAAATGCAAGGAGAAAATATTCATTTCCATTTTAAAGGCTAGAAATCTTTACCTTTCCTTCAGTTACAAGGGAGATTTAGCCTATTAGCCAGTGATTTGCACAAATTAGTGACATTTTGTTTCAGTGGATATCTGGAGGCTATTTGAGAAAGCAAACATTTGTCTGTTTTCTGTTTGACAAGTATGTGGATCAGAGCAGATTATAAGCTTAAAAATGTTACCAGTGCCAAAGTTTCTAAGCAAATTCAAATTCTCATTTTTCATAGTTGTTCCTGAGTTTTATAGTTTTATAAATGTATTGCCAAAGTTAATTTACTGTAATTTATATTTTGGTTGATATTGCAATTTAGTATTTTAAAGTTTTATTTCCTAATTGGTTGTAACTGACATATGAAAATATTTTTAAAAATTGATTTTGCAAGGATTCACCTCACTGAATAGTTTCCTTGATTATAGCAGTTCTCAGTTGATTCTCTTGTTATTGTTTTTCCAAAGTACAGAATTACATTATTAGCAGTTTGCAATTTCTAATTGATTTTAGCTTCTATACTTTTCAGCTTTGTAACTTTTCTTATTATTTCCTACTGGTTTTAATTTATATAGTTTGATGCTTTGTTATTTAGCTCATACATTTTCAAGTGTAATAAATAAGAAAACAAGAGAAGCAACAGCTTGCACATCTTTGAAAAAAGTCCTTCACCATATTTAAAACTGAAAGAAATATTTTGAAGGTGTGGAGGCAAAAGAACTCCACAATATGATAAAATACGAGCTATATGGACACCCCTCCCCTTTTTAATCTCTAATTTTGCATGGTTTTGAGTGAGGCTATGTCAGAAAATTAAAGCAATTGATTAGAAATTTTCAGTAAAAAGGAAATTATAGCATTTAAACTATAATTTCTTAACATTTTAGATGAAAGCTCACATGTATGTATATGTATTTGTGTACATGTGTACATACTCTCAAACACACATGGGTGGGTTTTTTTTGAAATAAGTAGTTTTTAAAAATCATGTAATTTTTACTGTCTTCATTTAATTGATGTAATATATTTCAAAGTCACTCAAAACTAAATTTGTTTTGTTTTTAGTGCATTTTAGACAAGTTGAACCCATTGTTTTAGACAATTCACCCTTTGCAATAAGAGTTGGCTGTGTATGCATTTGGCCCCTTAGCAACTTGAGCCATCTCATTGGGCCCTGAATGTCTAATTAGAGTGCAGAGGATGTTTTTATCCTCAGTAAGTAAATAGGGGTTAATGGTTTATCCATTTGTTTCCTGTTGCTGCTATAATACATTGACATAAACTTGTTGGCTTAAAAGTGCCTTAAATTTATATTTTCTCACCATTCTGGAGGCCAGAAAGAAGCCTGAAATCTTTTTCACTGGACCGAAATCAAGGTGTCAGCAGGGTCACACTCTTGGAGACTGGGGGTGAGAACTGGTTCCTTGCCTCTTGCAGCTTCCGGTGGCTGTTGCATTCCCAGGCTTGTGGCCACATGGGTCCAATCTCTGCCTCCTCAGGCACACTGCTTCCTGTTCTGAGTTAGTTGAATATCCCTTTTTAAAGATACATGTGATTGCATTTAGGGGCCATCCAGATAACCCAGAATACTCTCCCCATTGAAAGATTCTTAACTTAATTACATCTTCAAAGATTTTCCCCTTCCTTTTGTCATTTAAGCTAACATTTACAGGTTCCAGGGATTAGGAGGTGTTTATCTGTGTGTGTGTGGGGTGGGGGACATTTTAAAGCCTACCACAGCTTAGTAAGTTTCCTTTTGTAAAACGAAGTAATGTCAGGATACTGCTTTTAGAATCTAAAATATAATTGTTAATATTAGATTTATGTTTGAGATGTGTATGTGAATTTTTGAGCTAATTTCAAATGTCAGGATCCAGATGCCTTTGTCTAGGTACAGTGACTGGGCACTGGCCAAGGATTCTGACAGGGTGAGAACTGGCATCGATTTTTCTTAGGCACAGGTGGGTCAGAATGCCTTGTAGCTCACTATGTATTTTACTGTATATTTTTCCCTCCAAGTATGAAGGATAACTAACAAGTGAGAATAATATTCAAGGCTCTGAGTTGCCCTTAGCCAGTAACCACAGCCCAAACACTTGCCCTTTCCCAGCCTGCCTCTTCCTCCCCTGATGGGCTTCTAGCAGCTCGAGCAGATGCTATGACAGTTGGTTCAGTGTCCCATCCAGCTGTCCTGTCTTTAAGATAAAAACATCTGGAAGAAAAGTTAAACCCTCTGGCAATTTGGGGGAATACTTTAACTCTATGACGCCAACCACGAAGCTTTTAGGAACTGAGGGTAGATGCAGGGGATCGCCAGCCCCTTCCTCTCCAAGCTTGAACAGGAAACAGCACTTATGTGGATAAAGTGATAGTGTACCTTTCTCCCACAGGTGTTTCTTTTTAAATTAAGATAATTGTGAGATGCTTGAAAGATATACAATCAAAAGAAGGATCATTCTCTTTTCCCATGGGAATTATCAGAGTATGTAAGTCTCTTTTGTTTGATATTCCCAGTAAGGGATGTGGAGATTCTGGCCTGGGAGAATGAAACACCAGCTGGTGAAGATGTAAAATGAGATCTTCCTCTGTCTACTGATGACAGGGTTTGAAAGAGTTAATAAATGTCTACCCTGTCTTCCCAATGGGCATGGATTAAGAGGTAGAGCAAGGGGATGAGGGATGGAGAATAAAAGGGCTGTTTTTATGTTAATCAGGCTGTTTGCACAGAACAGCTTCCACTTCTGCAAGCATGGCTCCCTGTTCAGGGGCCTTGAGTTAAACTCAGCCAGTTAATTGGTTCAGATGCCAACGGCAGCCTCTCCTTGTCCTTGAAAACATGTGACATAGAGGATCAGAGAGTGAATGCTCATTTCAGACAGATTTCCAAACAAGACAGAGAACATTTCCTGGACCTATGTTTGCCAATCACATCATTCATGGTGACTCTTTTTGGGAGGGTAAGGAGACCGAAAAGAGATGCCAGGAGAGTCCAAATTAACCTAAAAGAAAAACTCCACATGGAAAGATAATAAATCTATCTATTAAATTTGACATCATCTCCTTACATGCCTGATTTATTTGGGTTAAGCCAACTTTTACATCATAAAAATGCCAAAATTTCTCCAAGCCCCCAAAGCACCACAATGAAGTCCCATTCCTCAAGCTAAGCAAGGGTACCTTGGGGCTCTCTATAAGTGGGTGGCATGTGGTAGCAATCAGGATATCGGCCAAAGCATGACCTTGGGGCAGGAGAAGAGTCACAGAAGTGCCCTGGCTCTGTTTTACTCAGAGCAGAAGTTGTTGCTGATAAGCATGGCCTTGGGTCATTGTCTTCAGGTATAACCTGGAACATATATAACAAGAAAGAATTTATGGCAGGCAAACCATCGCAAAGATGAAGGAGAAGCTGGGGTGGGTCAAAGAGAGAACGATGAGGACCTAGAGGTTAGCATCAGCAGGAAGCCACTGCACCCATCCAGGCCAGTGCATACTGGGGAGGTGTGACTGAGCTGAAGCTGACCCCAGTGGCTCTTTCTGGGGATATGGGGTTACCACACAGACACAGCCACTGGAAGCAGACAGAAGGAAGACAAAGCTGGCTTATCCCTTCCCTCCATCATTCAGCCCCCTCCTTCCTCACCCTAGTGCCTGGCAGGACCACAAACAGCCAGTAGCAAATCGACCAGAAGCTAGAAAAGTCAGCTCGGAGCCATCAGGCCTGTAGCTCAAAGTTGAGAAGAACAGAAGGCAGAACCAACCCGAGGGCCAAGATGCCCAGAAGTCATAAACAAGAAGAACAATTTTCTATCCCATTTTTAAATCAGGGAAGCATGTAATACTTTAGAAAGATTTCCATAATCCTGGCTATTTTGCTTAAGTGGATTTAAAGTGGAAAGTTTCAATAGCTTAGAAAATAGAGAAGAACATAAGAACCAGAGCAGTTTGACATAATTTGGTAAAACAGTATAAAGCCTGAAAAGGTCCAGAGGTTTTGAGTGTCATTACATCACAGTGAAATGTAGTAAAGTATTATCTCAATTTCACTAGATGTTAAATTCAAAAAAAAAGAACTTCAATCTGTATATTCTATTTGGAATGGAAAAACACAAAGTGTAATTTTTATAAGCTCCTCAGTATTTAAAGGATAACAAAGATTCTTATTATGGACTATATGTTTGTACCCCCCTCCAAACTCATATGCTGAAACTCTGCCCCCAAATATGAGGGTATTAGAAAGTGGAGCATTTGGGAGTTAATAGAGTCAGATGAGGTCATGAGGGTGGAGCCCTCTGGAAAGGATTAGCACCCTTATAGAGTCAGGAGAGAGCTTGTTCCCTCTCTGGGCTGTTTACCAGTTGAGGGCAACACCAGAAGTCAGCAACCCAGGAGACAGCCCTTGCCAGACAAGACCATGCTAGTACCTTGATCTTGGATTTCCCAGCCTCTACAACTATGTAAAAAAAATTCTATTTTTATAAGCCACTTGTCTTATGATATTTTGTTACAGCATCCAAAACAGACTAAGATGATCCTCTTCTTAACCAATCCCTAGTCAGGATACTCTGAGCTCTTTTCCAACTAGGCCCCATCTTTGGGCATGTTTCAAGAGCCCAATTTTAGCAAGAATTCTGCTAAGTCAGTTTATCCAGAATCCCCCACCCTTGCTATCTGATCACCCTTGATATCTGATAAAATTCCTCATCTTTCATCATTCTCTAGACCAGGTCTGTTGCTTATATAAATCCATACTGCAAAGTCAGAAATATAACAAAAGATTTGAACAAACTCATCAGGTAAAAATAACAAATGGCAGAGACTAGAAGAATGGTAAAAAGAAAACAAAATTCAACATGATGGAAATATATGCTCTCTACAGGAGACACATTTTAGATTCAAAGACACAAATAGGTTGACAGTAAAATGATGGAAATGTATATACCCTGCAAACATATACACCATATTTATTTTAAAATTAGACAAAATACTTTAAATTATTGTCACTCAAAATGACAAAAGGATTAATCCATTAGGAAGATATAACAATATAAGAATTTAAAACCTATGAACCTAACAATAAGCAAACTATAAAAGTAAAAAGTCCATCTGATCTAGTGTATTATTTAGGGTCACTGTTCCCTTGTTGATTTTTTGTCTGGAAGACCTATCCAGTGAAGTCAGTGGGGTGTTAAAGTCCCCGAGTATGACTGTATTGTTGTTAATCTCTCCCTTAAAGTCCTCTAGAAGTCTTTTTATAAATTTAGTTGCTCCTATATTGGGTGCATATATGTTTATAAGGGTTATATCCTCTTGTTGGATTGATGCCTTTAGTATTATGTAATGATCTTTCTTGTCTCTCATATGGTCTTCATTTTGAAATCTCTTTTGTCTGATGTAAGTATTGCTACCCCAGCTTTTTTTCATTTCCATTTGCATGGAAATTTTTTTCATCCCTTCACTCTCATCCTGTGTGAGTCTTTTGTTTTGGGGTGGGTCTCTTGTAGACAGCTTATATTTGGGTCATGCTTTCTTATCCATTCAGCCACCCTATATCTTTTTATTGGGGCATTTAATCCATTTATATTTTAGGTTATTATTGAAAGATACTTATCTACTGCCATTTTATTTCTTTATACCTATGTTTCTCATTCTCTTTATTTCTATTTCTAATTATAGCAGTCCCTTTGACATTTCCTGTAATGCTGTTTTTGTAGTGATAAAGTCTTTTTTTTTTGTCTGGAAAGCTCTTTTATTTCACCATCTATCTTGATTGATAATCTTGCTGGATAGAGTAGTCTTGGCTTCAGATCCTTGTTTTGCATTACCTTGAATACTTCATGCCATTCCCTTCTGGCCTGTAGAGTTTCTGATGAGCATCAGATGACAGCCTTATGGGGGCTCCTTTGTAGGTAACAGGTTGCTTTTTTCTAGCTTCCTTTAAGATTCTCTCTTTGTCTTGAATTCTTGGCATTTTAATTATGATGTGTCTGGGTGTGGGCCTCTTTGGGTTCTTCTTGCTTGGGACTCTCTGTGCCTCCTGAACTTGTGTGACTTTTTCCTTGAACAGGTTAGGGAAGTTTTCTGCCATTATTTCATCAAACAGGTTCTTTAAACCCTGCTTACTTTCGACCTCCTCTGGCACTCCTATTGTAAAAATATTGTTATGTTTCATGCTGTCCCACAGCTCCCTTAGACTGTCCTCTTGTTTTTTAACTGTTTTTTGTTTTTGGGTCTCTGAGTGATTTTTTTCTACCCTGTCTTCTAATTCACTGATCCAGTCCTCAGCTTTTTCTAATATGCTGTTTATTCCTTCCAATGTATTCTTTACTTCTGCTATGTCATTCTTCATTTCTGACTGGTCATTTTTCACAGTTTCCATATCTCTTTTCATGCTGTTGAGTATCCTTATAATCAGTATTTTGAACTCTATATCTGAGAGATTGCTTATCTTCCTTTCATTTGGCCCTTTTTCTGGAGACTTCTCTTGTTCTTTCATTTGGGGCTTCTTTTTGATCTCCCCATTTTGGCTACTTTTTTGGGGTTTGTTTTTAAGTGTTAGGTAGATCTGCTAGGACTCTCAGTCTTTTTGGAGTGTCTCTGGTACAGGCCAATGTCAGACACAGTTTGTGACTGGCCCTGAGTATCCTGTTTGGAGCTATCAACAACCCTAGGCTTGAGGTCTCCACTGCTGGGGCTGGGTGCATTTGGACAGGACCAAGATGCACACCAAAGTCTGCTTTTCTAAGGCGGGGATCGTGAAGCAGAGCAGGCAAAGACTCAAAGCACCCTGAGCTATGCCTCTGCCTGCGGACTGATTAATCTGATTCTCTTAATGACCCTCAGGCTGTAGAAGCTTCACAGGGTGGGGTGGCTGGTTGTTATTAGTCTCTTAACAAGCCTCAGGCTGCAGAAACTCCTCGGGGCAGGGCGAGAGGCTTTCCAGCAGGGTGGGGCAATTGCTTCCCCCCTTAGGCAAAAGCCCCAAATTTGCCACCCAAGAAAGATGTCCCCCCCCCAGTCTGGGGGTAATGACTCGGCACAGGAATCCAGACGGGCGTCCCCTGATCTCACACTCCAGAGCCCACAACCCCAGACTTTCCCCACACAGCTCCAGTCTACTCCACTCCCCCTCTGCCGAAGCCCAAGGTGAGTGGCTGCACAGGAAATGTTGTGCATGGGCCCTTTGAGAGGGTGCCTGCTTTTCCAGCCCTCTCTCCCTGGCAGACAGAAACCCAGTTGCTTTTCGCAGCCAGATGTTATGTGGGCACCTTTCTCAGTTCTGGTGCTCTGGGCTGGGAAACCCAGCCTGGGGTTCAGGCCCCAGAGTCCTCAGAGGGAACCCCCACAGCTGAGATATCCCTTGGGACCTTCAGCTGCTGCCCGTGGGAGCCCGGCCAGCCCTCTTGTATGCGCCCTTCCTACCAGTCTCTGTGCGGTCTCCACTTTTCCTCCTTGGTTATAGGGGTGCTCTCCAGCTCGTCTTCGGTTGGTTTTTAGGATGGTTTTTCTATGTTTTAGTTGTAAGTCCACATTGGTCCTGGGAGAGTGTCAGCGTAGCTCCCACTCAGTCCGCCGCCACCTTGGATCTCTCATGTTTTGCTTTTTCAAGGAAGCTCGTTTATCATATTCTGTTGGTTACAGTTGGTGTCTTTTGAATTTATATGGTTGCAATTGGTTTTTGAGAGGATGGTGTTAGGACATACAGCCACATAAACACACACATACACACATACTCAAGAGACCCGGCATAGTAGTGAAAGTAATGTTAAAGATGTCGCGGATCCAATGATGAGAAGCTTATTTTTTACTCTCATGTAAAATTCAAAATAGTTTTCTGGTGGGTGTGTACTTCTTCCCCAAGTAGTGATTCGAGAACACCTGTTCCTCCTACCTTGGAAAGACTTATGACTGGGTTATGCTTGTCTACAAGTGAGTGGATAAAGAAAGAGCCTGGTATGTCTTGGGTATGAAGTATTGATATTACAGGTACTGTACCTCATGTGTACTCATGTCCATTGGCTTAAACTCAGTCAATTCTGTAGCCACATCTAATTTCCAGGGACCCTGTAAAATTCCATGCCACTATGAGGCTCAGGGAAAAAATGACATGGGTGAAGTGAACAGCTGACCTGTATGCCATAGTTGGTTCTCATTCTCTTTTTAAAAATATAGCTTTATTTAATTTATTTATTTTAAATATATCTTTATTGATTTCAGAGAGAGGAAGGGAGGAGGGAGAGAGAGATAGAAACATCAATGATGAGAGAGTCATTGATCTGCTGCCCCCTGCATGTCCCCTACTGGGGATGGAGCTCGCAACCCGGGCATGTGCCCTGACTGGGAATCGAACCAGGATCTCCTGGATCCTAGGTTGATGCTCAACCGCTGAGCCATGCCTGGCTGGGCTCTCATTGTTCCCTCATCCAACAAACAGTGTGATCTTGAGCAAAACCTCAGCCTGTTTTTATTTTGGTTTCTTCAATTATATATTCAGAGACATGGGCCGGATGACCCTTCCTTACAGGGTCTCATTTAACCCCAAGGTTCAGTGCTAAATAAACCAACTTCAATAACTGTTTAATGCAAAGGCATACAGGTACTGGTCCCCAAACACAGAAATAATGATCACAAATTTACATAACTTATTCTTGAAAAAATTCATTTCTGTAATTAAAAGAGAAGCAGAATTTTAATTTTTGTAACAGAGTTGCATCGCAAGTCCAGTATTTGGTTTGGCATAGTTGAGTGGATGTCCAAGAGACCTGGTGAAGTTTGGAAAGCATGCTCCAAAAAAATAAGAAAAAAATTATAAGCCAGCCAAGCCCATATTTTTCTGGAATGTGTTTGTAAACAAGCCTGTTTCCGTGAGAATTGCCCTGATTTTCGGAGATTTTGCACACAAGTCATGTTTTCAGAGAATCTGCCTTTGATCCATATGGGGCCCCACTGAACCAGCTGCTGCCTCCTTACCTAGAACTGACCAAAACCCTGTGCTCAGCTGATGGCAAATAATATGTTGACTTTAGTTAGTGTATCTAGAAACTGAAGGGGGTGATGTTGAAAATAGGCACTGTCTATCAAACTTTCAATAATCATTTATAGACTTCATGAGCAAGCCAGGCATTGTGAGGTATTTTCCCACCCGCAGGCCGGCTTATAAGAAACTTTCATCCTGTTTAACAGTTTGTGCTTGTGAATCCTCAGACTAAACAGTGTGCTCAACAAACAAAGCAAACAGACACATACAAAACAGATCTGTTAAGTAATACAAACACCAGCTTATGGTCACCGATTTATGAAAGAACAAAACAAAACAGTGGGGTAACTTTAAAGAAATGATTCATGAAGCGCTACCATCTTAAAATCTGTCATACATTTAAAAAGTCACTCATGAACCATCAGTTTTGTACTGAGTCCTTATGTGACCGGCTCTATATTTGCCTGTAAGTCAAAGAAAAGCTGCAGATAAAAAAAAAAAAAACCCCAAAAAACCTTCTCCAATCTAAAATATCTGGGTGCATTAGACACAGTGACCCCCCAGGATTGACAAACCTACTCTTATTTAGCTATTAGGAGATAGAACAGAATGTTGCAAATTGGCTATGGAACATGAAGTGTCTAAACCACCTTGTGTGAGTGATGATCCTGCTCATTTTCAAAATGGAAAAGAAGATACTGAAGAGAGCTTGAGTTGCTGTCTCCCTAACAAAGTGGAATTTTCTGGACTCCTGGAAGCACACCATGGTGGCCATATACAGCGAAGTCGGTCACCTGTTCTGTTGCCACATTTATCTTATTTGGGTGAAGAGGGCCACTGGTGAAATATTTATTTGATAAATTGATTAATCAGCCTATTATCTACCTTTTTATAAAAATGATTTAACAAGCTAACAAAAATACTTTCAATATAACAACATAAAATAACAATTAAAATTGCTAAATGGGAAATTAGACAAACACAAGGTAAAGCCAGAGTACGATATGATTACTTCCACTCTGGTTATCCCCTGTAGGAGTACTATCTATCTTTAATTTTTTTGGGGAAAAAAAAGGCTCAACTTTCCTACTTACACAAGTGGAAACCCATTGCTCTCCCCAGCTGTCCCAGGGCTCCCATGACTCCATCTTTCTCTGTTTCCTTCCCTTAAACTGATTCCTGCAACTGTGAATTCTTCTCTGAGTTGGGGGGGTCCCTCAAGCTCCATTAGTCACTAGGACTCACAGAACTCAAACGCTGTTATACTCACAGTTATGTTTTATTACAGTGAAAGGATACGGAGTAAAATCAGCAAAGAGAAAAGAGACATGGGGTGTAATTACAAGGAGTGTTACATGTCACCTTTGTTTTAAAGCTCATTGTGTTGCATCACTATTTTTCTCATATGTCTTGACAATGTCCCAGGGAGAAAAAGACACATGTAATGATGTCTATTATGGATGAGAAGACTGAAACATCAAATTGTTCACTTAAAAGTCCCTGGTCAGTAATGAAAGTGAGAATAAAAGCCATGTTTACACATTACCAGATCATGAGAGTTATTTATTTAATAACCAAACAGCTTGATATCCCCTAGGAACCAAACACTGAAGTAGATATGGCAGTGAGAAAAGAATCTAATTCAGCCCAGCAAAAAACCCAGGTATGAAAATAGATGTGACAAATTACAATGTGATAGATATATGCTATAATATCAATATATGCTTAATTAGTACTTATTTATTCATTATTTTGAAAGAAATATGTAGATTACCTACCATATGCCAGGCATACTGTTAGTGTGGGCAATAAAGTAAAGAGTATAAAATATGTGATCCCTGATACCCAGACCTTGCAGCCCGGAGAAAAAAAAGATATGTAAGAACACAAATACATAATTATTATTATCATTATCATTACGTCTCCTCCTGCTGTAGAGGAGGAGTATAGGACACTGTGAGAGTTTGTAGAAGAGCCCAGAGCTGTGGGAACACAGGGGACATTTGTTACTATTGATGATGGAACCACAGTATTGATATTAGTATAACTTCCTTCTACTTTCTCAATATCAATTTCTAAGGGGGCCAACAAAAGAACAGAACAGTGAACTAGCTTAAGAATCCAAGGACCTGAGTACTAGTTACTACCTGGTTTACTTTGGACAAAACATTACAGATGGTCTGTGAGGTTTCTGGGGGTCTTTTCTAGCACTGACTTTTCATTTGTTCCCTGAAAGTCTATTTAAACACTCAAACATTTGTTAGAAAACTATGTGAATTCATTTGAGTAATCTTGAAACTAATATCACAAATTGCCTCTAATAAACTTTTCAAAGTGAAAGAAAGATGATGCCCCAAAACATATATAGATAAACTCGCCAGCTTATGGAACACACGCTGTCTACAGAACAGTGTGCACCTAAAGCAGCTATGTGCAATTTGGTATATACTTTAGCTTAGTAAAATTGCTAAATTGTAAATAGGCTATCTCTGCCTTTATTTGTGATGTTACCGTAGGGAATGGCTTCATGGTCTGACTTCCAGTCTGAATACAGAAGTGTGAGAGGCGAGCCTACTGTGAAGAGGGCACATCTCTCATGTCCTAACCCATCTTTCCGCAGTGCCTGAGGAATTACAAGTCTGGCTCTTATCCCTTACTGATTGCACTGCCCTTCCTATTTATTCCCAACATTTGGGAGGTAATGTTAGCTATTACCAGTTGTTAACTGATGCTATGATAAGAGACTAGCAGACCCTCGATAACAATGCACAGATCCTTGAGACACATCTGAAGCTCTTTGTAATGGAAAGTCACCCAAAAGACCACTGGCTGCTGGATGACACTGTCACCCCTCCACAATCATGCTTAGTTGTTTTCAGTCTAGAACTATGATTTGTAACATTTTTTTTCTTCTAGTCTTGAACAAATATTGAAAGTTATTCCTGGTATATATAAAAATCAGATTCCACTATTCCTATTTTTCTTACCATATTTCATATACACATTTTCTGTTTTGGTCTTTAATTAAGCTGCTTCCAGCAAATGACTCAGTCCACTCTGCACTTATGAGTGTGACCGAGATCTGTGGTTCCCAAACTTCAGCATGGAGTAGAATTACCTAGAGGCTGTTAAGTGTCATTGAAACCCAGCAATCTAGACCACCTTCCACTGGGTGTGGACTGCATTACTAGCAAGGTGTGGTGGGGACTGTCCACTCCATTGTCTGTCACGTGATCGGAGCACAGTGCCACATGGATTACCTCCCATCAAAATCTTCTCACAATTCAATGAGATAGGTGTGGAGAGCAGCAAACATTAAAATAAAAGCCAGTTCCTTTTCTTGTAAGTGCATTTTAAATATGGAAGCAAAATAAAATAAATGCCTTGGGTTTTACCTAGATTATAATGATAGAATAGAAGCAACATTAATATTCACTTGAGCACACTGATATATCCCTTAACCAAACAAGTCTCCCTGAAACTTTAGATTGACTAATATTGCTGCTTTAAATCACTGATAAATATCCCAAATTCAAGATTTCTCCAAAAGACTTTGTCTCAAATTTTAAATTTGAAAAAAAACACACACCCTCAGATTGCTTGACCTAAGTGAAATCAATAAATCAGCCACACACCCTATTCAAAAATGTGTGGACTCAGGAGTTCAGAGCTTGCATTGCAGTGTAATGAAGTAATGTTAAAAAAACACAAACAACTCCACCCATTTCACTCCTCCTTAGCTTCCGCCTTAGCTTACAGGTGGCTTGCCAGAAGAAAAGAGACCAAATACCAAAAATTATTCCAGACAAGTCAGGATCTTGGAAAAGTAGCTGGCACAGGAAATTATTCCAGCTCAGGTCCCTCTGAGAGAGGCATGTTCGCACAGAAAAGGAATACACATGTTATTTTGTAAATGTTCTTTGATATTTTCATTTATGACATTGCGATTAACTTTCAAGTAATCGTATTTCAATTAATGATGAGTATTATAACTAAAATTAGTTGGTTACTTTTATAGGTTCTGAATAATATGATCCACGAGAAAAAATAGAATATTTAACACACAAATTTGACGTTTAATTTTTGGTAGATCTTTTTGATAGATTTGGATTTTGAAGATGTTATTTATATAGTCATCATCTCTGTGTTCTAAGTTCTATTTTTGCAAGTTATGAAAAGCCCACCCCTTCAGTGCTTTTGTACTTATTTCTTTACTTTTATTCTTTAAGAAAATAAAGTGAGGAAGATATCTTCCTAAAAATTTCTCCCCACTTTTTATTTTCTGAGGAACACTCCACTTTATTGTCAACCATGAGATGAAATCAGTTGATATCTGCAGAGCAAGTAGAGAAAAATAAAGGGTCTACTCTTGGGGAAATTTATAATATTAAGAAAGTACAGAGAGAGGGGTGATTTTCATCACCTTCGACCAGAAGACAGCATTCAGGCTGGACAGCATGGAGGTGTTAGCTACCCCCCCCCCCCCCCCCCCCCCGCCCTTAGAGGGATAGCAAGAGGGAAGGCGATCAGATGCTCTTGGAAAGTGCAAGACTTCAGCCCCACAAAAGTTGTAACTCAGTGCTTGAGAGTGTGTGCAGAGTATGTAAAGATATAGAGGAATTATTTTTCCATGAGAAAATGCTGAATTGTGGGAGAGGAGCAGATGAGTGGAGGAGGCAAATGTTTTCTAATTTCAAAACTGGGAAGAGGAAGAATTCCAGAGACAATGGGACATTCAGTTCAATATTGATTAGGGACAACGTTGAATAAGTCATTATTAGCGGGCTGATGAGCACTTAAAAAGGAGCGGAGGTAACAAGATCTGGCCCAATTAATTTCACAAATATCAACATGTTTTTGTGTTTGCTAAGTTTGCTTTGCTGGGTGCAGGTTCCATAAAGACTAATGAAGAGCGATACTTGAACTTCAGGAGCTCATTCCATGGTTGCATCAGAGAACATTAGAATTTGGGCTTCCTACGTTAGCCCTGCATGTGGCTGTCCGTTTGATGTTCTTTTGCATTTGATGAAGCCATATTTCAATAGGTCAGAACTGCCTTAACAATCTACTTAGACACAGCTACTAGTTAATTGCTGTCAACCAAAAGAGAAAATTCTAAAGCACATACCGTTGTGTCCTGTTCTGTATCATGTGTTCACTTCTATTCAGTGGTTTGGATCAAAGTGCATGCACATGTGCGTGCCCCCCCCCGCATGCTTATAAGATTTCACATGACACAAACCTGGGAGGGATAGTTGATATAGTAGATGACAGAATACAACTTCAGAATTATTCAAAACAAGGGAACTGGGACCAAGAAAGTAGAATGAAATTTATCTGGACAATGTACATTTAGGAACTTCTAGGAATTCATGGGTGGTTGTTCACAAGCTTGCCGGCAGTCACGCTTTATACTTTTTCCGGATTAAAGCTCACAAACCCTAAGTGTGCATTTATAGAAGTGCTAGTGTTTTGACTTTAGGAGGCAGTGGGGACAGTGTCTGTGCCAGGCAGGCTGGCTTCTCGCATCCAGAGCAGCATGGCTTCTGACTTCTACACACCCACAGAGAATGCTTGCAGTGAAGGGGATGAGGGTGGGTGGGAGGCCACACACTATGAAGAGCCCTTGATTTGGGTCACCTCAGTAGGTAGGACTTGAATCTGAACAGAATAGAAAGTGGTAGCCACTGTCCCACAGGTCATAGTGAGCACAAGTTGATGCACTTTATTTGGAATTAGATCATGGCTTCACTCTACTGAATGTGTGTGAAAAACCACCTCCCGTGAGGTGCTGAGCCACTGGTCATGAAGCATATTCAAGCCAAGGCTGGGGGGCCCTATGTGGGACAATGTAGAGTGAATTCTATATGAGGGCAGGGGGATAGGATTGAACAAGCTGATTCCTGGCCCTTGTAGCTCCAATATTCTCTCCTTTCATGATCTGAGCTGGCCAGGTGCTCAAGGCTCCCTACAGCGCGCACACACACACACACTCACTATTCTACTCAGCAGAGAGTCTAATTTGGAGGAAATGAGAGGTGCCCAAGTCTAGTTTCTAGCCTCTTACTGTAAACTCTGTACCCAAAGTCTAATCCTCTCCAGAGACCATCCAGCAACACAGCATCTTGTCTGTGGTGTTTCCCATTCCCATTTGCTGCCGTTGCAGTGAGAGCTAGTCTGGGATAACAAGCTCACCTTCGGGTTTTAATGAGACTTCGGTTTCATTAGGGCTTCTCCCTTCTTTGCTTCATTTTGTTCCCTATGGCGGCACTTTGGATGTCAAAGCAATGCTTGTCCCACACCCAGTTTCTGGATTAGGAGAGCATAGGTTCTGAGAACCTGATGAAAATGTCTATGGACATTTAACAAAGGAAGTCTATATTGTAATTGGTGATTTTTAACATTCTTCCACAAGAAAGGAATAGCAATTTTTTTCCGTATAAAACAAAAAATATAACAGGAAGAAAAATGTAATAGATGAAAACTTGAAGATTAATTGAAGAAGACATGAAACTCCTCTTTCTCTCTCTTTATAAAGTGACTTAACAGTTATAGAACATTTTGAAAAGTATGAAATAGTAATGATAACACTCTTTTATTAAACATGGTATAATTTGGTAGCTGATAATAAACACAATAATCATCCCATATTTTACCTCTGAGGAATGAGCTTGTGAGCTATATCAAAATTCCCAGCCTGTGTTTACTCTTTTATGAAAAGGGGAAATGCTGAGAGAGAGCAAATAGCTGTATCATTGATCAGTGCCCTCATCTATTTAGGATTCTAAGATGTGGTGTGGTCCAAACTCAGGCAGTTTTCTTGGCTGGATTTCTCATTCCTTCATCCATCCATCCATCCATCCATCCATCCACCCACCCACCCACCCACCCACCCATCCATCTGCTCATCACTTTTTTACATGACTCCTTTGATGTGCATTTCTTCTTGTTTGCTTTTCTAGTTTTAATGGTGCAGATGACAGTCCACACATTCTGGGGACGTTGATCTTTAAGTCTCACAGAAGAAGCATTAACAGAATACAAACAGCAAGGCCAGTCCTTCAGATGGACATTAACAAGTTGGCAGCCTCATGTTTGCAGGACTGAGGTCACATGGGCGAGAGACTGACGCCATGGTGAGCAAGACGAGTCCTTGTGTGAGGAATCCACACCGTACTTTGATGTTAAACATTCTCATCTCTGTTTATAGAGCTATGGGCAGAAGGGAAACTGGGCCCTGCTGTCCAGGGCTGGGGAACGTACTGTGGTACATTGGACAGCATGTTCTCTATCTGGTATGAAAACCATACACTGTTAAAATATCAAGAAAACATCCTAAAGAAGGTTCCAATTAGATGGATATTTTTACTCAGATTTATTGGTACTGAGGGAGCATAACTAAGTCCTGAACCAAGCACAGTTGTGCAGAGTGAGTCCAAGCCAAGGAAATTTAAGAAAATGGAAACATTTAATCCTTAGTATTAGAAATGTGTTATTTATTCAAACCTCATTTGAACTAACACATGAAACAATAGGAAGAAGTAGAGTTGAGCACATTTTAATAGGCTCATTTATGCAAAGGATCTGGAATGGGGATAAAACTGGGATCACTGGGGATCTGAGCATAGAAATAAGAAACTTTATAAAGAAAATATCTGTAATTGCTCTTGTCAATATACGATTAGATTGGTTCAGAAGAAGAAATGCCTACTTTTTTTGGTGCAAAGCAGGAGAAGTTATTAAACTTTCACTTGCACTTCATTAATCTCATAGATTTTATGTGAAGCTTTTTTTTTTTTTTTTTGACTGCACCTTTGCTTAATTCCAAATAGGCAATTTGGTCAGGAATGGTAATTGCAAGCAATTAAATAACTGAGGTTCTGCAGAATGTAGTTGTTGGAATATCCTCGTGTTAATAAACTTCACAACATAAGAAGTGGAATTGAGAAGCATTACCATTAGAGACAATGAACATTTGCAAGTGTATTTCTATACCAGGTGACCTTACCAGCTGTCTTCACCCTAGATCCCTCTGTTGCTTCTGTCCCTCAGACAGTCCTCCTCTTCTGCTTACCCTTTGTCAGCTTGATCGATTCTACCCCTCAGAGCTTTGCTGCTGCTGTGCCTTCCACCAGCAGTGCCCTTTCACCTCAAGCTGCTTGAAAAGACTCTCTTACTTCATGTTCTAATAAAAATGTCACTTTTGTGATTTTTTTTTTTTTAATCTGGACTCTGCTCCTCAAATGTGAGCAGAAGCTATTTCCATGGGTGTTGAAGGACAAGCTTTCTCTGGCCTCCTTCCTCTGCTGATGTTATAGGGTATTTTAAATCTCTCCCTGGAGGGAATGAAGTGTTCAGAGGAGGCTAGACTATTTCTACTTATCTTTGTAGCTTCTAGGTGTCTACTGGCTGCATGGTGGAAATTGTCCTTTTTGAACATCAGGCTCCTGGCCATGGACCTTTCCCATGACAACATGTTGCTGTTCATCCTGCCATGGGAGGTGAGCCATGGGTTAGGAGGAATGGGCCTTGCTCCTGACAAGGGTGAGAACGCACCACTCAGTGCCGAGAGGGGAGCGAACAAGGCTATTTGATCACAGGGTCAAATGTTCAGTGAATTAAAATAAAGCCAAATCAAATGCTTGTTTTTTAAGGACTCAGATAGTCTGTGACCAGAGAGCAACTACTACAAATTCCACTTTGATGGGCCATTCTCCACAAAGTCCAACTTCAATGACTCCCCAGTGGTTGAAATGCATCTACTGTCAGTTGACCAGGGAACCTTTTCAAGAGCAACTTTTTTTGGAGATACTACTAGGTGTCAGGTATCATACACATGGAATTGCCTCTCATTTCACCCTCAAAATGACCCTTTGAGATAAATATAATTAAAGGCATAGGGATAGGTGTAAGTGTAGCACAGGTGTGGGCATGGGCATAGGAGTGCCTATAGATACAGGTTTAGGTATAAGCATAGGTAGGAAGCTCACCTGAAATGTTCTCAGAGAGTGGAAAGACCTGCCTCAGTTCAAAGCTTCATAAGCAGAGCATCCGCAAGAAGGCACTCAGGGAAGACCCACTGGTTTTATTCTAATGACATTACCCACAAATCAAAGGATCTTTTTTGATGGGGTCCTAGGATGACCAAGAAATCTGGTCTTTAAATATGGGAAGGAGGGAACAATTTCTCATGTAAGTGATCCAAGCTCAGTGCCTAGACATAATTGCCCCCATTAGCATAAAAGGCATACTTCAAAAAGTGGTTACAAGTTAGTCCTTAAAGTAACTGATTGACTCTGAGTGGCTAAAAAATTAAGAATCAACCTCTAATTTAGTTGCTGTTTACTGGGATATTTTCCTGACATTTCCCGACTTTGTTCCTGGGTATCTCTTATGGTGGTTTTCTTTTTATTTGCTAGCAATTTATGGAAACTATGAGTTAAACAAACAGTCTTACTCAAGTAGTTTAATATGGTGAGGTTGAAATAGCCTTAAAGTGGAGTCATGAATTTTAGGTGGTTTCTAGAATAAAAGGCTAAAGGACATGTTGTTTCTCTCTGGCCTGTAACTCTTGATGCAAATGCTGTTGTTTGACAAACTCTTTGTAATTTTTATAATGAAAACAATTGGCTGAGCCTTTTGAAGCTGACACTGAGTGAAGACCTGTGAGTAACCTTGCAGTCAGAATAGAAAATTACTACTTTATGGGACAATATGGGTGGCCCAAACCCAAATCCCCAAGTATCCAGTTAAAACTTCTAATGGAACATTACGTATTGTTTCTAAGAGAATTGGGTAGAATGTCATAACCTTTTATAAATTTTAACATTTTTCACTCTTCTTAATAACATGAATTTTTGGTAATGCAGAGCATCCTTGCTATCATTTAGGGAGCACTTCCCGAGGAAGTGAGGGATTGGATATTTATAAACTGCCTTTAACTCTAAGGCATGCCTTGACCTTTTCAAAGACATACATTATCCTTACCAAGCATGACACAATTAGAAATAAAGCATGTTAATTTTTTTTCTGCATAACAAATTATCAGAAACTTAACATCTTAAAAAACTATCATTTATCAACTCATAGTTCTCTAGATCAGAAGTCGGCATGGTGTGGCCGATTCTCTCCTCAGGGTCCCATGAGGCTGAAGTTGAGGAGTTAGCTGTACCATGTTCCCTTCTGGAATCTTCAGGGAAGAATTAACTTCCAAGCTTGTTCAGATTGTTGGCAGAATTTTGTTCTCTGTGGTTGTAGGACTGAGGTTTACATTTCCTTGCTGGCTGTCAGCTCGGACCTGTTCTCAGTTCCTAGAGCTATTCCCATTTTTCACCACGTGGCCCCCTCCATCTTCAAAGCCAAAATTGGAAGACCTTTCTCCTACTAAATGCCACCCATTCTTTCAAATCTCTCCTACTAAGAAGAGTTTATTTTAAATGTTCATCTGATTATGTCCATCCCAATAAAATAATCTCTTTCTCTTTAAAGTCAACTTATTTAATACCTTAATTGCATGGAAAAAATTCCCCTGCATCAGTACTTAGATTTGTGTTTTATTGACTAATTGGGTGAAAATGTGCAAATGCCAGGGAATGAAATCTTGGGGGACATCTCAGGATTCTGCCTACCACAAAAAGGAAAAATGACCACGTAATTTGCACACTTGAATTCTTTTATTTAGCACATATTTACTGTTTCTCTTCCACATTCTGACCGCATCCTGACTATAAAGCAGAGTCCTCATGAGCTTTTGAGTTCAAAGCATTACATGAGCAAAGGACATATAAACACATAATGATTAATTAGTATAATAAATGCTATAGTGTCTTAAATATACATCATGGACTTTCAAGTACTGGTTTACAGAAACAAAAGTGATATGAAACACATTTAAAAATTAAACCAAAAGGATTTGATGATTAATATCAAAAGAAGTGGGAGAAATCAATGGTTTCTGGCAATTAACTGGGAACAAATATCTAGAAACTTAGCCATTAACGAGGAATGGAAATACAGAATAAGGGACGGATTTGGAGAAAAATAATTATGTACAATTTGACAGGCTGAGTTTGAAGTTCCAAGAGGACATCAGGAAGGTTTCTGAGGGTAGTTCTAGTTCTCAAGAGAGATTTGAGCTCTGAAATGCTGGTGCTATTATTCAAAAGTGGAAACTGAAAGCTGAGTGGAAGAGATAAGCCAGCCTACCTGGAGAGACTGTGCAGAAAAATGACAGAAGACAGTTAAGGGTGGACTTTCAGACAACACTGGTATTTTTCTTAAGACCTGATTATTCATAGGTATTCATTTTTCCTGCAATTTGAAATTTCTTCTGGCTCATGTTCTCATTATGTTGTGTTTTCTTCTTCCATTTTCCTCAGGTTGTGCTATACTTGATGTAGGGACTGGGCTACAGTAGCTGCTCCATGACTGTTTGTTGTTGGATTAATGATAGACTTGAAAATCAGATCTCCCCAGACGGTTACTTATGCCTAACAACTGTGCCAATTCCTCATACCAGATGAGATAATGTATTTTAAAGTATCATAAACTCAAAATCATTCTAATAATACAAATTATTACAAATAGTGGAAGCAAATGCAACTAGTCCAGACAAAATGGTAAAAGGAAGGAGGCTCTGAGGTTCTCTGGAGATTTTTTAATTAAGACATCAGTTTCAAATTAAGGTAAGCCTGGGAAATATATGCCAACTGAATGGTGGGGTGGGGTTATTACAGGTATGAGTGGTGGAAGTTAGTAAGAACCATTGCCCCATAAAGAGGAGAATCTTTAGATAGAATTCCATTCTCTCTTCTCAGGAAGCCCTCTGGAGTGCTCTGGGAACTGGAATTATTTAGTCTACAACAAATTCCCTAATATTGGCAATAACCAAATCCAAATCTAAAAGAAGTTTCACCTTAGGGTGATCTTCCAAGGTGTCCAGTGTACAGTTTTGTGCCCTTTGAAATGTCTCACTTTTTCTCATGTAGTCACCGCCTTGATGTCTAGTTCCTTGGAAAGAAACGGGTGTTTCAGTTCCTCTAAGAGTGTTTCTTGATTGGCTGCTAGCTTTTCCTCAAGTAAATTTTCAGCAAGCCTGACATCTCCCGAAGTTTCAGATCTCCTGGGACTCATATCTTTAGACAATATTCACACCAGCTTCATCCGCCCAGTACTGATTCTCACAGAACAGATCACTCAGTCAGCTAAATGCTTAATAGTATGTTCCTTGCATATTTGTTTCTTCTGGTTTCATTTTTAATCTCACCACAATTTTGTGGATTGCTCAAGCCCTTGTAAGTGTTTCAAAAAATGCAGACTTTGAGCTGGGGGAAATATGAAGATGGGCCTCAAGGGGTCTCAGCTGAGAGAAAATCAGAGAATTGCAGGCAAGGAGCTGGCCATGTGGACAAGATATGATCCATATTTGATGTCTGGTGGGTTGAAACTTGGTTTTGTATAGGCTATACATTTGTAAATAAATTTAGTGTAGTAATTGCTTCTATGTATTTATGGTAAGACTGTCATGCTTGGCTCTACATTAATACACATTTTATGTCCTTATAAATATGTTGATTTAAATGGGAAAACTCAAGTACCCAACTCTCACCCAGTGGAGAATAAGAACCGTCTATGAAAATATATGTCTGAAACTTAAAATAATAATAATATGTCTATTCTATTTGTAAGACAAGAAGAACTCTTTCCTTTTACTTCATTGCTGGACTTGTCACCAACTTTTGATTCTTCCATCATAATTTATTCCATATGTCTCTCCTTCTACTACCATCACCCTAGGTCAGGCACTCACCACCTCATATCTGATTGCCATTGAAATAAGGACAGAACTGACCTGCCGGGAAGAGAAGAATTTAATAGTGCAAAATAATGACAAAAGATTGATGTAAGACCCAACTTACTCCCTTCATCTATATTTTCGCTCCATTCTTTTCTTTTTTCCCTCCCTCCCTCCCTCCCTCCCTCCCTCCCTCCCTCCCTCCCTCCCTCCCTCCCTCCCTCCCTCCCTCCCTCCCTCCCTTCTTTCTTCTGTTCCTTCCTTTCTTCCCCTTTCCTTCAGCAGGCATATATTGAACACACATCATTATAATCTACTCACTGAGTTCACAAAGATAGACAGTAAAATCCGCATCCTCAAAGGAGGTTATGCTCAAACACTGTCATAAATGTCATGGCAGAGAGAAGGGGAACTGTCCACCTGGCATGCATTCTGGGACTTTAGGAAAGGCTTCCCGGAGGAGGGTTTGCCATCTAAGCTGAGGGTTAAAAAAAAATGAATAGCTGGTGAGCAGTGAAGGGAGAGGACACTACTCTAGGTCCAGAAGTAGCAGAAGCCTGGAAAAGTTCAGAAGAGAATGGAAAGCTCCTAGGAGAATATACACCTTCAGGAGGGCTTGAAATTAAGTTCAAGAGAAAGAGAGGGCTGCAGAGGGAGGCAGGAGGGAGTTATTGATGGACATTCCAGTCCACGTTGAGGAGTCTAGATTTATTTCTAAGTAAAATGATGAATGACTGGAGGCTTTAACACCAGGGGAGGCATGAGTGGATTGCTCTTTCTCGTTTGTTTATCCCCCTAAAATGTATGTTTCTGAAAAGCAGGGACCTTGTTTTGCTTATAGAATCAAGGATAATGCCAGGCATGTAGTAGACACATGACAAATGTATGTTAAATAAATTAATGGGCGTGTATTTTTTAAAGCCTCAAGTACAAAGAACTATCACAGTGAGAACTTTTTGTGGGTTAATCAGGTGTGCAAAGCCATAAAAAATCACTTACACAATTATGTAAGAACTAAGGTATATATTTAAGTAATAGGATATGTGGCATGAATGTGGCCTTTTTTAGTCAGTAAAGGCATCTTACTATGACATTTTGCAGAGCAGCTGGAATAAATGTCCACCACTGAGGAGTCTGCTACTGAGGTAGAAGGGTCTCCAATTCCACAGAGAAAAGCAATAAGGTATGAAAAATAGATGATGGTTGTACAAACTGGTCCCCTACAGTAGGGTCTGTGGCTTCCTCAAGCTGTGTTATATGAAATGGAAAAAGAAGAGCTAAGCTCTCTGGCTGCCTCAGATGTCATAAGACTAGTCAGTCCACTGTAATAGTCTCCTAAGACATCTTTCTGGTTTTCATCTCCACTCCCACATTTCTGGTCCAACCAACCTGCACTCTATCAGACTAATGCTCCCCAAGCACCCATTTCATCATGACATTGCCTGGGTTAAATAGTTATAACCTAGACAGCATTCATCTAACAAATATTTATGATTTGGCAGCCTGGGCTGCTGGGCTACAACAAAGAAAATGTGAATAAGCCATTTGCACTGTCCTCACAATGCTCAGAGCCTGGGGAATGCTGGAGGAAGGGGCCACCGTGGTTAGGAGCTCAGACTCCTGCTCTGGGCAGGATGAGTTTGTCATACTCACTGATGTATGAACTTGGACAGGTGGTTCATCTTATGGTTCTCCAATTTACTCATCTGTCAGGTGGAAATCGTGGTTGCATCTCAGAAGGTAGTTGTGAGATTATACGTGAGAAGGCAAGCAAGGAGTGAATTACATGCAGAGTTAGTAGGTATCAGAGTGGTCCTGATGTTGTCATCCAGGTGATATAGAATGATACTCATTTAAGACACGCTTTGGCCTGGCTCTGGATTATCTTGCAGACTTTTAGATTGACTATTCCAATGAACTATATTCTCAATCTACATAGCTGTTCCCGCCTTACTTCCTTTCAAGTTTCAACCATAAGAATGAAGCTGTGCATCTACTTAGAGTAAGACAGAAGGTCTCAAGAAGGCCAATGCACTTGCTTGTTTCTCTGTCACATTCCAGCAAGTCCTCCTCCCGCAAGTGTTGGTTCTAAGTAGTCTTGTGAGGTCAACCTACTGTTAAAATTCACCCAGATCTAATTACATCTCAAGTATGTGGAGATATGGTGTAGAGAGTAATATAAATAAATTAAATTGATGTTTATTATCATGGCTGAATATTTCATCACATGTTTATTTTCACTCTCAATTCACTCTTGGGGTGTAGTTTATCATACCAAAGTTTGGGATGAGGTTGTTGAGACTCCTGAAGATGAGATGCTTAGTCCCCAGTCACTCAGCAAGTGTTAGAGTCACTGTTCTCATCTTTAAAGCCCAAATCCTTGTACTGTCCTAACTCTAAGAAAAGCATAAATCCGTGTTTTGACTGCCTCCTTGGGTCTATGTAGAGGTTGGGTCTTTCAAAACTGACAAAGAGCCTTTCAGAATTTGAGTATGGAGACAAACCCTCTTCAGAGTGGCAAATCATCAGTTCAGGATGGTCTGTCCACACTGCACAGCTCTGACAAGCTGAGTAACAGGTATTGCTTACAAAGTCATTTCAAATAGAACCAGTCTGCTAGTTATTAAGTGTCTGGAAGCTATTTTCCCAGTTTTTAAGTAGCCAGAATTTGTTGCTAATATAGTCAGAGTCAGCATTACACCGGCTGCTCATAAATGACTTATTTAGAAAGAGGCAAGACATGTTGTGACTTGGCTGTCTTCTGTTCTTTGGAGATAAGGTAAAAGTTCCTAGTAACGAAACATGAAAACAAACACATTACCGTTATTTAACATATGCTATAAGTAAATAAATAAAAAATGCATATTTGCCTTCTTTTTCTCTGACTTTTATTATTTCCTTTGAACTAACACATTCCCCCAGCTGCCAAACACATGTTTTTCTGGTGAGGGAGTCATAGGGAGGAGCAGACCCGGCACGATTCTCTACCATTTCCATGCCCAACACGTTAGCATTAAGTTGATGAGATTACGCTCTGACACTGCCCATATGTAACAAAAGTTCTCCTATGGTCCAGTAATTGATGCAGTTCAAGGAATCCCGGTTTGTTATTTACTACAGCACAGAAGTGAAAGGTACCTTTCCCAGGTTGGCCCATAATGTAGCCAACTGGTAACAAATACTTTGCTTTCTTAAGGGCGAGCATCCTGTCCTTTGGGTCATGCTGCTCATGGAAGGTAGAATAGCATGGTGAATATAACTGTGCACTCTAGAATGCAACAGTTGAAAATGAATCCTGGCTCCATCAGTAATTGTTCTACCTGAAAAGTTGCCCAGCACAACTGTGTCTCAGTTTCCCCATGAAATAAATATACCTCTTACTGTGTTTGAAGAGGTTAATGGAATTAATCACATAAACCCTGAGAGCAGTGCCTGACCCATGTAGCATTATAGACATATTAGCTACGATGATGGTGGTGATGATGATAATTGGATTATGTAGAAAATCTTTGACAAGCAGATCCATTAATTACAGTTCAACAGAATTAACACAAAGGATGATGGTTATTACATAGTCATTTTTATTATTTATTTATGATTTATTTACTTCAATAAATAAAATTATGTGTATTTAAAGGGTTCAGATAAACCTAGATAAATCTAAAATATATCTTTTCACTTGTAACTTCAGTTTTGAAGAAAAATATTTAAAAAATTTAACTTTAGTTTGGTTAAAAGTTATACGCTATGATTCAATTATACAAATGTAAAACTTTATTCTTTATTTAAAAATATATCTTTATTGATTTCAGAGAGAAGAAAGGAGAGGGAGAGAGAGAGATAGAAACATCAATGATGAGAGAGTCATTGATCAAGCCCACAACCCGGGCATGTGCCCTGACCAGGAATCGAACCCCGATTGCCTGGATCCTAGGTTGACACTCAACCGCTGAGCCACGCCCGGCCGGGCAAAATTTTATTCTTAATGATTAAACCCAAATTTTCCATGAGTCTCTTTCTACTCATAGGATTAAATATTCAAGTTATTGGTCTATTTCAGCTAAGGTTTAAAATTTGTGGGCATAGAAATCTTATCATGCTTTAAATACCCGTTTAATATTCACAGGATCAGTAGTTATGACATCTCTCTCATTTCTGATATTTGTAATTTGTGTTTTCTATTTCATTGTTATTCTGTCTCTAATTTATCAATTTCATTGTTATTCTTAAAGAGTCATACTTTGATTTTATTGTTTTCCTAATTTTACTTTTATTAACGTCTGCTCTCGTTTTTATTATTCTTGTGTTTTTTGTTTTTTTTCTATTTACTTTAGCCTTAAAGTGATCTTTCTTGTCTTGTTTTCTAAGGTGGAAGCTTATACCTTTGATTTTATATCTTTTCCCTAATATGTGTATTTGATGCAAAAAATGTCATCCTAAGCACTGATTTTGCCATGTCCTGCAATTTTTGGTGTTTTATTTTCATCTTCATTTAGTTCAAAATATTTTTTAAATTTCTCTTGGGAACTTTACCTTTGACCTATGTTAATTTAAAAGGGTGTTGTTTAATTTTCAAATTAAACATATTAGACAATTTTCCAGCTATCTTTCCATTATTGATTTCTAGTATAACATCATTGTTGTCTGAGAACATAATTTGCATGAGTTTGACTTGTTAAATTTGTTAAGGTATATTTTAGGGTCAGAAGTGTGATTTATCTTGCTGAATCTATCATGTAGCTTAAAGATAATGTGTATTCTGCTGTTAGTGGATGGAGTGGTTTATAAAAGTCTATTAGCTGAAGATGATTGATAGTGCTGTTCAGGTCAACTATCTTCTTATGCCTGCTTGATTTCACAATTGCTGATAGAGGGTTGTTGAAATCTGCACCTATTATAGTATTTTGTCATTTCTCCTATCTGTACCATCAATTTTTATCTCACACACTTTTGCAAACTGACGTTAGAGTCATACCCTTTAGAATTGTTATGTTGATATCTGATTTAGGAAAGAGAGCATTTGGGGTGTGGTAGAAATAATTCTAAAGCTTTCTTTCCAAGATTCCCATCTGCTGGTTGTTTACCCAAGCACTAGTATAGGTATTTCTGAGAAGGGCTTTTGCCAGTTTTGGAAGTGCTAACCGGCCTTGGTATCACGATCATCCCTCATCCTCTTGCACTTTAGAATTGTGAGCAATAGAATAGCATGTGAAGCACTGATTATTGCAAAATAATATTAAAATAGCAGCCTTTCAATAGTAATGGTGCATTAGAGAAGGGTGTCTGTATCTGAGGTCTGAATGTTCTACCCTGAACCCAACTTCCTCAGCCAGAGTATCATGCTGGCTTCTTATGGAGGGATGTTGACTGTGGCAGAAAGCTCTGCAGTGCTCAGTTGACTCCTTGGAGGAGGAAGCAGAGGGGGGAAAGGTTTCCTTGAGGATAGGCAAATCCAGGAAAGGGTGCAGCAAGCCAAAAAATTCCAATCCAGCTTCATCCCAGCGACCTTCACCTCAAACCTAACAGTAAGCTCTGTCCTTGGGAAAGAGCAAGTGAGTGAGACCTGGGCAGAGGGGACCAGAATGTTCTCCTTGATACTGGGGCATGGCATTGGAGGAGATGGGGACCAAGTGCTAATGCCAATATTCCATTTTTCCTCTCTGCCCTGCCTATCTCTCATACTCTAGCTAAGACCTCGTGATATAAAGACCCAACATGCCCCAGGCTGGTAGATAATCAGCTGCCTCCTTTGTTGTCCATTCCTCATCACTAGGGTGAAAACAACTTTATGTTCAACATTTTGGCCATCTGACTTGTCCATACACTGACACCAGAGTAGTGAGTGTTGCTGGAGAAATTGCACACAACTGTGCCCTTTGGCCAGTATGTCTTTCTGTATCTAGTCTGTTACATCCTCAAAACTGATCATTGACTTCTTCAATGTGTATCCTCCAACAGTGCCCTCTCCCATTGGTCTACTGAACATCAGCAATATTTACTAGTCCGTTAGTCCCTGCTACCCCTCAAATGTGACTTTCCATCTTCATGAAGAATGCAGAGGCACCCAGGACCAAAGCCTGGAGTTGTAGTCTCCTTCCTGCAACTGACTGCCATCTGTGCTCTTCCCTCTGCCTTCCCTCCCCTCATTCTCAGATCTGTTCTACACACTTGCTCTTTTCTGGCCCTTCAGGTTGCTTCTCTTTCTTTCTTCAAATGGTCCTTCTTCATTGTTTTTGCCCCATAGAAATACACTCACATCTACACTATAAACAACTAACTTAACATATAAATGCCCCAAACCTCTTGGTCTTAGTCCTTTATTCACGTACTGTCTTCAATTTCTTCTGTTTTTTCATGGCTGTATTTCTATAAATACAGGCCTGTACTTCCTGCTTCCTCACCTTTGATTCAATGCATCCCAGGCATGATAATCTGTTTTACACCCCACACCAACAAGGTTACAGTGAGTAACCAGTGAACCAACCAAATGGGCCCATTCCATCTTTGCTCATAGCATCATAAATTTAACACAGTTGACCTAGAAACATCCTCCTTCATTTCTTCTTCTTTTTTTTTTAATGTGTGTTTCTCTCTCTAGGTTTTTGCTGCTTCTCTGCTGTTTCCTTCTCAATCCTCTTTGAAGAGTTATTTTACCTACTCCACCTCTCAAGTTTTGATGGTCTTTCAGTCCCTGCCCTCAACTCTCGTCTCAGGTCTCAGCCTCTCCCTGGCCAACTGGACCTTTATTTCTTGAACTGCCATGTCTATCTGAGTTCCTTGAACCTTTCTTCACTCACTTTTTTTTTATATGTATTCAGACATTCTTCTAATCTCTAAATTTATGCACCTAATGGGTACTGGACTTCTCTGCCTAGCTATCTTCAGGCTGGGTACTGTATGAAAAACATGACTCAGTGGACAGGTCATTGTTCTCCACCAAGTCTCCTAGTAGAGAAAACAGAATGTATGTGCAGATCACCAGACCTTAAGTGAGCCTGGGACAGCACTTTATGGAGTACACCCTTTACAAAGTCTATTCTGTCTGAGGCCATGGGTAGAGGTCCCCGGAGCTGCTTGGTAAACCATGGCTGTCATCTTTGAAGACATCTTTCCTATAGAGTGGGCATACTGCATCATCTAACAATCTGTGCAAGGTGTTAGATGTACCTATTGTGCATAACTCCTGGTGGGTACCTCACAAACTACACGTAAGCTGCTTAGCTACCTGACCTACATGAAAACCTAACCTGTTTCAGCTGTTAAGCCCTCACTGTAATTTCAAGCTTAGCTATTAATGTTAACTGAAGAGTCCACTTCATAATATTGATGGTGGGACATGAAATAAGCAGGAACAGCAATGAGCTCTGATACTCCTGATGATCCAAGGAGCTCATCCATATTTTGCAGGTGTGTCAGATTTTTCCATGAGGACTCTTTCAGGAGGTGCTGATTTGTTATGGTCTGGACCCTGTTATATTTATTATGATGGTGGTTTTGTTTTCTCTCTTTTAATAAAAATATATTTTAAATATAGCTCTTTTTCATGCAATTTTAAATAATCTCCCAAATATACAGTTCATAAACTTGTTCAAAATGAGCTTAATAGTCCCTCAACTTGATTAAACCTTAGACAGATTTCTTCCTTTGTTGGCCTTGACCTCCCTTGTCTTTGAGCATTTCTTTAGAAAACATGAAATTGTAAATTTTTCTGCACCTTTGGTATATATGGAACTCTTGTTAAAAGCCTCTTGCCAAATTTTCAACCCAGCAATGTCTTTCTCAAGACTTGGGAGCCATGCCTTTGAAATGTGATCATCAAGGAAGATAGAGCCCTATCTCCCAGTCTCTGTGGGAGGGTGGGAGCCTAACTTCGAAGGATGACAATTAGCAAATACATATAGCCTAATCGCAGACAGAAACATTTTCAGATGCAGAATAACTCAGTGTGCTGGACACACCCTATTGGTCAATCTCCCCCTTCACATCCTTCAGTACTTTCCCCAGGTCCACTTCAGCTGATTAAATAAGCCCCACCACCCTGTATTTCAGCAGAGTCGAGCTGAGACTGAGTTTTGGTACCTGTCCTTTATTGCAAACGCCTTGAATAAAGTCCTCTTTGCCTGTTTAACCTTGTCCAGTGCAGTTTCTGCTTTGACAGATGACTCTAACCCCGTTGCATTCTTCTATTTTTCCAGATATACCAGGTCAATGATGGTACTGCAGAGTTTTAGGAAAAAGTCTGACTAACAGAAAATGGAGTCCATGCATAGTCAACTATTAAGTATGTAGGCTGCATGAGGACACTGGCTCTATATAGCGAGACTCAAGAACAATTTCATCCATAGAAGTTTTCTTATTTACTCCGCTGACAGAAGAGCACTCAGTGTTCACTTTCTGTTGTGTTCAGATGCCTGTGTTTCTAGGACTTAATAGTTCAAACAGACTTTCTCTGTCTCTCACTTCCATGGCGGGGCCATTTTTACTGGACAACATACCTCTCTGTACACTGAGCAAGGATAAAAAAAATCCCTGGATTAAAAAAAAAAAGAGATCGCTCTCTGTTTCCTTTGGGACACAACATTCTTCTAAGTAAATTGTGATGCTCAAGGTCATCAATCCTGAGCCCCTGGGGAAGATAGGGGACTCTGTTTGCTTGTGGACATCTCTGGATCTCCTTCTTTATCTACCATTGTCCTCTCTTTTTGTATCCTTCCCAAAAACTCATTTAGATTTTCCTTGGGCACCTCCTTCCAACTTGTTCCCAAAGGATCTTGTCTCTATAATGTATCGTTCACACAGCACAATTAAATCTGTGTTTCGAGATGTGCTATAGAGAAAATTCTGTCCTTAAATGCCCTGTGTTTTCAGCAGATACAACTTTCACCCTTGTACATTGGAGCCACCTACATTCACTCTATTAATCCCAGCACCCATTTATGATAAGTCATATATGGCTAACTTGCCATGACACAGCATGATAGGATAGCCACTGGGAATTTTAAAATGGGCTCTGAAACTTTTAAGCCTTTTTCTGCATCTGGATTTTTACTTGGAATCATCTGGCTGTACTTTATCAGATTAGGTAATGCCAGAGAAGAAAAGCATCCCCACCTCGAAAAGCATACCTCCAGGGCTTTGTGGTGAAAGAAGCATTTGTTAAATAAATACATTTGTGATTTTTTTTGACCAAAAACTGTATTAAAGTTCGGTAATTAGAGGAATCAGCATGAAAAATTGTGCATCGTGCAATCCAATCTCCCTCGTGAACCCAAACAGTTGGAACCGCATCAAGCAGCTTTCACTAATCAAATAAAATGGATCCATCAGGGCTATTAGTGTATCAGTGTTTTACTCTTAAAGTAGCGAGATACTGCAGATGATTTTGGAATCATTTTAAAAACTAAAAGCAAATGTCTACATCTGAATGGGCGGAACATGTCTCCAGGAGAGTACCACTCCCCCGTGATAACACACATATTCATGTTATTGCATGAGTCAGTGCCATCTGTGTTCTCTCTCTCTCTGTCTGTCTCAGAATAAAAGTCTATGAAATTTTAAGAGGAAAATACATTTCCAAGACGTTTTTAATTCTGGTACTGTTTCATTTTGTTTTTCACCTGAGAATTGTATTTTAGGGTTTAGATTGGCCCCAAATTTTATGGGCCACTTTGTACATTCTGTTCTTTAAGGCTATATCAAGGGGAGCATTTTAACAACAATGCTATTTTCAATGAAAATGACACCAGAATTTGACTAGTAGTTGAACATATCCTGTGGATGTCTTTCCAAAGCAGAATGGCTCTTTTTTGTTTGTTTTTTTGCAGTCACATATCTGAGCCCAGTTTTATTTGGGCACATAGATAGTGTGGAGGGTCAAAATGTATTACTGAAGGGTGGGAGGAAAGTGACTGAATACCCTACGAGGGCTGGTTGGCATGTAGTTAACTTCATTGACTCCATTACTCCAAGTAGGTGTCCAGGGCCCAGTGCTCATCATACCTGTGTCACAAATAGAATAATCCTGTTTCCTCTCCTCAACAATATCTGCATCCATTGGGAAAAAACTTAAATTCAACACACAATGACAACCCAAACTGAACAAATGATTTGGAAGCATTTCTGGTTCCTACACTTCTATTTGTCATCAGTGTTTGCATATTGGGGATGTTGGTTTGTGTTCAGAACTTATAGTGGTGTCTGTGACACAGTGCAGAACCAGAAAAATCACTCACAAAAATGTATTTTCAATTATTGTGTTGCCATGGCAAAGGATGAGTACTAAGAATATATTGGTTTTATAGTTACATTACTGATCACAAGGTGGATGAACAAAACAATCTGAAAACAAACTCTTATTTTAATTTAAAAACCATTACGAAAGCCTGTTAAGCAGGTAATAAAATAATTATATATTTGCATATTCACTACCAAATAGAAAGCAACAAAGTAGAATAAATTTCAAGGAATTCCCATGGACACTGCATTGAAGTATAAACCTTATTTTCTTACTTTATGACCTTTGAAATGTGAATATTTATTTTGACTAACACTACTTATATATAAAAATATTTAATGAGAAGTTCTTGTAATTAGTACCAGCACTGTTATTGACAGCCATTTCAGTGTGCCAACTAACATTTTTTTCTTGGCTCTGTACTTTCTGAATCATTTGATTTATAAATTGTCGAGTTTTTCTGCATCATTAATCCTCAAGACCATATCCAGACATGAAATTCATTGTTCAAGTTTTTCTTTTTTAAATCAAAATGCTTATCTTTGCTTATCCTCAATACATTTATTTTTATATCTAATCCAAAGATCCTTGGCTTTTTTCACCCATTATTGCAGGTGAAGCATTAATTCACCTTTCAGATGAGTTATGACATGTAGGTGAGTGCCTTGCACTTCTGTTGTCCATATTGAGCCCAAGGTCAGGAAGAGTTCACCTGCAGCCTCTGATCACAGTAGATGTCCCAACACACGACCCAGAGTACAGTGGAGTAATGTTAAACTCCTTAGTCCCTGGAGATGCACAAGAAATATCACTGTATTAATAGGCTCTAGAAAGTCTAAACTTGAACAAAAAAGGGAGAGAGACGTTTACTTAACTTAGTGTTTCTCAAACTTTTTTGACTAAAGAATACATGTGAAAATGTTTTCTCTTTTTTAATGTCAAGAAAACTGTGTCACCTTGACATCATTTTAGGAAATGATGCAAGTTTGCACCAAATTTAAGAATTTAATGAAAAATTAGTGGAGGTGAAATAATCTAACACTGTTTGTTTGCCAAGATAGTTATGATTAACAGAAGGAAAAGTGAAGGGCAACTTTGTCAACTTAATAAGCCTCCAAGTCCAAAGGAGTATTGAATGGCTCTTAAACACAGGAAACAAAGTTCAGATATGCACTTTAATTAAAGCAGAGATTCAAAGAAATTTTAGAAATATCTATGGCCAATGATTTCAGCCATTGCATTATTTAGGTCTTTCATGCTTAGTTAATGTTTTTCTTTTGGATGGGGCCACCTAGCTCTTTGGGAGAATAACTCTACTTCTAAAAGCTGTTTAGAATATGCCCCAGATGTAGCAACACAGTCCCGAGAATTCTGGGGTCAGCCAGAATTCCTGATTAGTTCGTTGCATCAGTTTGGGGTGCCAAAGGTCTTTTGGAAGTCCTTGAACTTTTTCTGATTTATACAATTTTCATTTCACTGAATACTGGAATACTTAAACCAATTGTTACAGTGAAAATCAAACTTGACAACTTCTTGCTTAGTAAGTCCATTTCTTCTACATTTACTATTTGTAAAACACACTGTCAACTAGAAGCTGGTGGTGATCTCATCTCTCTCAAGAATGTCACCATTGATTTATCCTTTTTAGCCCCCCCCGGAAGTGTTGTGTGTGACATTTCTTAATACTAAAATGTATAATAACAAAATAATTACAGATACAAATAGTGTATTTTCTGTTTTGTAGACTCGGGTAAAAAGAGCAATAAAAGAGGAAATACTATAAATGAGTGTCTTTGTTGCTTAAACTGTCATAACAAAATACATAGACTGGAAGCTTTAAAAACAGAAATTTATTTCTCATAGTTCTGGAGGCTGGAAGTCCATGATCAGAGTGCCGGCAGGACCAGGTTCTGGTGGGGATGCACGTTCTGGCTTGTAGATTCCAGCCTTGTCGCTGTGTGCTCATAGGTCCATTTTTCAGAATGTGGGTATGGACAGAGTGAAAACAAGCTACCTGGTGGGCCTGATCCTCATGGCCTCATCTAACACTAATCACCTTCTAAAGGCCCCATTTCCAAACACCATCACATTGGGAGCTGAAGCTTCAATATGTGATTTTGGACTGGGTATTGTGTTGGTCTCAGCCTATTAATAGTGATGCTCTTGGCTTGGAACTCGTGGGGCACTCGCCCAGGCCTGAATTACTTTTAGCAACCCCCCCACAGACATTTCCCCAAGCAGAGCCAATGCTGGGCTGGGCTGGCCCTGTGCAGGATACACTTCAGCAAAAACTGTCAGGGAAATTTGAAGAGCAAAACTTATTACTCACAGGCCCTGGAAGGTACATATAACACCTGAGGCCATACAGCAAGGTTGTGGGGAGACACAGAGAGAGAGAGGGAGAGAGAGAAAACAAGGACCTGGGCTCTGCCCTTATGAGATTGAGGGTTTAGGGTTTCCTGTGTTCACTCTTTATTGATAAATTTAAAACATAAAAACAAGACCTAGGGTGTGATAAGGTGAAGCAAGCTCCCTCAAATGCTCAGTTATCTGGGTAATCCAGGGCTCTCTATATGGGGTCCTGGGGGTCAGCCTAATTCCTTATCTGGTTGCTTTGCTGGTAGCTATGTCATACAGCTGGCCGTGTGTTGATACGAGATGGATGTCTTGGGTGGATGCCTCAACAATCAAAAAACTTTAATGACAGTCCCTTATGCTATGAGAGGGATTCAAACATTCAGTTCATAACAGTAAGCTATGTAAAATTGCATTCAGTTTAGGAAGCAACACAACATCACCCAGCATCTTTACCTTTCCAGGCTCAGCTTCCTCAGTTGTTCCAATGATGGCTCACCTGTGCTGGGTTCCAGGCCCTTTGAGAGATTCTAGTCGTTGTAAATACCCCAGTCTATTCACAGCCTTTGTTACACAGCAGCTTCCAGCACTGCACAAATTCAAAGTGTGCAGTTGCAAAGAATGCCACTGTCACCTTAATTAGTGCAGGAAGGAACTAGAAGTGCACTAAAAAGCCTTGTAAAGATAATTTTTATTGATAGAACTTGTCATGATTTGCTATATTTATAATAGAAGGAACTCTTACCTTTTGAGACAGCATGAATGGATCTGGAGAGTATTATGCTAACTGAAATAAGCTAGTCAGAGAAGGAGAAATACCATATGATCTCACTTATATGTGGAATCTAATAAGCAAAATAAACAGATGAACAAAATAAAACCACAGGCATGGATACACGGAACAGACTGACAGATGTTAGAGGGGAGAGCAGGTGGAGGGGGGCTAGATGAAAGAGGGTGAAGAAAGTTGCCAAAGAACATATATACTTAGCCCATGGACATAGACAATAGTGTGGTGATGGCCAGAGGGAGGGGGCTAGGGGCTGGTTGGAGGTAGGCAAAGGGAGAGGAAATGGGGGACATCTGTAATAGTGTCAACAATAAAAAATGTATATTAAATTCAGGTAAATAACTATTGAAATATGTTATAGAAGTGGTGAAATCAAACAATTTTTTAAATACCTCAAGCTTACCCTTTAAATGAGAGGAAGGAGACTTCATTGCACTGATGAAAAGAGTCTCTTTTGTATGGGCTTCAGGCACACATAGTCAGGGACTAGCTACTCACAGGCAATGTTTCAGGTTTTGGCCACAAAAGCAAGGAGACATGTCCACCTTAGATTTAAGCTATGGTCAATCCTAGTGCCAATTTTCAGAAAAAAAAAAAAAAAAAAAAAAAAAAAAAAAAAAAAAAAAATCATGCCAATGTTCCCCAAAGAGTGCTTTTCTATCTGTACAGTGCCAGAAAAAAATGCCAGCTATTAGAGGCCTTGCCCCTTGTTATGGACCAAATCATTGAAGCCTTAACCCATAGTGGGACTGTATTTAGAGACAGGTCCTTTAAAGAGGTGATTATAGTTAAATGAGGTCGTAAGGGTGGGGCCCTTATCCACTATTACTGGTGTCCTTACAAGAAGAAGAAAAAAAAAACACCAAAAATTTGTGTGCACAGAGAAAAGGCCATATGAGGACATCACAAGAAGGCAGCTTTCTGCAAGCTGAGAGGGGAAGTCTCAGGAGAAACCAAACCTGCCAACATCTTGATCTTGGACTTCCAGCCTCCAGAAGTGAGAGAATAAATGTCTTGTTTAAGCCACTCATTTATGGCATTTTGCCATGGCAACCTGAACAGACTAGTGCACCACTGAACATTTCTGATGATTCCTAGGTGGTGGTATCTTGATCTGTTCCTCCTAGGTTTGGAGCTGCATCATATATACCTGTGGAAGATACTTCAGAATGTTTAACCATTAGTATGATAAAGGACAGAGTCTCTTGTTTAACCACTCTAGTACTGGGCTGCTAGTCAGCTATAGAATGTTTGCAAAGACGTGTGAGACCCCCAGATGCCTATCAACTATCACCAGGCTCTTGCACGCCAAGGGCCACACACAGAGAAACATAGTATCTGCCTCAAAGAGCTTGAGTGGAATCTAACAATAGGTATTGCTGACCTGATTTGGGGTGATTTATCTTTGGCAATGGTTTTTGGATTTTTGAGTGACTTCTCATTCCTCTGTTTCTAGAACAACAACAAAATATTGAGCTCTTACAATGAGTCACTGAGAGAGACCCCTTCACCCAGATTGCAGTATGAGCTTCTACTCTAAGCTGAGACACGGTGGTCTCTGTGGTCTTTGCCATCGATCTGGCACGACAGGTCTAGAGTTAGCCTTCCCACGTTCCTAGAGCTGGGAAGGAATCTTGAAGATGGTCGTCCCAATCAAATGTTGCAAATTCATTTGAAAAGTGCTGTGTCTGTGAATGTCTTCTCTTAGCCACTGCACACATGTGACTTGTTCGCATATTTTTGGACTGCCTGGCATGAGTCCAGCACATTTCCATTCTTGCTTATGTGACTGCTTCCTATGTCCACCTGCCACATGGTGGACACTGGGATTCACAGATGATGTTGTCCATCCACTGATGCTTATGTCTTCCTAATTTAGCTAGGATGCTTCCCAATTTTTATCTAGTCAGCAATGTGTTCAACTTCTTCCATAAAATGTGCACCATGCTGTACAAGATGATACAGCTCACTTTGCACGAGTTGGGCTTCAGCAAGAACATTGTGTAGAGCCACAGGGAGACTGTAACTCCCTGAAGGACAAACTGTGTGCTCAGATTACAAGGCCCAGGCCTTGAGACTCTTATAATCCCTACTCTAGTGGCTCATACATATTAAATGAGGCTCTTCTCTGCTCATTGTTCAGCTATACAATGGCTCCACTTCCTGTCTTGCTTAATAAACTAAAACTTTCTGAAATGTGTAGCCTAAGGATCTGCATTTTTAACCAAATCCCGTTCTCTCTATTTCTCAACAGAGAACAATAAAAATCCAGCATTACACAATGTGGCAATCCAATGAGGAAATGAGAATGAACTTGATAAGCCACATGATCCAGAAGACATTTTTCAGGCTTTTTTCTGTTGTGTGCCTCAATGATTTTTTTTTTCTTCTATTCAGAGTTCCCATTCTAGGCAGTGCCATTGGATATGTCCAACTTGACAACGTCACTTGGTCCAAGAGTGGATACATGGACATACCTAGGTCAGTCCTAGTGCCTTAGTCTTCCTTTTTCCTCTCCTCTCTGGCCCATCTTGTTTGTCCAGATTTGATTGCTACACAGGTAGGGCCTGGGTAGGGCTTTCTGAGATGCCTGGATATCCGGGAACAAGAGCACGCCAGGCCAGATCACCCTCCCATACATTGGCTAAAGGCTGGTGCACACTCTGGGCAGCCATGTTCTGTAAAATATAAATCCAGTTGCCAACCAAGCCTGACAGAGCCCAACGGCCAAAAACACCATGCTCACTGTTTTATAAGAACCAATATTTTTTAGTTGGGTTATGAACTTCTGTGATCTTATTACTACTACTTTTACATATACACAACCTAAGAATGACATCACCGTCATTTCTGGACTTAAACTTTTTCTGTGCGGTTGAGTATATTGCAATTCAGAGCCAACGGAGGTAATAACTCCAGGAATTATTTGGGATCTTGATAACACAGTCACTGCCTAATTGTCGAACTCAGTGGGGGATCTATCTAGGCCTAAAGATTCTATGTCAACGGAGCTTTGATTATTTTTATTAAGAGAGTGCATCCCTCCAATGTGGTTTTACCTCGTGTCCTCTGATCTGGGCCCTTGTGGAGGTCTCCAGGGCACCCACTAAAGGGAGGCTGAAAGGGTTCCACAAACCACATAGGCACTGTGATAAGAAGAAAGTAATTGAGAATGTATTCCAGGAAAATCAAATAGTACAGGGCTTTGAGTGATGGGAAAACAGGCAGCTCAGCAATTTAAAATTGTAAGTCTGTATTGAATTTGTGACAAGTGACTAAATTGAGCCTTTGACTCATCCCTTGCAAATTAAAATGTTTTACAAAACAGTACCTCTCCATGCCAAATGCATTATTCTTGGTAACCAAACATTTTATGTTTCCAATAGCAGAAGAATGGGGTGTCACTGCAGATGGATCTAAGGTGCTGGCTCCTTGGGCACATTCCTGACCATGTCATGAAATTGGAGCTCCTGATGCTCTAACACACTTGTCATTTCTTCATTAAGTAGATAAAAAATATTTCAAACTGTGTTTTGGAGTCGAACAGCATTATTTCTCTCTGGGAACTCATTAAAATAAGTCTCCTGCTTCGGACCTGGGAGTAGAATATTAAAAGTACCGTTTTGGCTCTTGGCCTTTCAGGAGTCAGAATATAAGCAGTAAAATACAGAGGATCAAATTGTTCCTCAGGAAAAAAAAAGTATATTTTAAATAAGGTTATGCAGAGCCAAAATAATAAATCATGTTGATGGTGAGAAATAAAGACGCCTGGTATGAAAGCTTTAGTCAGGAGGTCGGGGACTGAAGCTGTTATTGAGGGTGGGGTTCGCGGAGATTTCTGCCATTAGGGAGATAAGGGGACCAACTAAGGCCCAGGGGAAATGAGGATGCCTTGTGGGGTGACTCACATCATAGGGAGGAGGCGATGCTGTCTCAGAAGAACAAAGTCATAAATCCACTCGACATAGGCAGGCACACCTGAGACTGGAGAGAAGCTTACCCTTCTACAAGTCATGACTTCTACAAACATCCTGGCAGACGAAGGGGTGGCGTTATTTTAGATATGGTTCGAGATGGAGAACTGTGCTCTGCAAGGGAAGGTCCCCTCCTACCCCGCTCACTCCTTTTTACCGGGCCTTGGTCGTGGCTTTGGTCAGGAGACTCTGAGGCAGCCGTGCACCCTGGCTCTCCACCTGCCACAGAAAATGTTTCCACTGTCAGTGGCTGCTGGGTGTGGGGTCCAGCAGTGGTTGCATTGCAGAAAAGGGTGGAAGTTCTTCTCTGTTGCTGGGAACAAAGAAATGAAGGGCAGAGGCAGGGACTCTGGGGATGACTTAGGAAGGGAAATAGCAGAGAGAAGGAAAGAAAAGGGGAGCAAGGAGGTGCATGTGTATCTCGGCATCTGGAGTATGAAGGAGGTGCATCCAGGTAACCATGGGAAGGATAGACTATTGGGTATCTAGGGTTGAAAAGAAATCTGATGAAAGAGTCAAGTTAGATGCCCACGTTGCACCCCATGGAGAAACAAATTCTGAATGGTTTAAAAGTCTGAAAACAAGGAAGCAAAAGTATAAAATATTATTTGTAATTGATAACCTTGGAGTAAAAATGGCTTTTCTTGAAAACAAATAAAACAAAGAAGTGGTAATAAAGAGGGCTATAAAACAGAGGTTGGAAATTTCAAGCACCAGCCTCGACAAAACTATTTGGCACAATATCTATAAAATATAAAAGAGACCTTGCAAAACAGAGAGAAACACATTGAAGCCCAATGGAAAACCAGGTGAAAGGCTGAGACGGCAAGTTATGAAGAAATAAACTGACAGGGCCAGCTCAGGGATAAAAAGGCCGCTCCTTCCTCGATATTTGGGAAGACACAGGAGCAGCAAGCAGCTGCCATTCCCACATGGTGAACTTTTGAAAGCTTGGATGTTGAAAATATCCAGGGACAGCAAGAAATGGTGATAACTGTCATAGGTGGTTGACATGAGTAGACATATCCACAGCTTTTGGGAAGAGTTTTTGTTACAAACTATTAAAAGTTAAAATACACACATGCTTTTGTGAACAATTCCACTTCAAGGACAATTCCTCAGAGATTCTCACATCTATAATCATTCATATATATATATATATATATATATATATATATATATATAGATAGATAGATAGATAGATAGATAACAAATGTATTGCAGCAGTGTTTGTGATCACCGCTAAAGGGAAGTAATTCAATGCCCATTAAAATGAAAATGCACAGCAAATGAGGCTTGCTCTGTCCACCCTCTGAAAAGCTAGAATGAGGGAGAACCCAGGAAATCTTGTTCTGGAGTAGGGGCTGGGGCCACAGCCGGACTGACTCTGCATAAACCTGTTTCCTGGTTCTATCGGCTGCATGTGCCCGAAGGCTTGAAATAAGAAATAAATGTTATTGGTTATAATGGTTGGCATTGCCTTCTAGGTATGTTTCCACCAAGGAGAAGAAAAGAGATGCAGCAGTTTCTCCTGTTCCTGTTTTGATTCATCTCTTACCTCAGCAGCCAGACTGTAAACTTAAAAGGGGTGGGAATAAATACTGTCATCCTTTTTCTCTCCTATCACCCCTGCCCCTGGAGCCTGGACTACTGTTAGGCAAAGGACATTATTAACAGACTTTGCTGACTGATTTCTTTATTCATGGTAACTCTTATTTTGGGGTCACTTTCTGTTGCCTTGGTGAGTCCTATTCCCTCTCTCTTAGGTCTGCATGTCTAGATGGACACAGACATCTCCTACTCCCAGGGGGTCAGCTGTGTCCTGCCTCAGGGTTTCTTCTTGAGTGGCCTCAGGTCTGGAAGCCCAGGATCTGCTTCTCAGAAGCAAACTGTGAGTTCATGCTATCCACAGCTGGGCCAAGGGGACCCTGGTGACATGAGGCCCGCAGCTGGGCACTAGTCAGGGTTCATGACCATTGCTTCATGTGCCTTTGTCTATTATTTTCTGAATTCAAAAGCTTTGGCATCTTGCAGCCTTGATGACCCTAGAGGAATTACTCCTCTCAGAGTTAGCTACCTGACTATTCAGTCATCTCTAGGAAAATATAGTAAACCACTAGCCCCAGGAGCAAGCCTTTTGAGTGCGAACCACCCAATTCAAGGTCCATAAGTCCAATCACTGCCTGTATGGGCTCTCACTCGAGGCCACTATCCTCCTGCGCTAATTACCACAGGGCCAGGTACCAGATAAGGAAGGGCAGCCCCTGGGCCCCAGAGCCTGATGAGTTTCAAAGTAGCCAGTTGTAAGCCTACTCATCCTGTTTCATTCATTTGTTCCAGCAGAAACCACAGTAAACACTCTTGCCAGTGCATTCCTATCACTCCGTCTGACTCCTGATGGCCCTGGTGCTTCCCCCTGTGGCCCTGCATGGCAAGGCATGCTTCATGTCTCTAGGGAACTCTGAGCACAATAAACTTTGTCTTTCACAACAGTCATTTCCATACCTGCATATCTTACTGTACCTGATTAAAGCAATTCCTAGGTGCCCTTAGGTCACCTTTGGCTTACAGGTGCTTTCTATGGCTCAAGTCAGAAAAATTCACCTCCCTTTCAGGAGAAGCCTTAGGCCCTTCAGGTTGGGGAGCCACTTGGGAAGTGTCTCCACAAGGGTGGGGACACAAAGTTTCAAGGATAAAAGAAAACTTCCTGAGAAGGATTTTCAGTCAAGGAAAGAGGCACTGTGGAAGGCATTGTGGATGTATGTTGGGCCAGAAAAAGAGAATTCAAAGAGGCCATCCCAGAATTCCAGAAGTTAATGGTGGAGAAGAAATCAGCCATGGGTCAGGGCATCCTGATGAGGGCATGTGGGCTCAATCAGAGGAGCAAAGCTGAGGTCAGAGGCCAAGCAATTGGCCAGATTGGGGATTGGTGAGGTGTCAGAAGAAGTCAGGCTGTCTCCAGGTGGGTGCCTTTTTGGGTGCCTGAATCTGCTTTGGAATGATGTCCAGATAGGTACCGGTAGCCATTGCTCACACAACATGATTCAGAAGAAAAATGAATCATTATTGATGACTTTGGGTTGTGACTCACACTGTGATCTTGCTTTAGAGATTCTATTCATCTTTAAAGGGATTTGAAGTTTGATCTTTTTGTTCCCAAAAGGAAACATCATTGACTCTGTTAAAAGTGTCAGCCCTGATATAGTAATGTATCTGATATCATTGCTTTTAAGGTCATTACAAAGCACAGACTGGCTTTTGAAGATAAGTAAGAGAGAACCCACCATTGCTATTGTGTGCCAACTGAATAAGACATGGGAGCTTTTATTTTTAGTGGTATAATTTAGAGAATATCCCTTATCATTATGTATCGGGCATTGTAATTGGTTGTGCAGAGTGTGTCCTGCCTCAGTTCAGCTGTGATTTTCCAGAACTCACAGCAGTTGGCACCATGTCTTACCCATACAATGAAGCCTATATGTAATTCTTAAATTGAGTTCAAACCAACTATAGAAATCAATTACTTGTCAAATACCCCATCTGACACTTACTCCAAAGCATCATTGCTGACCTTTGTTCACTCTTCCCAGCTGTGCCTAGCCATGAAGAAGAGGAAACTGTTGGAAGGATGGGAAGTGAAAAGGAAGCTGATAGGTGGTGGGCGAGGAAGAGAGTTTCCATGGGATACTGGCCATGTGGTGAAGCAGCTGACACAGAAAACATGGTTTTTGCATCAGCTCTTCTGTTCACGAGGTCTGAGGCACATATGCCTCCCACATTTCCAAGTCTCAGTTTGTGCATTTGCTAAAGGTATGTTCTGTGCAAGCTGCTGGGAATTTCTGCCCCAAAGGGGGCTATGTGTCTCTCCTGTGATTTACTTATGACGATATCCTTCTTTTCTCAAATGACACCCTTCATCCCCAAACCGAAAGGATACTGTACACATAGGCAGTAAACTTTGCTCCTTAGTCCTAGGAAACCACACAGGATCCATGCATTATACATTCACAGTTCTGCTTACAAATGAGCCCACGGACAACTTGTTTCAGAAAAGTGGAAACAAAATTTGAGACATAAGCCTATCAGTTCCCTAAATTTTAAAGCATTTCTTTAGGCCCTGTCAGCTTTTTATTAATTGAAAGACTGTTTTCTATTATAAAGTCATAACATCTACTACTGTGACAAAAGTTGAGGCTAATTTTGTTCATAAATATTGTCCATGTAAATTAGAAAATGCAGTAGAAACAATGGCATAAAATTCAGAAAAATAACAGAGGTTACAATGTCGCTCTTAGGACTGACTACCCATTCAGGAAATCTAGTAATATATTGATTATGTAATACAAAAATTTGTATAATCATAACACATTGATTTAGACATATTCTATAAATACTATGAGCTGTAGTCAAAGTTCCAGCCTGATTTGTTTACATGTAACACCCCACTCACGTGTGGAGTGGCATAAAATAATTAACAATCTACATCTTCAGGGAACTTATAAACAGGAATTAATATTTGAGGTTAATAAATTTTACTTGGATAAAATGTTTATGTATCAAAGAGTGTGGTTCACCTGCTACCCTGCATTGAAGGAAGACCTTATCTTTATTATTCTGGGCAGTAGGTAGCCCTGCCCTCTGCTCACAAGGAAACTAATTCTCTACCTTCTAAGGCTGTTCTCTGTACAAACATCCTTGACAAGTTGGTCTGGAACAAATGGAGCCAGTGCCTCTGCTCACAAGATGTGTGGAAACATGAGAGACCCGTGCAGAATGGCCTCCCAACTATCACTATATCCACCATGCCTATAAGAGTCATGAGCATAGCAACTAGAGTCATTTGTCAAATATTTTTGAATGTATTAACAAATGAATGAGAAGCCAGAGATGACAGAGATTCATGACAGCAGCCTGACAGGTAAGCCAACCAGCTTGGCGCCACCCCACCCTCCTTACATTCAAGCCACCTGCTGAGAATGCATTTCAGAGGTCCAACTGTAGTCAGCTGTTGGGGCATCTGGTTGCTTCTATGCACTGGGCATTTACAAATTTGTTGTGCAACACTTGGAGAGTGCCTATGCATGAATGCCAACGGTAATTTTAGCCTCAGCTGGTGGCATCCCTTTGGCCCCCAACTACCTCCTCAAGGCAACACCAGCTGCAGAGGGCTTGCCAGGCAGGTCTTTCCAACATTTAGGGACTGAGTCATTTGATTTAATTAGCTCTCCTCAATAGAAGTACCAGTTTGGACCATTTGGAAAAAAGGAGGTGTTGATGTATGTGCTCTGGAAAAAGGGGAGATAGTTTTAGGCATGTCCCATCATTGGCATGTTCCCCTTCCCTGCTTTAAGTCCTGGTAGCAGAGAGATTAGCTCCCAACATAGTGATTTTCATGCTGCACCTCATAACAGTGGGTTGCCCCTGACTGGAAGGTCTCCAGGCCTGCCAAGGTTGTATTGCTATTACCATAGCAACATGGCATTGTACAGAAAAAGCCATTGTCTTGTCTTACAGGGCTCAGTGTGGCCTCATGGGGTTGGGCCACCTTGTGCATAAAATGTCAAGGGCTAGGTTTTGTGTGCAATGTTTTATTTATTTATGGATGGTACCAATGACTAGGAGAACCTCTCTAGGAGGTGACTTAGATACCATTGAACCTTTGAACTTGAAGAACACTTTTAAAGTGAATTTTTGAGAAATGTGTTCTGAAATTTCATCTAGGAAGCTTTTTATGCCGGGAGTTAGGTACTCAGATATTAAAAAAATTGGCCACTAGTGTTTACAGTATGTGTATATATATATATATATGTATATACACTGTATATGTATGGTTCTGAAAGCAACTGCTGCAATTGCTTCATGGGTAGGCCACTAGCACATAGGTGAATGAGCAACTATTGTTTGAACAAAATAAAGGCAAGAAACCTAGCTAGATGATTTTGTTTGGACTTTCAATAACTAACTCCAGCAAAAATTTGCAGCATGGATTAATACAGAAAAAGCACACTTCATGCTTACAGGAAAACTCTTCTGTTACTTCTAAGCAGTTTTAACACACTCTTTAGCATTGTAACTAAAATGGCTCAGAACCCTGACTTAGACAAATGTTAGAAGGCTGTGGCAAAGAACCAGAAGTTAGATTTCATGGCAGGCATGTGAAACAATGGTGTAGATATGCCAAATGCCACTTTTTTCATTTATTTCTTCACTTAACCCATCTTGTACTTTTCCTAGATGGCAGGCTCTGGGGACAAAGCAATGATGTTAGCAGCCAGGGTTCTTTTTTAAGGATAAAATTCAGTGGAGATATTCATAAAAGCTAGTGAGTAATTACAATGCAGGGTGACAATGGGTGATTACAATGCAGGGTGCTAAGTGCAACCAAGAGGAAGAACACATGGCTGTCAGAGCAGATGGGACATTGCTAACTTGGATCTCACGATCCAAGGGTTATGGTGTCCAAACTGAGAGTTGAAAAATGAGTAGTATTTACATAGGGAAAGAATGTAGGAAAGTCAGTCTTCAGGGAGGAGACATGTATGATTTCTGCAACTCTGCTGTATTCCTAAAATCCTGACCGACTATTAAAGTATAAAAGCTACACTGATGACATCATTGGTCTTGATTTCAGAAAATGAATTTTCTGTGGCACTGAAAGTAAAAGATAATAGAGAAAAAGGAAAGAAAATGGGTTTTGTACTTACAAAATACAAGGCACTATAAATGATCATTTGTATGGGTTATCACACTGAATTCTGATGATGTATCTCCAGCAATATCATCTCAGTTGCACTGAAGCTCAGAGCTTAAACTGCCATCTCAGGAACCACACCTGGCTTGTTGTCATGTCTAGATTCAAACACACACCTGTTTGATGCCAAATTGGGGGTTTCCACTCTTCCATGTGACTCTGTCTGAAGCTTTTCAAATTAAAACTAGAGCTTATTTCTAAATATTATTCATTTAGTCCCATGGTATTGGTACAGGTAAATTCAGAAAACTCCAACATCTAGCTCCCTGGCTTCTAAACAATCAAGTTCACTTCTCACTCGCTTCTTGTACAAGGATGTCATGTCGGTGGCAAGATCCTTTCTGTAGTGAATCAGGGCTCGAGTTCCTGCCATCTTGAAGGTCAGCTACCTTCAGATGTCAAGGTCTTACAAGATCACTGAAGACAGAAACCATGTGCAAAGGCCATGAGGGGGATTTTCATACATCCACCCTGTAGTGGAGAGAGCCTCTAACATCCATTGTCTAGGACTCAGCCGCAGTGACACGGACACACCTAACCAAGATCAGCCAGGACACTCAGTCTAGCTGTGTGAGGAGTTAATGTAGCAGGCTTGTCATACATGGTTTTACACACAAATTACAAAAATAGAGTTTTTTTCTTTTTATGATAGCACTATAAAAAATCAGATAAAACAATATGAGGCTATTACATATATTCATAAAAATTCAAAGACCTATCCTCTGAAATTTATAGCCAAAGAAAAATGTCTATAGGCTAGTTAATTGTTTTTAGCTTGGGTTCCATTTTGACTGCCAATCAACCTCCTGTCTGAAATGTGAGTTGTTAGGAAATTCAAGCAGCTATTTGGGAAAATAAGGAGTCTATGTGGCTGTTATTTGGACCTAGTATTAGAGACACACATTTCCTCATTACAGTTTTACTGGGGGGAAAAATAATTTTCCAATATTCCTAAGAGCATTGATTTATGTGGAGAGGTCCAGTTGAATCTGGCACTCCTAAGGACATAATCATCCTTGTGGGGCAATGAGAACAGCAAAGCGGTCCCTGGTGGTACTGGCTTGGTGTGGGCGGACTTCTCTGTACTGTGAGAAAAATTCAAGGTCAGGGCCAAGAATATGCACTTTGGACTAGCATGGATGCTCTACAACTTAAAAGAAGCCCCTGGGTACGTATGGGTCAGTTTGAAATAAAATATATATGTATTTAAATCACCTAAGAGTTGAGGTGTGAGAGAAGTCCATTAGGCTACCTTGGAGTTTAGAGCTGCAGGAGAATTGGAACTTTTCTGTGGATGTCCCAGTTTGTCGAGCTACAGGGCCTCCTGGGAGGTCCTCATGTTCTCCTTTGAGCCCCACAAGTGCCATGAAGGCACCCAAGTTTCTTCTGGCCACCTGTGTTTAATTTCTCACCAATATGTATTCAAGCCATTGTGGGGAGAGAGAGTTGTCATGTATGCCATTCTCCCAGTTTTGTCTAGCTTCCTGCAGCTTACCCCTCCCTGCAGTGAGAACACACACACACACACACACACACACACACACACACACACACCCCCCTAATTCTTGCTTTCTCAAAGGTGACTTCCTAAATTACACAATGGCATGATTGATACAAGGTTGGAACTGAGAGCTCATGCATCTGAGGATTGTCAGCCTCCCTCTGTGTTCCTGTCGTATAGAATGCCAGCTGCTCGATGTACATATCTTGGCTCAATTGTTCCACAAACCATCTGCCATGACTGAGCTAAACTTCATGTTTATTTTAAAATGTGCATTGTTTGCCATTTTTGTGCCAGGCAGAATTCCAGGTGTTTCCCCATCTATGTCTCATTTAATTCTCAGAACAAACTCATTAGATACACATTATGGTTCCTATTTTATGGACCTGAAGCTGGGAGCACCTAGATGTGGAAAGATGTTCACTTCAGGCCAGGCCCATGTGCTATCTCGCCAAGGAGGTTGCAGTGAAACCCAGGAGGCTTCTCAAAACTTCTCCACAAAAGCATTTAATTTAATTCTTTTCCTAAATTGAAGTTTTTTTTAAAGAAACTGGAAAAAAAATTTCTGCATAATTTCTTTACAGAAACCTCAAATCAATTAATATGATGACAACGTCTTACATTTGTACAGCAATTTTAACTTTTAGGGACAATTACACAAACCTTATTTCAATGAAGATTGTGAAAACTCTTTGAATTCACTTATGAGTCAGCACATTAAGTTACATAATTGCAAATCTGGGCGACCCCAGCAGTTCTGGTTACATATAATAGTATTGCTTTAATAGTTGTTTGTCCTTTGTACATCAATATGACAATAACATTTAAGATATTTTTATTGTAGTGGATTATCATACATGGATTGCAAGTGTACGGGTTCATGGTTTAACCCTTGTAACCACCACTCACCACACACTGGAAGCCTCTCTCATTCCCAACTCTGCATTTTCCACCTTATCTCTTCTTCATTTTTTAAATTAATCTTTATTGTTGAAAATATTACAGATGCCCCTTTTTTCCCCATTGACCATCCTCTCTCTTCTTGGTCTTCATACACAGTGAATTGTGTGGTACTGGCTTCTTTTACTCAAACTTTTATATGTGAAATCTCTCCCGGGTGTTGTACGAATTGCTAACTTGTTCATTTTCATTATTATATAGTATTTCATTCTATGATCACACCACAATTAATCCATTTTGCTCTTGGCCAATATTTGCATCTTCACAGTTTGAAGCTTTCGAGAATAGTTCTTGCACACACTTTCAGTGTGCCTGTGTGTGCATTCCTGGTGAGTATCTTAGGGGTAGGGCTGCTGCATCATAGACTGTGTGTGTTCAACTTTAACAGATGAATGCTAAACAGATTTCTGAGATGGTTTTGACTTGTCTGTATGCCGTCAGTGGTGATGAGCATTCCAGGTGCTCCAAGTTCGCCCCATAATAAGGGGTTGTCAAGAGTGTGTATGTGTGTGTGTGTTTGCATAATATACACTACATAATAGTATACATAGCATATACTTGCATTATATATAATATGCACAGCTCATGTATATAATGTATATTAGTTTATATGTGTGTGTGTCTGTGTGTATATATGTGTATTAATTTTAGATGTAATCAAGTACTGGGTATGTTTGAAAAAAAAATCTATCTTCTAGGGATACACTCTGAAATACTTGCTGAAAGTTAACTTAGGGTTGACAAGTGAATGGGGAGAATGGGGATGGTGCCATGGTTGAGGCTGGGCGATGGTATATTGAATTTGACTAAACTGTTCTGCCTACTTTTGTGTATATTTGAATTTCTTCCTAATAACATAGACACACATACAAACTAATATATATGATATATAAACTATTATACACTATACATTATATAACACATATAATATATATGATACCTAATTGCTTATATATCACATATAGTGGTATTACACGTACTGTATATACAGTACACACACACATTTATACATATATATTCATATATATATATTCCATATACCCTTATCCACTATTATCCTTAAAATAAATCCCTCTTCTTTCTTTATTTTTATCTGTACCTATCCATACTTCCTATAGATTCTGTCCCTCTGGAGACCCCTAATTAAAATTGCTAATATGGCTTATCCATTAATTGTGTACCTGTTTTTCAGAGGGAAACACAAAGATTTGAGCCAAAGCTACAAATCCCTAATTGTGGAACTGGGGGCATTGGTTGGAAGTTGAAGGCATACAGACCTACCTTCTGTTCTGAAGCCATCCCACCCCGGAAGTTGCCTCTTCCCCTTACTGTAGATCTCTGTAAATGCTGCTTTCTAACTATGGTTGCAGCTGTATATGAAAAAGGCTAGGGTTTGGAGGTAGGCATCTCTTGTTCCTGGCATCAGAGCTGAGTGAGATCAGAGCTTACTTCCAGGGCTGGTGCTAAAATCATAATGCCTGGCCCCAGGGAGTGATTATAGCCTGGCCATAGAGAAATTCACCCTCTGTCCCTGGTCTCCTTTTACTGCTGGGCTGGCCCTTGATTGCAGTCGATGGTTACCAGATGTTCTTGCTTGCATGAGTACCTCTCCCTCCTAAATATTATGCCCCATCCCTGCTCAGAAGTAAAAACGACTTCAATGCAGAGCTTGCATCCCACCTGGCAAGCCCCTGCCACATGTAAATGGAAATCAATGATTTTATCTTAGATCTACAAGAGAAATATTGGCATGGAGATTCACAGTTCTTGAGGCCTCCTAGATATGCAATCAATGAGGAAAACATTCTGTACTATTGGGCACCTGGTAGGCAGGGTGTAGACATGGGCATTTGGGACTAAGGTGGTGGCGATTCTCCAAATGATGGTCAATTAGCTGCTTCATAGCAGAGGCAGGAAGAGTCAGAGGCCCCACACAGTGATGAGCAACATGCAGAATAACAGGGCTTCTAACTCAACAAGAGTATCTCTTTTGTTTACTAAGTATATGAAATTCTAGATACAGATTTAAATATAATTATAAGCCACATCCTCTAATAGATTTTATTTAAAAATTACTATTTCAGAACATCTGTAAAGCATCAATTATATTCCCAACCCCATGCACTTGAGAGAAGAAAGTGTTCTGTCCATTGTTTCATGTATGTGTGTGTGTCTGTGATACATTGCAGCATGACATGGTATGTGGTGCAGCGATTCTAAATCAGACTCTACCATTGGTTTACCTCAGGGAGCTACTTAACTTCCCTCTGTCTCAGCTTCTTCACGTGTGAAAGAGGAACAATAATGGTGTCAACTAGTATGAGTTGTTGAAATGATTTAAAAAAGATAATGTATTTGAAGCACTTAGTAGGATACCTAGTGAATGATACTTATCATTGTCCAGTGTTTCATTGTATGGTAATTCTAGAGCACTGGTTTTCATTTGGGGAAAAATTTCCCCCCCAGGGGACATTTGGCAATATCTGGAGATATTTTTGGTTTTCACAGTTGGTGAGTGTGCTTCTGGGATCTTGTAGGAGGAGGTCAGGAATTCTGCAAAGTGTCCTAAATGCACAGGATAGACCCCACATCAAAGAACTACTCATCTCAAAAATAAGTAGTGCCAACTTTGGGAAACCCTGCTCTAGAGAGAAAAAAGGAGAGACAAGAAAAATACAAGGTGAGAAACCGACAGTCTTGAAGGGTGTGGTTTCTAGAACATTCTTTCTTAGTTTCTGTGAGTAGGGATGAATCTTCTCTTCATGTTCTCTGAGACTCTGGAATTCTGAGTTTTCTTTTTATTCATTAATGAAATTGGAAAAGCTCAGCTGTTAAGGAAAACTCTTTCTTCCCTCATGGTCCAACAGAGAGCATGGCATCAGGGGACAAGAAGCGACACGATTCTTTCTGGAGACCTCTCCATCCTGGCAATAAATACCTCTTTCCAGGGTCCACTGTAATGCCTAGAGGTACTTAATATTCCCAGATTATGCCTCTGAGCAGCACCATTTAGGTTTGGAGCCTACATTTCTCAGGCGATATTCTAATGTACACAAAACATGCAGAGAAGCATGTGAAAAACAGGGAGATTTCCACTAAAAATTAGCCTGTGGAATTTACAGATGCATCATAAGTATCATCTCTATGATCGCAGTTGATTTCAACACTCAAGGTTAATGGTTGGAAATGTATTTGAAATGACAGAATTGGCTATTGGTCTTCTGGGTTATTGCCACAGGCAAAGCCTATTGCTAAAGTATTTCTATATCCCCAGTGGCCTAGATCCAAGAACAACTAGACGTCTTATGCAGCGAGATCCATAAAACCATGCTGGAAAGAATTACTCCTGGTACCACCACAGCAAACAGCTAGTTGCCTCAGGAATGGAAGCCCATACAACATCACTACACATTGACTCCCAAGCAGTTGCCATATGAAACAATCCATTGGAGCAGATGAGTAGAATCAGTGTATGGCACACAATGGACACCCTGGCTCCTAGGCTGCTTGCTTAAGGGGGATGTCACATCCTATTAAAATACAACCCCACCAATCAGTAAAATTGACCCCTTAACACCAGCTGTGATGGCATCAGAAAGGGAAGAGAACAGAGTGTGGAACCAGCAGCCTTGCTGAAAGTTTGGGTCCTTGCAAAGGGATGCCTTTAACTTGCAGTTCAGCTCAGCTTGTTTCTTTGTGCTCAGCACTTCTCTCATCACCAAGGCCCCAGCCATCACCACATCACAGCAAAAGCCACATCCAGGGTGTCTCCTTCTCCAAGGCTATCCCAGGTGGTCTTCTCTACTCTTAACACCCTGCCCAGGCTCCCTAGATGATACAATTACCATTGAAGCTGCCTTATGAGGGGGTAGTGAAGCTCATTTGGTGACCAGAGCCACACTTTATCTAATTAGACTGCTAGCAGAAACATTTAAACATGGGATGCATAGTGGCCTTCAATACTTTGTGTCTTTGACTCAAGCCAGGACTTCAGAAAGATAAAAATGCAATGGCTCTTCCTAGGAGCTTTGGAAATTAGTCTCCAGAAGCATTGGAGAACTCCGCAATCTCTTCGTTTCTATTGTAATGTATCTCAAGAAATATCCTTATGCTAACTATATTTAACTGTAAAAACAGAAATGTAGGTGATAAAACATATAGTGTTATTTATCTTTGCATATTTCAAATACAAGCTATGGCATTTGACTGTGCATGGCTCCTGGTTGGCTCGCAAAATTTCTCAGTCTGAGGGCAGGCAGCATGCCCTCATGCAGAGTGAATCAGCTTTCTGCCTAAAAACATCACCCAACATCACTGCCCTTTACCTCCTGAGGCCATTGTACTCCGTATGTCACTTCTCCATTGTCAGGGACAATAGCCCCAGACCAGGAAGTGTACAGAGGTGGCCGCAGTGGCCACGCACGTTCGTTAGTGAGCCATGAATCATCCTTGCAAGCTGGCTTATAATGCATGTGAAATTAAACAGCTATATATTAATCTCAGTAGATCTCTTTGCTCAGGTTGTCATGGTTTGCTACACTAAACAACAGCAACCCTATCTGGATACACAGAACATATGTTCTAGCATCACCCCAAAGGCAGCCTAATCGTCATCTGAGTCCCTGAGTTCTGATGACACACTCATGTCTGTTTAAGCATATTTAATGGGAAAAAGATAATCAGTGACAACATTCATCCCCAGGAACAGAGATATGAATTAGAATGTCTTAGCCACATACCATTTATTGTGACAGATGGGATTGTTGCAGCCCCCAAACAGAGGGATTTTTTAAAAATAGCTTACATTAGAACTTAAAATAAAACTCTCAGCGTTTATTTTGCCATTACCAGGCACTTGTTGTCAAAATATCCTATTCCCCGAGTTCGAATGCTCTCAGCTGAGCTAGAGCCAAGCTGCCACATCACATCAGTACACACCGCTCCCCAAGATTCAGACTCTCTTCTCCCTGCTTTTTGGAAGAGAGGCCTGGAAATCTTTATCTGTGGTGCCCTGGGTAGTGAGCTGATCTCATATCACTGTGAATGTATGAGTTAAGGAGTGGTTTCAGTGATCTATCCTGTGGTGATGACTCATGGATCTGTGGCTACAGTTGTGACTTTTCATTGGAGTGTTAATTTCCTCTGTTGCCACCTGCTGCTGTTGATAACAACCTGGCCTGCTACAGCCACCAGGGATACAGAATGCTGGGACAGGAGTCAGCTCTCCATTTCCATTCCTAGTCTGTCTTCACTCTCACTCTCCTGACATCCTCCCCAATGCTGCAGAGCCATGGTCCTGAAGGCGGTTCTTGCTATGCTACACTTCCATGCAGCGATTTTGGAGGCCTCTTCTCTGACCACACAGTTAGCTCACAGTTCCTCAGCCTGGAGGTCAAGGCCACGACTCCTGCCTCCATTTGCCATTCAGTCTCCACTCCAGCCATCCCACCCATGGATATTATTGGCTAAGCTATGCTCATTCTCTCACCCCAGTCATTTTTCTCTCTTCTATTCCTGTTTCAGAAATGCCTTCGCTCCCTGAGTTCTTTCTGCCTGCCCCAGGAATACATTTCAAGTGGGTGTCTCCTCTGCCAACACTGCTGAGGTCTCCCCTCCTGCAAGTGGGGTTCCATCTTCTCAGCCCCCATAATATTTTGCTTACTTATGGTACTTTTGCATTTCCACTTGAAGAGCTTCCTTTAATTCCTTTTATTTTTGGTAGTGCCATTCTGTTTGTGAGTAATTCTTTTAGCCTTTTATGTATGAAAAAGTATTTTACTTTTAGTATTAAATAATCTTTTCTCTGGGATAAAATTCTAAACTGACAGGTTGTTTTTTTTTGTTTTGTTTTTTTTTTCAGTACTTTAAACATGTTGCTGCCCAGTTGTCTTGCCTGTTTTGTTTCTAACAAGAAATCTGCTGTTCTCAATAGTGTCACTCTTTATCTAATTATTTTTTTCTTCTGACTGCTTTTAATATTTTATCTTTATCACTGGTTTTGAGTAGTTTGATTACAATATGTCTTGGTAGAATTTTCTTCACATATTTTAATCTTGTGTCTCATTAAGTTTCTTAAATTTTATTACTTTTTCCTCCCTCCCTCCCTCCCTCCCTCCCTCCCTCCCTCCCTCCCTCCCTCCCTCCCTCCCTCCCTCCCTCCCTCCCTCCCTCCCCCCTTCCTTCCTTCCTTCCTTCCTTCCTTCCTTCCTTCCTTCCTTCCTTCCTTCCTTCCTTCCTTCCTTCCTTCCTTCCTTCCTTCCTTCCTTCCTTCCTTCCTTCCTTCCTTCCTTCTCTGTTCATTTTCTTTCAGAAACTTCAATTACTTGTATATTATTCTGCTTATATTTGTCCCAGAGGTCACTAATGCATGAATAATTTTTATTTAATTCTCTTTTGTCCGTGTTTTATTTATAGTTTACAGTAATATGTTTTCAAGTTCACTAGTTTTTTTCCCCATGCTGTCTTACCTACCATTATTCCCATCAGTATATTTTAAAATCTGACATGTTGTATTTTTTATCTCTAGAAATTTGACTTGGGTCTTTAAAAAATCTTGTCTCTACTCAGCACTTTGAACATGTGGAGTATAGTTATAATAATTGTTTCAAGACATTACCTGTTAATTGTAACACCAGTTTCAGTTGACTGACTTTTCTACTCCTTACAAAACATGTTTTAATCTTTATTTGAAACGTTGGTGAACTTTTATATGATGCAAGGCACTGTGGTTTGATCTCGTGTGTTGGGTAATTTTGGTTTCTCATCAATACCCTTGAGCTTTTTCTTAGGATGCCATTAATTTAGTTGTAAATAGTTTGGTACTCATATGTATTTCTTTTAAAGGTTTAACAGTCAGTCTAACACAGGTCAATCTAAGATTTGATCAGTCTAAGACAGTGGTTTTCAACTAGGAATAATTTTGTCTTCAAGGGACATTAGGCAACATCGGTGGGGGTTATGGTAGGAACATCTAATGAGGTAACATCAGGGGTGCTGCTGAAGATCATACAACGCACAGGACAAAAATCCCATAACAAATAATTATTTAGACCAAGATGCCAACAGTGCCTAGATTGAAAATTGTTTGTCTGGGGCTATCATTCCTCATGACTTAGACAAGACCCTTCTATGTACTCTGCCCAATATCCCATAAATTATAAGTTTTTCTTCTCTGGCTGGTGGGAACAGGCACTATTCTCAGCTGCATGCGAGTCTCTGATGCTGCTCAGGCTCGAGTAAATTCCCTGCATGCTTGTGCTAATCACACTCAGCACAATGCTCCCCAGGGACCCTCTGCATGGCTCTGGAGAAAGTCTCTCTCAGTGTTTTCTTCTCTCTGCTACTCTGTGCTGGTCATTAGCCCTGCCTGTGCCGACTTGGGCCTGCAATTTCTCCTCAACCCAGGGAGTCTGCTGTTCTCTGGTGGGGTCCCCTACTTTTGCCTGGGCCTAAAAATTATTTCAAGGAAAGACAGAACAGTATCATTGGTTTCTCATCTCTCAGGGATCATTGCTTGATTTTTCAGTCTTGACAAGGTGTATTTCATGCATTTTGTCTATTTAAATTAGAATTTAAATAATGATGTTAATATAGTACAATACTTTCAAAGTTACACTTACAATGCCTGTATTAAATCAATAAATAATTAATATGTTTTTGGCCTTAAAGTATGAATTGTTAATCTGGGTTGAATTTAATTTTTATTAAATAAACTGCAATAAATAAGAAAATTTGGACTTTAAAATTGCAAGGCAAAATTATTAAAATAAGATAAAACAGAGTCCAATAAAAACTACCTACCAGTAAGAAATATAATAGTGAGTTTCCTTGGCATTAAGACACTTCTTGAGCCCTTGAGATTTATGTCAGAACTTTAATTTGTAGTTTCTTTGAGAATGACTTAGAGGGGCCTAATTTTACATTTACGTACATGAAACCATAGAGTGCCATTGACATAAAAATAAATTAGAAGAATCTCGCCCACTAGTCCTGCCTATGATCCACCCCCAAAACCATTCTTGTAAAACATATCTGCTTATTGACTGTCCTTCCGCTCCATTTAATTGTTTAATCCTACATTTGATGTGTGTGTGTGTGTGTGTGTGTGTGTGTTGGTCTCAGTCTCAAAAATCTGCAAAGTCCAAGATGTCAAATTTCATGGGACTTAGAAAGAGAAGCTTAGAGAGGAAACAGTGCTATGATGCTGTTCAGCCACATCACCAACATCCTCAGTTGCAACAGATTTATCTCTTTAAATCTAGCCTTGCTTCATAACCTTTTCTCAAGGTCTAGTCACAACTTACTAATTGATTTACATAGAAAAGTCAATCAAAGAATAAAAGCCTCATTAATAATTGTATCATTTTTTCTCTTTCCTTTGTGTTAGGCTTGAAAGAGAGTCAACCTAAGGCACAACTATTGCTTGCATATAAATTCTCATATATTTATCTAGAGTTGTTACATTTTTTATAGCAAAGCCAGTTCTATATTATTAAAAAAGTTTACTCAAATATATAATTAAGTTTAGATGTGGAAATTGTAAAGGATTCAATTTCAGTAACTTGATTGAAAACATGTTATATCACATTCAGTGCCCTTAATTATCTTGCGTTTCTTGCCGCCTAGCTGCAGCAGGAGGAGAGCTGACATGTGTCTCACATCACCCCGCACCTCCACGTGCTCCGGTAGGTGACTTCAGCCTTATCTGTGCTTTGGCACTTTATGGTTGTTTATTGAGCTGAAGAAATTAACATGACTCTAATAAAACCGCAGATGTTAATTAGTTCTAATTGTCGAACTGCCCCTGCCTTGATGTATTACAAAGACGCAGACAAGATGTAATGCGGGGATCTGGAGAATTTGATGACACTTGTGTTTGTGCTCACTTGTGTGCATTAAAAAAAAGAGAGAGAGAGAGAAATCTGAGTCAGGCTAAGGAGGGAAGAGTAAGGGTGAAAGCATTACACTCTAACCCAGTAAGAATTCAAATGTTTTCAAGCCAGCTTGCTTCAGATGTGTCCTTCAGCTCGTGTCAAGCCTCCCTTTCTCTTGACACAGTGCCTGGATGCAGAAGTAGACATTGGCGTCCCCACTTTTTTTCAGGGGGAGAGCTAGTAATACCGATGCCCTTCCAGGCTTAAGGACAACTCCCCTGAAAAGAGGAGCTGTTTGTTGGATCAGCAGACTCTGGTCCTCTGCCTCTCCCACTGCTGTGAACCTTCCCCTGGCTGGACCTGAGGTCCAGGCCCTGTGCCCAATGAAAGTCCGGCATTTCTGTGGGGGCATTTTCATGGAGACAGCCACACGGCAGGAAACCCAAGGGCTTTGAGCCCCCATAATGTGCACTGGGAGACTGTTGGTCTGCTGGCATTAAGGAGAGTGGAGCCCAGGGCAACAGGCTGGTGGGGTTGGCTGCTCTTACCAAGGGCGGGAGTGTCAGAGTGACGACGGGAAACAAATAAGCCCAGAGCTCCCACTCCATGACAAATCCCGAAAACCAGTCTCCTACCGGGAAGAAAATGCCAAATAATAATTCTGACTCCCTGCAGAGCAATGTCTCTGGGGTCTTCCACATCTGTAACTGACTATACAATACAAGATTGTGACTTCATGTTAAGTTTGAAACTTTATTATTAAGTAACAACCTGATATTGGAAATGACAAGCAGAAAGTGTCTGGTCTCCACTGAATACTAATTGCTGTGGTAGAAAGAAGTGTCAGGGTCATAAAGACTGTCATCCTTTGGCCGGCGTTTCTGTTACACACAAGCTGGTTACATTCCTTGTCCGCACATGTTTCGAATCAAGCAGGCATATAAATGAACTATCTAGCTCCAAGCCTCTCTTACACTTGGCGCAGAGTGACACTGACAGCCGTCCTTTCCCAGCTCCCTTTGTGCTGGTGGATGCTCTGGGGAGAAGGAGGCTGCAGTTGGTCCAGGCCTGCTTCCTGGCGCCCAGGGGTGGAGAGCAGGTGGTTACCAAGCCCTGGTGCTCGCTCACCTCTCCTGGCTCACATCTGACTCCTTTCTTTGATCTCAGGACCCTACCTTCCCATGGACCCAGGGGAGCACTCTTGTTCTCCCCCCTGCCGCATGAAAGCACATGAGGATCCCCCGACTGAACCTCCCTTTGGTCTCTTTGACTATTTCACCCCATTAGGCAATGGGAGCATCTGCTCACAGGCTAGCCTCCTTCCTCATGTCCTCTGAGAGACATCTTTTCTTCCACACCCTTAAGTGGAATTAAGCAGCCGTCTTACCATCCGCTGAAGTTTGAGATGAAGCTGCCATGAACACCAGGATCATAAGATTGTTTTGATTCACCCAAGAAAATGATTTCAGCACAAAACTTACTCAATCTGAGTGTTTTTCTCTCCTTTCCCCACAATCCCATTGGCCATCAGTTTGGAGGTGTATGTGGACGCAGGTGCCAGTAGAGGGGAACTTGAGGGTCCAGAGCTTCCATTGCAGCCTGGTTGTCATTGACGTTGCTCAGAAATAAGTGACTTTGGAGCCAGGAAGCAGGCAGCCTGGGCAGCCCTCTTTCCTTATGCCAGCTGTCCAAGCAGAACAAAGCGCAGAGCCCGGGTGAGCCTGCCGGGGAAGCGGTGCTGCCCCCAGCCTGCTGCCCGAGGGGTGGGCCCCAGGCAGCCTCGCGGGTGCCCGCGACGTTCCCCAGCGCGAGGAGCAGGCGCGGCAGTCACCTCTCAGCCAATTCCCTCGGCCGAGTGTCTTCTCTCATCCTGAATAAACCTCTAATGAACGTTTCGGTGACATTTTACATTTATTTAGTATTTAGTACTTGGACTTGATCACTTCCTAATTTTGACTACTTGCTCTTATATGAAGGAAAGGTAGGAAAGGAGTCGTTTCCCATTAAATGCTGCCAACAGGCATTGCCTGGGGAATTTTTTTATTCTAACTGGGCAGCCTGCAGTTTCTGCCCCCTGGCTGAAATGGGCAACGTTCTATGTCGCCTCCGTCTTGATGTCATATATACCCAACCTTCTTTTCGGTTCCAGGACTCAAGGCATTCTGATGTTATGGTTTACAATTGAGTATTGGAAATGGTTGTCAAACGTTGGGAAAGTAAAGAAAGAAGCCCCATCCTTGACGCATGGCCGGGTACGTGCTGTAATGTTCTTGGAAACACAAGTGCATGACAGGCCATTCTTTCCCATTTTAACCGGATCTCCTCATGTGTCCCGAGCAGCCCTCGCCTTCCAACGGAGACCAGACACTTCTTAGGAAGCATGAGTGGTTCACCTCTCACGCCTTTATCTCTGCCACTAGGCCAGGGGTCAGCAAACTTTTTTCTGTAAAAGGATAGACAATGAGATTTTTTTCTTTATAGGCAATATGGGCTCTGTTGCAGTTATTCAACTTTGCAAGTAATGCAGCAGCCATGGCCCATGAATGGATGGGCATGACTCTTTTCCAACACTTTATTTATGGACTCCAAAATTTTGATTTCATGTAACTGTTGTGTGTCACAAAATATTATTATTCTCTTATTATTTTTTAAAACATTTAAAATGTAAAAGTCTTTCAGCTGTGGACCAGACAGGACAAGCCTTTTTAAAGCCTTCAAGAGACTAACATGAGAAGGAAAAAACTTGGGCATATTAAGTTACCTTCTTAAATGCTTCTCTCTCTGGGGTTGGGGTGTCTCAGGCTCCAAGGAGAGTTCTATTTGCATTTGTGCAGTCACTGAACAATAGACTCTAAGACACCATCAAGTGGTAACTATAATCTCAATTAATCTAGCTAAGTTAGGCTCCTGTGAGCATATACAGCCCAAAGAGTGAACTAAATATTTATACTAAAAATCAACTAGGAGAGATGTCTATGTAGCTGTCAAAAGCCTTATTAAATCACAGCTAGGTTTATCAATAAAACCCATCTTTTATTGTTGCTGTTTTTGATGATGAAGTTGTTCTATTTTGAATTAGTTCAAATTATATTAAGACACATCATTGAAGGGGCCTCTTAATTTATGTGCGAATACTTCTCATTTGGATCTGTTGTCTTATTTCCTTTATCTTTTGTATATATGATAAATCTAGAATCTCCTCGATTGTTGTTGCAAATCTCATGCCTTGGCAAGTCCGTGCTTGGCATTTTTCCATTGCTTTTACTGGGAATGCATATTCACAAAATAATTCACTATTTTGAAAACATCCCACTATGAGGAAGGAGGGGAAAGATTTCTTCCTTTAGTCTTATATCAAATTTTACTTTAAAAGTCCTCCAGTCTTTCTAAGTCCCTTCCTTCAACCTTGAAATTTTGAATTCTTTAGAAATGTTCAGAAAACATCAAGCTATATTTTTAATTTTGCTTGACATAATTTAAGAAAAGAGACAATTTATGCAGATTCCAACTTGGTTGGAAAGTTCTATGGAGATACTTCTTTGTTTCAAGGGGAAGACTATTCTCATTTTATGGAAATGTTTGGGATAGGATAGATTTGAATAGAGGCTTCGATCTCTACCTGTATTTCTGCTGCACTCTGAGCAAACTGTAAAAGCAGAATAAACTTCAGAAAAGAATGTTTAAGATAAACTTTGATGTAAGTTTCAAGGTGATGCTGTTGAGAAGTTTGACTTTTCTTGCTCAGGTTGGCTGTGGATCGTATCTCCCTGAGACGTCTGCTTTATGGTGTCTCTGTGTAGTAGCAATACGCCCTCTGGGTACATCTGTCATCATGCAGAGGCCCCTAATGAGTCCTCTATACTGAGGTTACAGGCAAGAGGGTCTGTTAGCTTAGTGGGATAGACCTTGATGCAGACAAGGCCTGCGGCTGGAGACTCCTGGCTGTGCTGAACATTTCTCTCTTTTACTCTATTCCTTTGTCACCTATCTCACTCCTGAAAATATCCAGCCTTCTCAAAAACACATGCCTTTGGTCACAAGGGGGACTGGGTGGGAGATTGTGGCTGGACCAGTTCAAATCCATCACCCCTGGTGGGAAACAACTCAAACCACATGGCTCGGTGGCCCGGAGCCACCCAAGTCATCCATGTGGACAGAGGCAGCATGGTAATTACTAAGAAAGAATGGACTGCCAGGATGTTTTCCGTGTCTCTTATCTGGGCTAGTATGTTTAATTCTTTCCACTGCTCTTGCTTGTTTCTGCATCATTTTAAGCGTCGTTAGGAAATGGGCAAAATCCATTTATCATTTTAAATTGCACAATACTGAAGCTATCAGTCAGCATGCTGGAGAAGTTAAAATGCAATTATTTCAATAAGGGATAAGGCCAATCCATAATATTTACATGCATTTCTTCCACACGTATCCATGGGCATTTACTTGCAAATAGTTGCAGTTTATTTTTGGTGCCAAATAAATATTTATTAAATATGATTGTGAAGCATAGCTTACGTAGGTCAGTAAAATTGTTCATATAAATGCAATTTTACATAATAAAATAAGATCTATTGATTTGAATCTAACTTGAATGTAACAACTTTCTTTGTTACACAATTTTTCCCAGATGTCTTCATTCAGAGAGTTTACAGTCTTTTTTTCCTTTCAATTACTTACATTATATGAAATTCTATGAACATCTCCATCTCCCATCTTTTTTTGGTTATGTCTGTTCAAAATGATAAAGGGAGAAAGGAGCTTCCCTCTCTAGCAGGGTGTTTGCCAGGGCACAGAGCTCAGCTGCATTTCCTGGCTTCTTGGAGGCTCCCAGGGGCCGTGGGACTGCAGTGTGGTCAATGAAGGGACAGCACCACTTCAGCGATGGGCTCCTGAGCATGGCCCTTGCAATCCTCCCTGTGCCCTTCCCCACCAGCCAGCTGGCTGCAGTTTCCTGTGAGGGTGCTGAGGACCCTGGGGATGGGCTGACACAAGGTGGAAAGACCCTAGATCCCCAAAACTCAATGTGGAAGTCCAGCTCTCCAACCACACCAGCCCTGAGGGGTTTCAAGGACACGGCCTTCTCCTTCAGCCACAGGGGCAATGTGGGTGGGGCTCAGCCTCCCCTGCGGGGCAAGGTATGTGCTGAATGCCCGAAATGAAGATGCTAACTCACTGCAGGGTGCATTACACATAGGCAATCAATACACAAGTATAGAGCAGATGGAAGGCTAAAGCTTTTACACTTTTTTATTTAAGTATAGTTGGTATACAATCTTATATTGGTTATATTAGTTTCAGGGTACAATATAGTGATTCGACATTTTTATACCTTACAGTGTGATCACCACTCATCACCCACTCATCTGTCAACATTTAAATTTATTGTCATAATATTATAGACTAAAGATTTTAATTTAAGCTTCCAACTTTCCAACATCTGGAAAAGCATAATAATATTTAACATCTACATTTTGAAAGGAATCTATTTATCCTGCACACTACAGCCCACTGATCCTACAGAACACAATTTGTCAAATAAGTACACATTTAAATGTCATTGAAATTCAGTGCTATTTTAAGAAAATCTATGTTTCTCTTCTTTTGAATTATGGTCACATGTCTGTGTCTAGCTTGGGCTTGAAGTCTTGTTCACTCTGCAAAGACTGCAAAATACTCCTTTGTCCCTCGGCTTGTCACCTGCTTGGGGGACCCATGTGAGTTTAGAATCTGCCATTGCATAACGAAAATGGAAATGTAGGTATTTCTTGGTTATCAGGTTTCTACGAGAGGAAGTATGTTCCTATCCAATAGGATGTTTTCTATAACATTCCCAAGATTTAAAAAAAATCCACTAACATGGGCTTCATAAATATTGCCTACAGGGCCACTCTGTGGGTTTTTCTCACTGTGTATTTCCTAACCCTTCTCACCAGTGACGTGAAGAACTGACATCATCACCCGTGTGCTCATTGTGATACACTGTAAACGGTGCTGGAAATCATGCTCTTTTTCTTTATAGCTACTTTTTTTGTAAAGTATTGAAGGCAAGTCATCGTCATATTCTATGGTGAAAGGCTGAAAGTAACACAACCAAGATCTATAGGACAAGTCTGGCTTCCCTTCCCCAGTGAAGAGAAAGCATCTCCTAAATCTCTTCTAACCTGATGCAGTTCATTTCTGTGGACAGAGCAAGACCTTATGTCTTAGCATGAATCTGAAGCACTGGGCACATAGTCTTTTTTACCTTCTCACCACTTAATAATTGCCAAATATGGGTTTTTATCTTCCTAGTCTTGGTAGGATTAAATCCTCACTGGGATCATGCTTGATTCCAGAACAATCCTCTTGCTTTGTGCAGGCACAGCCACTATATCTTTCAGGAGGAAAGAACAATTCATATATACATCATGAGGTTTGCTCTAGACAGCTGTGGGAGTGCAAACCCCAGATGTGATGTGCACATATGCAAACATGGTGACATAAATGTTGTAATATTAGATGGTGGGAATGTCCAAGGCCGGAATGGGGACTGTGTTTATCATGCTGATGTGAATTGGGAATGCCTGGAAGGGAGGGGTAGCTCTCCTTGGCTGGTTGGGGAGATTAAACTCTGGCTATGGCAGGTGGAATAACTTAGGTCTGTATGGTAGAATTACAACGGGCTACATTTACAGACACAGGAAATTGAAGAACCTGGAAGAGTGGATCCCATTGGGCAAGCACCGGTGGCCTGGGAGGAGATGTAAGATTGGAGAATTAAGTACATAGAAGAATAATAACCAAGGCTTGGGGATCTGATCCCAGAGGTACAGGCCAAGTTCGTGAGGCAGTGTTGAAAACTGACCGAAGTGAATTCATCCTTTCAGCAATTGTCAAGTTTTTGGATAAACACCGTCACTAACACTTCAAAAGTGGTGGGGTGGTATGACTTCTCTGCATAAGTATGCCACCAGGTCATGATACAAAAATGACAATCTCAGTATCACACAGTTATTGTTTGGCACAAAAACACCTCTTCAACCTGTCCACTAAGTGAGTAAAAGTTCTGATTGCCGTCTTCAGGAACTCCAACCAACACTTCGCATAAAAACGTTGCTTGGAGGTGGCTCCAAGGATACCATGAAGGCAGGACCAGCTGTCCTGGAGCTGAGTGAGAGGACAGAGTCCTGACAAGGTGGAGGGACATAGGGCAGCCTGGCTTCAGAGTGACATGAGCCCATGAGCTTGCCAAACTCAAACTTGAAGATGCCATCAGGATGCAGAGAATGAACAGAGATGAGGGCATAAGTGAGTCCTTCCAAGTCAAGGACAAAACATTGAACAAACACCCAAGAGGCTACTGCTCATATAGGCGATTCAGAAATCTCAGCCAGGACACGTGAGCATAAGCAGGTACCCTTTTCTATTCCTGAGCTGGGAGGGGAATGGAACTCAGATCAGAAAGTGGAAGCAACCAGCAGCTGGAATATGCAGAGAAAAGGGGCGAGGACACATCATTTAAACCCTGGCATCCTGGACCCTAGAGCAGTGTGCTGGAGTTGGCACACAACCAGGGGGATGTAAGGATATTGCCTTTCTCATTTGGCTTGTGTGGGATATGATTTTTGTTTTAACAACACAACATATGGTAAAATAAGAATATTTGTTTTTAATTAAAAAAATAAAACACAGCAAATTATAATTTAATTGGAAACACACACATAAATGAATGAATGAATGAACTACCATACATCTATTATTTTATTTTCCTATAATTTTTAAGTGCATAGCCTTAGTCTTTTTAAATAGTCGTGATTTTTAAAGTACAATTTATATAGGAAAACAAGAAAAATAATTTAGTCTTGCATCACCTGTCTTGTTTAAAATTTATTTTTATTGTTGCACATGAAAAAACATAAAACATGAAACTTCACGTGGGGACGGTTTCGTCATTTGTAGTTGATATGGATTTGTGCCCCACAAACACAAGGATACTATTAAATTCTATTTCATGGGATTTCCATCAAAAATGAAAGAAAACTTTATGAATATATTTCTATTAGTGGAGCTTTACTGAGGACATCCCTGAAAGGGAGAACATTCATTTTGATGAGGAAATCTTCCAGTGGTTGTACACATCTGGGGATTGGAAGATATTCTGTAGAGCACTTTCTAGGGCCACATGTTTTAAAAGTCTTTTCTCCTCCATCACCACAGGCATGGGTGCCAACACCTATGGGTCATGTTTCTATTACAGGACCTCTGACCTGAGTCTCCGCATGTGTCTTATGAATTGAGAGTAGGGACAGCTACTAGTAACTTAATTATACAAGGATATTATTGCAAGCCCATTAAATATATCAGCTTAAATTACAGGTTGCATGTATCCCTAAGCAACTCCACTTACTAGATTCCTAAAATGTTTATTGCCATTAAATATCCCCAGCCATGAGGGGAAGCTAGGCAAGGGGTAGTCAGAATGGAATTGACCCCAATTTCAGTTAACCTCTTACCTTGGAAAACTTTATAAGATCATGTGACCACACAAGCAGGTTGATGCAGCCCATCCTAGGGGCCCATGGGCCGGCCAGGGCGGGGACTGACAGAGAAGCTTCAACTTCACTACTCATTCTTAAGAACTGGCAAGGTGACATGCATATAGTCTTGATAAGTGTTTATTGAACAAATTAACATGCACAAAATGAAAGGCACAGGAAAGGAAGACAACACTGGCTTCAGGCAAAGACCTTCAGCAGGTCTCACACTTAGCACTGCTCCAGCCTAGAACAGGTGCCTCACTTCCCAATAGCCCGGACGCTGGTCAGGAGGCTGTGTCCTATGCTGTGCCCAAGTGAATGGGGAGGACAGCTCCTCAGGAGGCTGCGGGTCCATGCTGCTTACAATCAGGGGTGAGATCCTCCTTTCTACCTGCAGGTGAAGGTGTGAAGAGACAGACCCAGAAAATCCGACGTTGTCATCTCCTTCTTGACCAGCTACTGTCCTGAAAAGTTGGGTACCTGGGCATTTTACTAATACTTTTTAAAAAATGTATCTTTGTTGTTGAAAGTGTTACAAATGTCCCCCTTTTCTCCCTCATTGATCCCCTCCACCCCGAATCCACCCCCACCACCCCCAGGCCTTCTCCACACTATTGTCTGTGTCCATGGGTTATGCATATATGCATAGAAGTTCTTTGATTAATCTCTCTCCACCCACTCCCCTACCCCCTCCTCCCCTCTGAGATTTTTAAAAAAGTTATCTTGATAAATACTGATGTGTTTCTGATATATTCTTAAAAGTAGAGGCATCGAAAAAATATTAAGCCATGAAAAAGATGATTTTTAGCTAACAGTGAGCCTAGAGTAGGCCTCCATACTTAGGTATCCTGGAGACAGCCAAGGGGCCTGGACAGAATGAGCTCTAAGTGTGGGTGGAAACACTGGCCTGCCTGCTGCATCTTATCCTGTGATTTCTAATCATGTTTTGTGGGATAAGTGGGAAACCCGCATTGTGCGCCAGGCTGGCATCATGGGTCCAAGTCTTGTGATGACAAGTTGCCCCCTCCCCCGAGACGTGAGCCACTCTCTGATTCTGTTTGGATCACAAGCCCACTCTGGTTCTATTTTGTCGATGCCTAGAGACAATAGTACATATATTTTTCCTTTTGTGTTGTGGTGGCTGAAAAAACTCCAGTCACAAAGATGCAGTTGGAGGGTGAAATTCCTCCCAACTGAACCCAGCTGCATATATACGACCTAGAATATATCCTTAGAGACAAAATGCTTAAACTCTCACCCACAGCAGACAATGAACTTCACAGTGGGAGGCACTACAACGAGACCCAGGGCACTAACTACATGGAGCCCAACATGTGTGACAGGCATGGCTCGCTGGAAATAATCTGAGGTCAGTGATTAGATTTCCAACATGAATGAATAACCACCTTTGCAGGGCTATATATTGCATCTCTGGTTCTGAAACAGCCATACTCTTTGGGGATGAACTAATCCTTTTCTGACAAGGAAACTGAAAGAAATTATTTGTAACAGATTTATAAGTCTCATGGGATGTACAGTATACTTTCAAATGCACTAAGTCATATTTCTTCCAACCTACAAACCACCCCACAGACAGTGCAATATTCTAGGGAATGCTTGTGTCACAGGAGAACTCAGGAGAAAGAGATAACTTCTGGAAAGATGCTGGTAATCGTGAAGGTACTATAGAGGGGACAGTATGGAGTCAGTGGAAAAAATAGTTTATTCTTTCCCTGGAGGGACTTGATTTAACAGAGATCATTTGAAAAATATGCATCTGTAGGCACTATCAGTCTGAGAACAGTAAATGCGGTCTCTGAAAACATGATCATCATAATCATAGTATGATTAACAATCATATTTTTCAGGGGGTGGAAATTTGAGAATATTAAAATGAGAGCAGTGGAAATAATCAAAAGGTCAGAAAATAGGTCTAATGAACAAAGGCTACCTGGAAGATGGTGGCTGAGCCGAGAGGGAAGAATCAGAGTTGGTTATTTTAGGTCATAGGCCTGGTGGACATATATTGAGGAGCAAAGAAGATATGGGTGAAAGATTATAGCAAAGAAGAAATGGATGTTAAAAAGAGAAGAGACCTCAGAAACTACATCTGAGGGCCCCACCTCTTCTGCCAATTAGAATCCTTGAGGCTAAGGACCAGAAATGTGTTGTTTTTTTCATTAGTGAGCTCATTTATCACCAAAATGGAAGTCCACAAATTACTATATCTCCTTGCTGTTTCAGACAGACAGTTAAGGTAGCTAGAAAAAGAAAGGCATTCTGATTTCATGCTTAGTTAGGAAATTCTCCGTAGATTCTGTGACATCGCATCTGAACCACAACGAGACCCAGGTCATTAACGCTGTGGAGCCCAACAAAGAATTCCTTCCCTGTCTTTCGTGAGATGAGGGCCAGGGTGCCAGGTTAGGTACTGGTGGAAATGCACATCAGAGGGGCTGTGCAATCCCAATCCCATCTATTCCTGCTCAAGAAGGATTAGCCAAGCCTCATGTTTTATTGCAATCAGGAAAACTGTTTGCTTTTATTTCCCTCTGGACTTGGATATGTGCTTTTATGGTTCTCTTTAGACACTTCTCAATTCAGCAAGAAGAGCCTTTCTTACGTGGGAGAGATTTAATTTGGCAAAATGCTCCACTGTCCTTATCAAATGGTGCACTTGGGAAGCACCTACTTCTGCATAATGGAGTGCTTGGCACTGGGGTCCCGCACCAGCCGCCGGGACGGTCAGCGTGTTTGCTATATATCATGGGACTCGTGCTGAATATGAAATTGCATTCTGAAGAGTTAAACAATCATTATTCTTGTCTTAATACATATTGGTTCCTGTTGTTAACATTTAAAGATGCTCTAAGTGTCACTCTGTGGGTTTAAAAGGTGGAAAGCCATGGGAAGCACTTGGAAGTCATCCATCCACTCCAGTTGGTCATAACTGAATGAGAATCATTCACAGATCACTCTGTCCTCTCAGGGAAGTAAGACAGCACAAAAGAAGCAGAAGAAATTGGCTGCGCTTTGTGGTTTGCTGATTCCATTCAGTGGAAGCATGATTATGTCCTTGTATTTATTAGCAAATCAGTTTTTATCTATCCTATGTTTCTGCCTTTTGGCCTGTGTAGCCACCAGTCAGCCCAAATCTGCTTCAGAGCGCTCTCTGCCACTTGCAAGCTGAGAAATCACTCACCTTGCTGGTTCTTGGTTTTCTTAATTTAAAACTAGAGTAGTAATACCTACCTCATAGACAAGTCTTAGAAATAAGCCAGTCAAATGTGGAACTTTCCACAAACATTAATTTCGTAGTTTTGAAAGGATGGGGTAGACTGCACACATAAGGTGGTGACATGCATGACCAGTTTTCTTTGCAGTGTGGAAACCAGTACCCAAGTAGTCAACATGTGTTTTCTATCTTTATTGTTAAAAGTATTACAGGAGTCTCCCTCTCCCCCGCACATTGACTCCTTCCACTCTGCTCCCGCCCCCTCCCCAGGCCTTCACTGCACTATTGTCTGTTCATGAGTTAAGCATATACGCATGTAGGTTCTTTGGTTAATCTCTTCCCACCCCTGACTTTAAGTATTTAAAAAATACATGAAGTTTTGAGTCCAGTGCCCCATTACTTATTGGTGTTCTGGGCTGCTCATCTCCCTCAGTCCTTTCACTCATTTGATAATTAAATATTGGAGGAGAGTCAACATATAGAGAAAAGTGAAAAAAGATTGTTTGAAACTATTGGGGAGTAAACGATTTTGCTACTATGACCATTTCTTCTAAGAGTCACAATGAGGCCATGGGAGACACAATCTTCTTTCTATTCCTTAGCTCTTTTACTGTTGTTTGAAGCATTTAGACACGAAGACTTGAGAGAACCCAGGGGAAGTGAAGCTCATCTGAGGATCTCTGGTGAGCATCACTCTTCAGGAGACTCAGGCATTTCAGGATGGATTCAGTTCCTCTAAGTGTCTTCTTTGGAAGCTTTTGGCTGTTTCTTCTGTGACCCACTATGACTGCCACCTGTTCTTTTTTCCATAGGATTTTTCTCCACTGAAGGAAATGACAGCTTACCAATTTTCTAAATCATTCGTTCAGGCTCATAGAATTAATAAGCAGCCTGCATGTGTTTCCTAAGCATTTGATTCTAGGGTCAAATGAACATAAAACAAAACACAACCCACTGGGACAGTTAGGAGACTTTCCTAATTTCATAAACTGAGTGGTGAACCCAGATGTTCTTTGGAATATAAGGTCAGGACTCCTCCCTGATTCTTTCTTCAACACAGTTGAGAAAGGGAAACTTCCTTTCTTTGGGAATCAAACCATAGCCCATCCCTCTATTTTCTGTTTACTTCCCCCAGCTGAATCCTTGCTCCTCTTGCTCCCTGAGGAATCTTGTATTTATCCTTTCATCTTTTCTCTTTCCTCTCATGCAGGATCCTGATAAGGTAAAGGGGGATAGTGGTTTACTTATCTCAAGTAAAATTCTAAAGAGGAATCTCTCTCACAATTCCGTATTTCATATGGGAAAATAGCTTTGTAATAGCCATAAAATATTTGACAGGTCGAACAATTAAATGCACATCTAACTGTAAAATTTATGCAGAGAATAGAAATCTTATTTGATAAAAACAATACCCTTTACTGAGAATTTGAGTAATATTTATATAATTTCAGCTTATGCTTTGCAGTGAAGATATAGGTCATTTCTGAGGATTTTTTTTTTTTAACTTGCAGTCATTACTGAATCTTTTCTACAAATGTACACAGTATGTACCTATCCAACTCAATGCAAACCCAAATTTACATGAATTTCTTTAGATATTTATTTATGTATTACTTTTTCAAATATGTATTTAATTGAACGTGTCTAGATACAGAGAATGAGAAACAAGATGAAACAAAAATTGTAAAGTAAATCTTACCACATTCAGAGATTTCTCTACTGGATGCCATTTCATCTATCTTTACTAGAATTTTTCAAACTTTAAAGAAAAATCAGGACCCTCATATTTGACTGGAATATCAACTCTGCAATGAGAAGGTAGAGCTGTCTGGCCAGAGATCTTTGGGTTAAAGTGGGGGTGAGCTTTCAAAACTTTGCTTGCAGGTCCTGAATGAGCCCTGGATGGCCAGGATTCCAGGGGCACAAGTTGAAAAACACTGGCCAACAAAATATGAAATATGAGGTGGTTAAACTCAGCCACATCTCTGAGCTAAGACAGTGAGAATTTAACGGGCAACCTCCAGCCTCACGGCTGCCCTGAGGGGTGCCACTTTTATCTGGGATCTCAACAGGAAATGACCCTGTCTGACTTAGAGGTCATCATTTAGCTCCCCTTGTTACTGCATTATAATAAACATGGGAGTCTTGCCCTGGATATTGTTCTAAATGTCATGTGTAACGCCCGTATTGCCAAAAGCTAAGGACACTTTTCATTGTTTATCTAAATGGACTTCTCTTTAGGTTATGTTTATTGCTCTTTCTTATTACTCAAACTCATTGGCTTTTGGGACATTCCTCCTTGCTGTTTCTCCTTGGACGTCACTGTTTATTTTGTCTCATTAAAGTGTTTCTCTTCCTCTGATCTCTCTTTAGACAGTGGTGATCCTGAGAGCTCCATCCATGGGCCATTGCAGGTCATTGCTGTCCCCTAAGTAAGGCCTCTACCTTCAGGAGCCCATGCCTTCTAGAGATTTTATCTCATATATATCCAGCACACACACACATGCATCTTTTATGCCGTGGGCTCTCCTGGGAACATCAGACACATGCTTAGAACATGAGGGCTACATTGGCAGCAAGAACTCTCCCTATTCCTGGGTTTTCCTCACCTTTCTCTACCTCTGCTATCACTCCTGATTGCTGAGTTTGGGCAGAAACAATAGACAACACAGGATTTCAACTCTTTAGGCTCCTCCCTTTGGGCTAATGTATCTTCAGTTTCTGGGTTCTCACCTGCTCTGGACCACACAAAGCAGGACATACTCACCAGTCCATTGGACTATCCACCCAGCTCTATCTTCCTGTAGAGCTCTTACCAATAATAAATCTCATACTTACATCTCCAATTAACTGACCCTCTACTTATCTCTCCATTGAACCCTCAAGCAAAAATATTTTATTTATTGGGTCTCTAAATCCCCAACAATTACTCAAAGTCCAAATAATAAAGATCAGGCAAGCTCAGCTTCTCCCAGATCTGTGCCCTCTTTACATTTCTCACCTACCTCAGAATCCCAAGGTCAATCTCAACATTCTCTCCCTTTCCTATGTCCTCTACTTCTAACCAGTCTTAAAATTTGGCTGTTCTTTTTCTAAATATTTCTCTAAATCTTCTCTTTTCCTAGTTCCATTACCAGCGGCCTATGTTAGAGCCTATCTACCTGGCCCATTGCAGTGATCTTCACTCCAACTCTTGAATACCCCCTCCTCCTGCCCAGTCCCTGCTCCTCCAATTGCACCCAAACACAGCTCCCCTGACACCGGTGGGCCCATATCATCGCCCCCTTCAAATGTTTATTTAGCCTCCTATTTGTGTTTCTTGGGCTGATTTAGTTTTAGAAGACAACTCAACATATGTTAAGCCAAAAAAGGAACCTCCTGACTAATGGAACTGAAACTTTGAGGGATTGAGAAGGTTCTCACTGGGCTGGGTGTGCATATACTATAATCCCCCCTTGAATGACCTCTCCTGCTACAGAAAAACACTCACAGCCTTAGCAGATATAGATGACCTCCTCAAGGCCCCATCAGCTCTCCCTCCTCCACCTCACTAACCCCCATCTGTGTCTCCAGGGTAGTGAGTATTCACCAAACATGAGCGTGCTCTTCTGTTTGCCCTCACATCTCTGCTCAGGCTGTTCCTCTTACCTAAAATATGACGTTCCCTTTCTTCCTCTGTCCAGGATTACTTGTTCTCAAAAACTCAGTTCTTCTCATTACCCTTCCTTTGTAGGAAACTAGACACAGCACTGTCTCATCACTCACCTTCTTAAACCCAGTCTTGGCATGTCAGACCCCTCCTGCTGAAACTCCCTATCTAGGAAAGCCAGCTTCCAGGAGCTTTCTGTGGGGAAAAGTCCCCTTTTATAGGCTGCATGTGTCTGCATGTGGGAGTCCTTAAGCCATTAGAGCAGGTGCTCCGTCTTCTTGGAGACTGGGACATGGTAGGTACGTCTCCAGTGAGAGTTCATGGCCCAGAGCCAAACCGAGGGTGAGTAGACTGTTCAGGTTAAAGAGAGAGAACCACAAGGTCAAGGCAGCACGTGGAAGTCCTGCCTAGTTAAATGGGAACACGTGCTTTATGAAGTCTCTTAATTAGAAGGGGGGAAATCCCTCTATAGGAATGAATAAATACTTAAAGGCCACAAAACAATCCACCCAGATCTTACAGAGAATCACGACGTGAGCACAGAGAGGATTTGAATCTGGAAGCCTAGACAAGGAGAACACTCTGAGAGTCCACACGGTCTGCAGGGCTCAGAGTCTCCACTAGCTCCTGTGTGATCCACAGCTGTGACCCCATGTGACAAACTCTAGGCCATTGTCATTGCAGAAGGTGGGCTCAGTTCCTGTCAAGAACTTTGGCCTTTTTATATATTCCTGATTTAAAAAAAAAACAAAAAGCTGCTCAGAAGATTATATCTAGAGACACTTAGATAAGTCCCACAGCAGTCAATGGTCCTGTGTTCAGAAAGCTGTCACCAGTTTTAGCAAATGGCTGGTTCTACCAGTGTCTTTCCATTTGGATGTTCCACACGTCACAAGGTCGCTTAATTCCTTCTTTTACTCTGATTGTTTTTGTATCTATTTGCTTAAAGAAACAGATCTTTTGTGATATTTTGGAGCATACTGTCACTAATACTGGCCAAGTTTCTGGCTTGGTTAGACTAGTGAGAAAAGAGGTTATTTTAAAGTCACATCCTCACTGTTGTGCAAGTTCTGGTAACCAGCAGGCCCAGTGTCAGCCCTTTTCCATATTCCTTCTTAACTGCGATTAAAAATAACATCGTCTCCCTTCTGCTGTTTACTCCTTGGTAAAGGTTAATATAATCAGAAAATGTCCCTTGTGATGCCTTATTTCAATGTATTATTTGAATGTATAATTTTGATTTTTGGCCTTAAATTCAGGTCATCTGTGTATTTGTTTTCTGCATTTTTTCTGCGTGCAGCACTTTTCTTTACTGCAGGAAAACGTCCCCAAGAACATTGATGACCTCGATGACCAGGTTCATAGAGTGAGTTTTGAGGGCTACATTTGGGACTTTACATCTGAGGTGACCTAAGTGGGTACCCAGGTGACCCACTGGAAAGGGTACAAGCATACAGTGAGCACGAGTGCCGAGCTTCCCCAAAAACACCGGAGGGAGGGGCGAGCCAGAGAAGCGAGCTTTCCAGGGGATGAGTGAGTGGGAGGTTGCAGCTGTAACATATCCGAATGGCCCTTGACACACGGGCTTATTAAATTAAAGTTATTGGCACAGAAACATGGGCGCATGTCACGCATTGACTCTGAATCAAGGATTCATATCCTGGCTCACTTATGCATCAACCCCTGCCTTTTTGGAGGTGACAGCTATATTATGCCATTGAACTCTGACTCCTCTGTGATATTAACAGGATGCCCTTTAGCTTGTACACTTGAGATTTATCTTGTTCATTGTACTGAATGCCTCATGAAATTGCTTTCCTTAGCTTGTGTTTCCATTTGTTTTTAAAAATTTGCCAGATTGCAATCACCTCACCCCCTTCAGAGTAGTTTCTGTTTCATAGGGGGCTTTAAAAGTGAGTTCTACAGCTTTGTCGAAATGAGCTGACATGCTAAAGAATTTACAGTGCCCACAGTAAAGCCCCGAGGGGTTGTGGGGAAGCCTGTGAATAACACCCCCGATTTGAGATGCCTGGAGTCAGTTATTTCAGGTAAGCCTCTAGTCTGTGCTGTTTCTTGATTACATGTGAGGCCCGGACACCCGACAGTTGGCAACTGGCAGGACAGGCTGACGAGTTTCCTCCATCAGACTCCAGGGGCCGCTTTGAACACCTTACTGTCACCTTCTGTGTTCCCTGTGCTCAGCATTCCACATGGTGTCCACTGAATGGCAGTGTTAGAACTGGGATCCTAGAGCTCAAGAGTGAGGTGGGAGTGTGCTGAACTGCTTTCTAGTTGTCACATCTTTGTACACCTTGTCCCCATGACTCAAATGGTCTTCTAGTCCACTCTCTAGCCCTGTGTCCTCCCAGGGACCACCTCTTGAGGCTTCGATATCCATCTCTATTGGCATCTCTCCTCTCAGGTTTGCTCCAGGAGAGACTGCTCTGCCTTTCTTCAGCATGACACACGTGTCTCCTGCCTCATGCTTTCACATGGTGATGTAGGTGTTTATTCCTGTGACTATCTCCCCAGGGACTGGGAGTTTCTGCAGGACCTGGTGAGTAGGTGTTCTCATTGCCTCTTTACCCCATTAGTGAGGGGGGATTCCCACCCCAGAGGTACAGCCAAACGCCCTACACCCAGCACTCAACACTGCACAGATGAGATTAGGGGCAGTTTATTGGCCACATGCACTCACATCCCAGGTGTGGAAGACACATGCAACATGCCACCCAGGGACACAGGGAGGCTGCACCGGAAAACAGAGGAATGCCCTGGGGCTGTGGGGTAAATTGTTCTAGTAACAAGAGGTAGAGGTGGCCTGGGTTCCCAAAGGTAGATGAGATCAGCTTATAGAAATCATTGCATGGCTGGTGGGGAACTGAAGTCACTACTCCGGGATGAACAGGCACTGTTCCCCGTCCCTTGGTGCAAGGGATTGTTGGCTAGGTCACCCTGTCCATGGGAGCAGAATGGGGAGGGGGACTTGTGGTTTGGCCACTCCAGGTCCTCACGATTTTACCAGATGTCAGGGCAACATGTAACACTGGGCCTTCATTTTAGGTCTTGCACTAGAGAAGGCACCCCTTCAGCGCCTGTGAACTGGTGGTGGTGGCTGGGGCCACACGTGTACCCTGGGTGTGCGGGGCACATCCTGGCCAAGAAATCTGCAAAGACCAACACCTTTGTATCATTTGTTTTGCTCTCCCCTGCTCGCCTCCACATTGCAGCCTGGAAGGCTACAAAGATCTCGTCTGTGGCGTGGGGGAGTCTAAGGCCAGTGAGAACTCCCTCTGGTGTGAGGTAGGCCTAGAACTTTACAGCGGGGATGGACACGTAGATATCAACAGTTGGCTTGTTCTTTCCCCATATTTGTTTTCTGGACATTCCAACATGGCTAAAGTAGTCTCAAAAATAAAATTTCAATTAGTTTTAATTATCTGTTCAAGGTGATATAGAACATTTGCCAGCAGCACTGAGCTGGGTATAGGACGAGGTCAATATCTGGGAAGATTCACCTGGTGCTCAAGATGATCAACTGCTTCATGTTGATTCAGACTCTAGCCCTTGGTCTGCCACCTGTTGCTTTGAGACCTTGGATAAATCACATATTTGTCTCAGTTTTACTACCTGCACACTGGGAGTGATGGTAATAACACTCCCTCAACATGTGCTGTTGAGAATAAGACAAAAGCGCAGGTGAAGCACTGACATAGGGGCTGCCTACTCTGAGTCAGCATCCCACAGGTGCTATAATTTTGGGCATATAGTGTGGTGAATAGTGTACTCCACAAATGCACAGCCACCAGGAACCTCGAACATTACTTGATTTGGAAATAGTGTCTCTGTAGATGTGATTACGGTAGGAACAGAGATTAGATCATACTGAATTCAGAGGAAGAGTAGAGACTAAATCCAATGAGAGTGCCCTTGTGACAGAGAGATTTGGACACAGAGAGGTGCAGGAAAGAGAAGAAGGCCATGTGAAGATAAGGCAGAGACTGGGAGATGCACCACAAGCCAAGGAGCCGGGCAACACCAGGAGCTGGAGGAGGCAGGACGGACCTTCCCCTGGAGCCTGGGGAGGGAGTGCAGCCCAGTGAACTCTGGCATTTGCTCTTAAGAACCAGTCTGTGGGGTAATCATTCATCCCCCAAGATATTCATTAGGTGCCTACCACGTGCCAGAACTACTATGGAAAGGAGTGAAATCATCTGAGCTCCTTCTCTGGAGGACAGGCTCACCTGGAGAGCAGCCGCTTCCCTGGGCACAGGTTTGATCTCTGGAATCAGGCCCTGCAGGTGTGTGCTGCTGGAGGCGAGGGGGGGGAGGTTTTGTGGGGGGCTGGCAGAGCTGGGTGATCACAGCAGAGGCCAAGGGGCCCAGGCTGGATGCCTTTTCTCGGTGCTGCCACCCCTGCCCTGCCCTGTGGGGTGAGTCCCTCAGCTCTTCTCCTGTCCCTCCCTCTGTCACCTAAAGGTGTTTCTGGCACCCACCGCCCTGCAGATCTCAGGACAGCAGGAGGAGTCTATGTAGGAGGCTACCAAGGCCATCTGGCTCCAGCTGGTAGCTACTGGCCCTGCCCTGGAGGTCACCGCCTGCGTCATGAGACATGTCCACCCCAGAGAGTGGAGTGGCCTGGTAAAATAACCTCAAACCTCTCCATATATTAACACAAAACTCTGAGACCTTTAAGAGCCTGCCTTATTTTCCACATACCAGGTGAAAACATGTAATGTTTGTTTTTATTTTTTTCAAAATCACAAGTTGTCATTTCTGTTCAAGTATAAGAAGCCTTCACCCTTCAAATATAATAAAAAGGAATCATTTCAATGAAGACTTCACTGTGACAAATATTAGGAGATCAGGCATTGCAGACATCCCACAAACACAGGGACAGTCAGTGGCCTGCTTCTCCTTCATAGACTCACACTCAGCTTCCTACCCATAGGAGAGGCCTGACCTGAAAGGAGGGCAGCCTGCGTGTGGGGGGGATGGAAGGGGGGGGATTCTGGGTCTCCCATCTGGTTGATGGTCCTCTGCTGTCCTCTGGTGGCTGGGCCCAGAACAGCTTTCCCTGTTCATGTGGTCAATAGGCCTTGTGGAGGATTCGTAATGACACACAGCTCCTCTGCATTAGGGTTTGAGTGGATCCTAATGTTTGCTTCTAAGTTACGGTGACCAACTGCCCTAGCTTGTGTAAACGTGCAGGGGGGTTTCCCTGGGTGGGGATGAGGCTTGATGATGGGCCTGCCTCCATCCAGGCTACATGTCTAATAAGAGCAGGACCCAAGTCCTCTCGTGTCCCTGGCACCTAACAGCGACCTTGTTGCCATACTTAGCCCACCACAGTCTAGCACTCATTTTTTAGCCTTTACAAAGAACAGTTCACTTCTTGAGAACATTGGAAAATAAAACAGGATAAACTATTTCTATAGGAATTCAAATTCTCAGTCAAAATGTCCTCTGCACACCACCTGATTTGTGTTTCACTTGCTCCCTGTCACCTGTTTAGAAACGAGGGGCTGATGAATGAAACGAGGGGCTGATGAATGAAAATAAAATGTGAATCTCTACTGGGGCTCGAGCTCCAGGAGAAGGGGGCCTGGCACTTCACTGGGAGAAATGAGGAAAACCGCGGCATCATGGAAGGTGGAGATCAGACCCCGTGCTCACAAGGAGAATTCACTTTCCATCCTGCCACCCAGCCCTCCCGCCACCCAGGGGGATGTGCAGAGTCTCCAGGGAGGGAGGAGACCAGGGCAACTGTGAGGAGGGGTTTGGAGACAGCACCTGGATAGGTAAAGCCTGGGCTAGACATGTCTTTGTAGAGAGAAAGGTGACAGGAATGCAGCCAAGGCCTTTGCTGGCCCTGGCCCTGACCCCGCACAGAGGACAGAACCCTCTCTGGACATACATTCTTCATCTCGGGCTGTAAAAACTGAGCTGTAGAAAGGGGGCTGCAGGCCATTTCTTCTCAAGTAATTTCAAGTTCCTTTTCCAAATAGAAACTTCTTTATTAAAAAAGAGAAAAGAGTAAGGAAACATTTACGAATATGAATATGAAGTTAAAGATTAAAAAAAAATTATCCTTTCCCACATGTGAACTGCTCTGACCTTGGGTAAACAGGTCAAGGCTGTGGGCCGTTGCCAGGGAGACCGGCCACAAGAATCAGTCTCTCTGGCTCCTAACAGCAGGGTGCTCTTGTCTTCAGCCCCACAACCTACACACTCACAGATTTCCTGAAAGAAAACAAGGAAAAAAAGAGCAAAAAGTTGTGAATCAGTTAATACAAACAGCAAACACGGCAGACTTTGATTAAGGTGGGGAGAGCAGGCTGTTTGCAAATATCAGTGACTCCCGGCAACAGCGGTTTCTGTCTTCGGTCGTCCCATCCAAGCCCTGGACAAGTACACACACTATCCAAGGTCCCTTTCATGGCAAGAAAAATAGTTAAGAAAAGCACAGTTTCAAATGGACGCCTGTGCACAAGCGAGTCCGTAGTTTCTCACACTCGTGGCCACGTGTGGCAGTCGGCTCCCCTACGGCGTGTGGGGTGGGATGGAGAACAGGACTGTCCGTGATAATGACTTTGGCAGATAACCGACGTTTATTTTCTTTTGGGCTGGTGAAGTTTTAAAACCTTTATGCATTTGTAAATGCCTTTCACATCCCCCCCAGTTTCTTTAAACTCTGCATGCCACATCTACCTCAATATCATCAAAGATTCAGCATCGTGACTGTGGAGGAGTATTTCCCGCACTGTGGAGCGTGGCGGACACGCTCCAGTGTGAGCAGGTCGGGCTTTGTGCCCATCTGCAGCAACTTCCCCCCCAGCCTCCCATCACAGTCCTCCCTGAGCCAGGGCTCCTTGCATGGGAAGGGCTTGAGCTCTGGGTCCCGCAGGCCTGAGCATCAGTCCTTCCTGCGCCTGGGTGTGCTGGAGTTACTGGGGGGTGACCCTGGTCCAGCAACATTAATTCCAGGGATGACTTTGATAAAACTTGCATTCTGTGCCAGCCTTTGCTCAGGAGTGTCACTTGTCCCCACCACAACTCCGCGAGGTTCTGCTCATGAGGAGGCTGGGTCACAGAAGCGGCAGTGACTTGTCTGTAGTCACATCGCAGCTGGGATCTGACTCCCACGCTGGCCTTGGCCACCTTCCTGAAACCACTCTCACCAAACCTCGGCCCCCAGCACTGTTACTGTCCATGGCCTGATTGGATTGGCTTGTTAACCTCCCCCGCATCATGTTCCCCACCTCTGAAAAGAGGTAGCACTTGTCCTGCACAAGGGCACTCCCGGGTGAAGCCCACGTAACTGCTGGTGGCCAGAAAGTGTCTCTGTCCTGCTGTTGACTGGCCCACGAATAAGCGCTTGACTGTGCCCTGCCTCTGCCTTAATCCCTTCCCTGTGGCATCTTCAGGGGCTCTCCCTACATCTTGAAGCTTCTTTATTTTACACCCTCGTGTCCTCTCAGGAGCCAGGCTCTGAGTAATGTTGTAAAGGGGACGGGAGTTGGTAGGATGAGGGGGGACATGGAGGATAACTGTAGCCCCAAAGTTGGGTTGAGATATAAATGGGATGTTTGGTGGCCTGGGAGCTCCGGGCAACCTGGCAGTAGCTCACGGGAAATCTCAGGGTGGTGTGGCTGCCATGTGCCCCTCTTCCTGCCAGCACGGTCCCTGTGCTGATAGAGCCCCGAATGCTCCCTGTTCCCTTCTCATGCGGGCCCACGCTGTGTGAACGCCTTCCACATGGAGAGGGCTTTGGGGCAGCTGGCACCTGGCCCGTGCTAGGGTTGCATGCAGAGATGAGTAAGTGGGGAGTCCGTAGTCTCCTGGGAGACAGACCGGTAGCAGGTCATTTTAATAGACTGAAGCTGTGACTGACTCAGGTTGGGGCATGGCTCTGAGCTAATGAACATCCATCACAGGCTTGGCCCTGTCCAAGCTCATCCATCTTCCCAGAACTTAGGGAGACAAGAACTGTGGGCTCCAGGGATTTGGCCAATTATCTTTTTGTTTTAATATGACAAAGAATAGAAGTTGGGGGTGGCAATAAAGAATGAATGTGATTTGGTTAAACTTTCCTATTCTTTTTTGAGAAATCACCATGGTAGAAGCTCAGGGGAGACCCTTTGCTCTGACATCAGATGACATTGGTGGAGAGACCAGGGTTTGAAGCAGCCACCCTGGGTGCTCCAAGTTAAACAGGAGACAGATGCCAACGTCCTCAAGGGCAGGCATGTTGGTAAAGTGCTAACATGATATAGGAGTAGCTTTAGTCAGTGGTCACCATCCTTAGTTTCTCCATGGAACAGTGGGGTCTGTCTGCCCCCCTTTAACCTGGGTTGGCTTCTCTGCCCTCTTCCGCCAAGAGCATTTGGCAGAAGTGATATGATGTGATTCTGAGATGAGATATTTAAAAGAACACACAGCTCCTTTAAAGAATGCCTCAGGAAGCTCAGAGCAGCCCAGAGTGCCAGCCCGGCCAGTCCTGCACCAGCTGGGTGGGAGAGGAAATCTGTGGAGCCCAGACATTCACACATTCCTAGCTGAGGCCCCAGGAGAGAGGGATCGGAGGTAAGCCAGTTCTCTGCACCCGTAAAATCCATGAGCAGAGTAGCATGGTTTCTGCTTAGTGCCACCCAGTGTGGGAAGTTTGGTTTGTGTAACAAATACGGGGGACAGGGCGTGGCCAAGTGATGCTGTATGACAGTCAGTGCTCGGGCATTAGTGTGGCTGAGATGTCACACATTTCAACCAGATTCCCGGCTGCCTGGGCCCTAAGTTAATAATCCTTTGGGATTCTTGCCAACATGGGGAAAATATCAGGATGAGCAGAACATTGTGTAACTTTTAAAAGTCCCATTAAAGTGATGATCACACAATCTACTGTTTTCAGTGTCACTGAAGGAGGTCACAGTGACTGAACAGGAGGGAGAATGGGTGACAGCACTTGGGAGATTTGCCTTCAGGAGCACCTACAGGGAGCCCCATGCCCATTCTGGGAAGGAGAACTCATACTCTCTAGCGATTTTCAACCAGTGTGCCACAAGAATTTTTAAAACATGCCACACCTGGCTATTTAGCCAGGACACTGACCTCTTATCCTTCAGATTGTCAAATAAAAAAATCACAGCAGCCAACACAATAGTAGCCGTCCGGTGTAAATGAATCAAAATTATACCTATTTTTTTTGTGTGTGAGATTGGCAAAATACATATTTTTTTGGTGTGCCACAGAATTTTAGTAATTAGTGTATGTGTGCCATGCGATGAAAGAGGTTGAAAATCACTGCTCTAGAGGGGCCTTGGCCCCAGCTGAAATCTCCGGGCCATCAGGAGGACAGGGTGATGGGGACCTCGAGTGACGGCACATTGGCACACGGAAGGCCCTGGGGTTGGCAGCTGGGAGAGGGAGCTCAGTTTGCATCATCCCGTCCTCGGGCGAGGACAGAATGAAAATAGATCTTGCCTATTTATTTATTTATTTAAACAAAAACTTACATTGCTTTTTCTCTGTCTTCAATTAGTCATTAATTTGTCATAACAGCCCATTAGTGGAAGTCTCCTTCCAGAGAGTCCCTGCGTGTGTGGGGACTGTCGGACAGCCTTGCCTTTCACACCTGGCCCAGGCTGGGCGAGCACTTTGCCAAATTCACTCACCTGGAAGGAGCAGCAGGCCAAGGCCTGCCTTTGCTGTCAGCAGAAGTCAGCCAGGCATTTCAAAGGTTGCCTCTGCTAATTCTTCTTCCGCGGTGACACGGTGATGGTCATTTTCAGCTACATCACCTGTCTGACCCTGTGGATTGGATACAGGGCCAAGAACATTCACACCCAACTCCAGGGTGTGGAGCTGCTCCAGGTTCAGCACTAAAGTTCTGCTACGTAAGTAAGACTTGGCAGGTACTGAGTAAGGCCCCTTTTTACTTTTCCCGCACTATTTACTTAATGACTCAGACACACCAATTCTTGCTGTGCCTTTGGAAGGAGTGGGGGTGAGAAGTGACTTCACCCAGGTCCTGGCGAGATGGCCAGGAAGGAAAGCCCGGACGCGGTTTTGTGGTTCAGGATTCAGTGACAGGGTTTCCACCTCCATGCCCTAGTCCTGACACCCTCTCTGCTGAGGCGGCCCTTCCCCTCGACACCTGCCAGCAAATCCTCTTCATTCTTTGAAATTCCACTTAAAACTGCCCTTGGCCATGGAGCACTGCTGTCACCCCAACTCAAAATGACTCGACTTTTTCTGTCATGTCTATAGCTCTTTGCAGTGGTCAGTTGACACATACCCCAAAATATCCTAAAAAATGAAAAAGGCTCATAGCCCTCAGAGCACCCATACAATATACCACACAGAAACAGAATTCAATTCACATACCCATTTGACTGAGCTGATGCTGGATTCCAAAGGAAACCCTTGGGTGCAGGAAGGTGGGAGGCGAGAAAGACACAAGATCTTTCTTTGCAATGAAACCAACAGTCAACAGTAAACATGTGTAGTCATTAGATCAGAGTCTGGAGATGTAGGTACAGGCTTTAATTAAACATTTCAATTGCTTTGGTTGTCAGGTAGCTTATAGTCACAGATTTTAAAGTATGTCAGTCATGTCCTGAAGGGCTGTAGTAAAGCAAGTTCCAGGAGAAATGTTTAAAAGTACACTCTGCTTGAGATAATAGAAAAATGCAGCCAGTTAAGCACAAAGCAGTAATAGCTTAAACAATAACAGAGATCACAAGATGTTTAGTCTCTGCCTTTTGCTTTAGAGATAACATCACTGACGTTCAGTCAGGAGATGTTTTGCAGAACCTTGGTTCCTCAGCGCAGTTAGATCACTGACCACAGTGATGAAGGCTCCAGACAAGATGATGTCAGCAACTGAATTAATCGGACTAAGGAAAACCACCGGAGCTTACACAAGAACTCACCGATCAGCATCACCTGCGAGCCCTAACCCCTAACCCTCAATCTTTGCCTTTAAAAACCCTTGATTAAAAACCATCAGGAGTTCACGTTTTATGCTCTAATTTCTGGTTCTCCTTGCTTAGTGCCCTGAAAATAAATTGCCCTAATTTCTCCACGGCAAAATGAGGTATTAGTGTTTGGCTCTGCTGCGTGTCGAGTTGGGGAGCCTCCTTCGGTTCAGTTACAGCAGTTTTCATGAAAACTTCGTTCGGCTAGGTGAAGACTCAGCTGTTTCTCCCATATAAGCTTGCCCCAGGAGGAAGGGCGCTAGGAAAACCAGTCTCAGTCCAGTTGTGACAGGCACACAGCCACCTTTATGGAGAAGGCACAACACCTCCATACATCTGTCCTCCAGGGAAGTACAACACACACACAGTGGGGAGGCCCATCCTCTGTCCTCAGGCCTCCCAGGAGGGTCTCATCAGTGCCTTGCAGGAGGACAACACCAAAATACCCTAAAAGCAGAGGCCAGGGCCCTCCATAAACCTTACAGGGGACCAGTAAGGTTTCACAACTCAGATGCAAAGTCAAGACATTGAGTGCCCCATCGCTGTTCTCATGCCTCAGGCACACACAGGTGGTGGGCTTGTTGTGATGCTAATTTCAGATAATTTGATAGGAAATAACAAGGTGCTATATTGTGCAGTCTTGGCTGTCAGGACAGGGAGTCAGTGCAAGGTGAGAATCTGGGGAGAGCTGCTACTCCCAAGACTTGCATCCACCACCTGCCTACTCCAATCACTCTTGGCTGCTCTCCACAGGATTACCTTGGTGGCCATATTTTGACCAGATCACACTGGGTGGCTTTTCAAGGCTTTGCCCTTTCTGCCTTTTCTGGCTCGCCCTTTCTTGGCCCGGGTTCCTGGAAGTACTTATATAGACAGACCATAGACAACAGTTCTCATGGGTAGAGTTCTGAGCCCTACCTGGGGACTTTTGCCCAAGCACTAAAGATTCTGCACTGGGGACATCGACTACATATGTGTGGAGGCGACCCTGTATGTGCCAGCCAAGGAAAATAAAATGATTTTCAATCAAAAGTAACTAATCAGGGAATGACAGAGAGTAACTCAGAGAAAATTTTGAAAATTAAGGACAATTATTACAAATAAAAATTGTCCACAAATATTGTTTAAAAAAATGGTAGACCGGCCTGAATAAAATACTTTCCTGCCACCCCCAAAGATCTGAGGAAGGTGTTAACATAGTCCCCTCGCCTGTCACATTTACTGATGTGGCGGGATGTATTTTAGAACCATGAATTCCTTTTCAGCTCCGCAGTGCCCCCTGGTGGCACGCACAACAGAAGACACATTAACCACCCTTACGTGTTGCTTAAATGTAGGTGACTGAAGATTTTCTCAAAAATTCTACATTTTTCTTGCTGCAATTTAGGTAGGCCTTTTAACATACTTTGATGATAATATTTATTAATACATTGTACTGAGTTAACAGCAACAAAATTAAAAGAGGCACAGTTAAAAACCAAGCCCACTTCCCACCTCTTTTAGTCCAGAGTCTAGTAATCTGACAGAGTAATTAAAGGAGCCCACTTATTGAGGCTCTAATAGGTGAGAGAGACTTTTCTGGAATTATTTTTTTCTATTTTATTATATTTTTATTCATATTTCAAATAAGTAGGGAAATAGCATATTCCTTCATTTGGACACGTTTCTAAACTTCACAGGATTGTTCAGCTTTAAATAAGAGCCCAAGTGCAAGGCAGTTGCCATGGTGCCTGCAACGGAGTGGATGCTCAAAACACGCTTGTTCTGGTTCATTTAGAAATGTCTGGTGTTCTTGTTTCCCACAGGACCTCTTGTTCAGGGAGGGAGGGAGAGAAATGGGGAAGCTCTTTTCTACAGTTTAGGGCTCACACAGAGCCCTCCTCATTGCCACCCAGGACCCGGCTCCCAACATCACAGCTTTTGGTTTTCCAGCTATTTGGGTTTATACCCCCTCCTGTCTGCTGGCACCTGGGAATTGATTTTCCCCAAAGCACGTCCTCCGTGATTGGCTGAGTCACAGATGGTCCCACTGCCAGCCCTCAGCCAAGGCAGGACCATGAGATTCCCTCTTGGAGCTACTGGTACGTGTTTTTGATGCAGCCCCAGTGACAACTTCCCCAGCCCCTTAGATGTGACCTCACACTGACCTAAAAGGTAAAAAAACAAGAGTCTGGCTGACTGGGGGGGAGCTGGCTGTGTGGGGAAACTGGAGCGGCACACAGAGCTGACCAGGGTAGCCCGCCTGTAGGAGTTTCTCTCCATCCCTCTACCATCACATTCTTCCTACGTGGATGTTGTGTGTGTGTTCAAATTTCCACTTTTTATAAGGACACCAGTCTTATTGGATTAGGTGCTCACCCTATTCCAGGATGATCTCACCTTGATTAATTACATCAGCAAGGACCCTATGTGCAAATACAGTCACATTCTGAGCTATCAGGGTTAAGACTTCAAGATATGAATTTTGGGGGACACAAATCAACACATAACATTATTATTAGTTGCCATATCCACCTTAGACGCTAAAAATTTTATCTGTATATCAAAGACCATCTATCTATCATCTTTTTGTCTGCCTACTTATCTATAATCTGAGAACACTTCTTTAAATTATACAAGCTATTCATTCACTAAACAATGTTAAGAGAGGCTTATATGAAACAGCAGTTTGTGATTATATGATTACAATTTAAGGGCAATCAGTAATCGGTGTGGTCCAATTAACTAAACCAGAACAACAAATTCAACCTGTGCGCAAGTAGCCTTGTGTATTGTTACACGTATGCAGTTTTCATTGGTATGAGCAGCAGAGGGCACTCCAAGCTCAACTTTGGAAAGCCTTTGTTGGCTTTTAAATGACTTCAATCAAGAACAGTGAAATAAGCCAGTCAAAGAAAGACAAGTCCCATATGATTTCACTTCTGCATGAAATCTAATGAACAAAATAAACTAACAAGCAGAGTGGAGACAGACTCATGGATACAGAGAACAGACTGACGAGGGAGGGGTTGGGGACTGGGTGAGAAGGTTGAAGGGATTAAGCAAAGGAAAAATAAGAAAGACTCCTGAACATGGGAGCAGACAACCAGAGGGAAGCGGAGTGGGGAGGGTAGAAGAAGGGAAAGGGGGGTAAATGGTGATGGAAGGAGGCTTGACTTGGGGTGATAAACACAAGACAATATACAGATTTATTGTAGAATTGTATACCTGAAACCTGTATAATTTTATTAACCCATGTTCCCCAATAAGTTCAATTAAATAAAAAGAACAGTGGTATATCCCGGTCTTGTTCTCGATTTTAAGGAAGAAGCTTTTAGCATTTGTACATTGAGTATGATGTTGGCCGTGGGTTTGTCACGTATGGCCTTTATTTCATTGAGGTATGGTCCTTCTATTCCCACTTTGCTGAGAGTTTTTATCGTAAATGGGTGTTGGATTTTATCAAATGTTTTTTAATTATATTTATTGATACAAACACATAATTTTTGTTCTTCATTTTGTTTATGGTGTATCACATTTACTGATTTGCAGATATTATACCAACCTGCATCCCTGGAATAAATCCCACTTGGTCATGTGCATGATCTTTTTAATGTGTTGCTGGATCCAGTTTGCTAATGTTTAGTTGAGGATTTTAGCATCTATGTTCATCAGGGATATTGGCCTAGAACATATATATTTTTTGTAGTGTTCTTATCTGGTTTTGGATTTAGGATAATTCGAGCCTCGTAAAATGAGCGTGGGAGTCATCCTTACTCTTGAATTTTTTGGCATAGTTTGAGAAGAATAGGTGTCAGTTCTTTGAATGTTTGGCAAAGTTTCCCTGTGAAGCCATCTGGTCCAGGGCTTTTGTTTGTTGGGAGTTTTTTGATTACTGTACTGGTTATAATCTGTCTATTCAGATTTTCTGATTCTTGCTAACTTAAAAGATTATATGCACCCCTATGTTCATTGCAGTATAATTTACAATAGCAAAGATTTGGAAACATCCCAAGTACCCATCAGAAGATGAGTGGATAAAGAAACTGTGGGATATTTACATAATGGAATACTACTTGGCCTTAATAAAGAAGGAAATCTTACCTCTTGTGGCAGAATGGATGGACCTGGAGAGTATTATGCTAAATGAAATACGGCAGTCAGAGAAAGACAAGTACCATATGATTTCACTTATGTGTGGAATCTGATGAACAAAATAAACAAACAGAAGAGATACTGACACAGATACAGAGAACAGACTAACAGCTGTTAGAGGGGAGGTCTGGGGCCTGGGTGGAAAAGGTGAGGGGATTAAGCAAAAAAAAGAACAAACTCATGGACACAGATAACAGTATGGTGCTTACCAGAGGGAAAGGGGGTGGGGGAGTTGCAGAGGGAAGGGGGGAATGTGGTGATAGGAGGAGATTCGACTTGGGGTGGTGAACACACAAGAAGGCACACAGATGATGTGTTATACAGTTGTACACCTGAAACCTACATAATTTTATTAACAATGCCACCCAACAAATTCAATAAAAAATAACCACAAGGGTACATCACTTAGCTCCATCTATAAATATTAGGTTCCCTTACAGTTTCTTCCAAGGGAAAAATAAAGTTTGCCTCCATTAGCACATACACAAATTAAAGGTGCAGTATGAGTTGGTTATGTCCAGGGACTGTTTTTTGAAATAATTTCATATTTAACAACTTTCAACAGAAATGGCCTGGATTTTCAAGAAAAACAGTTCAACATTTATCATAGATTCTGGCTGAGCTTTTCTAAGAAGGTTTACTCCCACATAGAGAATGGGTGTTTTAAGAAATTGGCATTAATTTCAAGTAAGTCACTTAATTCATTTATAATTTCATTGGCAGTACTGATAAGTAAAGGTCAGAAGTTGCCCCTATGACATGGAACCCTGTGTCCTCGGTTAAGTAAGTGAGAATAAAGGGTTAAACAGCTCCTTTAAATATTTTTGTTTGTTTACATATAAGACAGCCACAAGAAGTTAAAATGCTCTAAATGAGAATATATCATCCCAGAGACTGGCTGTTTAAAGTTTGTACTGCATTCACAGTGCTCTTGACAAGGAGATCTCCATGGATATTACCATCTAAAAGCATTACTGGGGCCTGGATAAGGGGATTTTATTTGGCAGTTATTCTGTCATTTAGGTCAACTACTGAATATGAATTGACCAGTTGACAGCTATCTAGAAAACAGATACATTTATCTAATACTCTTTGCAATAGATTCATGAATTTAAATGACCTGCCTCCTAGAAGTAGCTAAGATGGCCCAGGAGCGAACATCCTCCCAAACTCGCCAAATCATTCCTAACTTGAACTTTATGTAAAATGGCTGATACCTTCATATTATTAAAATTCATGTCTTTCACCAAACATCTGAATAAAATGTAGACTGTTTCTGAATAGTATTCAATAGGGGGACACGGAAGCGCTATTTGAGGGAGCAAAGCTATAATGAGTGTGAAGATATTTTATTTTAAAACCAAGCAGCTCCTTCAGCACAGTTCAGAGACAGAAGACTTTACTTGCTATATTAAATTCATTAAAAACTAAATGCTCAATTCAATCTTATCAGTAAGAAACTAGTGTTACTGAAAGAAGATGGGCACCAGAAAAGAGTTAAATGATGACAAAATATCAGAATGGGAAAGTCATCTCTTTTGAACATCTAGTTGAGGCAACTACTTGATAGTTCCTGAGATGCTGAAACTAGGGTTGTGAACTAGATATGACCTTTACCTGTTATGCCTCCCCTCTGAGACTTAACCTCTTTCATCTGTAAAATCAAACATGCATGAGCCATGCCAGTCATTGGGCCCAGACCGCCCACTGCCTCTGTTGATGGAGAAGGCCTAGACTGCCATATTCAATTCTGAGACCACATCTCCAGCGCTTAGTTGATTGAAGTAGACATCGACTGAGGGAAACCCATCCAAGGGCTGGCCAGTGTCCATGATGGGGCCTGGCAAAGAAAGACAATACAGACCAATAGCTAGCTACCTATTTTGAGAAACTGACAGAGAAAATATTCAGAGAAGTAGGGTGTAAAAATATGCATCAAATCTATCTTGAGATAGTGTTGGGCTAAGAGGAGTTAATAGAAGCTCAAGTTGTCATAGGACATGAGTGCAAGTCTGAAAAATGGTTATAAAATATACCAATCCCAAAGGGTTGGCATTGAAAATACATTATTATAAGTAAAGTACTTGTGACAGTGCCTGGCATATGGCAATCTCTGTACATGTGTTTGCTGATATCTGCAGTGCTGTCAGCATTTCTGTCATGATCCTTACCTTCTCTAGCACGTCTGAAGGTCGTGGGAACTTTCAAATCTGCTTCATGATGTGTGTGATGGAAAGACAGTGCCACACTCTTTTGTCCACACTTACCTTGCCAAAATTTGTCCTTTAGTGCAGTTGGCCTGTATGGATGTTAGAGCCTCCCGGTGGCTGCTGCCTCCCAGGATCCCAGCAGGAAGTGAGGAGTCATTCTCTTCTGCTCTGAGATCCTCAAAATGAATGGCGTTTCCCATCACTCAACATCCCCAGTGTTCACCTGTGGCTTTTCTTTTGTTGTTTCTACTGTGACTTTCTGCTGAATTTGTTTTATTTTTCTCTTACAGTGCTTTTACCTACACTTAGTTTCCATCTTTTTGGTTTTTCTATGATTTTTTAAATATGATTTTGAATACCTCAGGTATTTTCTAAGAAAATTTTCACTAAAAGAAAGAAAGTCAGGACTTTCCTGGGCCAGTGGAAGTTTTAATTCAGAACAATTTTTTATGAACTTGCTGCTTCTCCAGGTATGGAATCCCTGCTCATTGCTTCACTTTACAATCTACTTGGTAACCTGGAGGTGCACCCGCAGTTTACAGTGAGGTAGTCTCTGTGGGGGTCACATTGGCTTCCATCTCTCTTTCATCAGCTTTGGTCAAGTCAACAGCCATGTGTACTCCTTCATCTTCTTGTTACTCTTCCTATTGGCTTTTTTCAAAGATGGTGACTATGTGCCTTTGCTCCTCTGCCCAGTTCCAGCTGCCGATCAGACGTGTGGTATGAGCTGTCCCTGAAGCCCATTTTGCGTGACTTTTATAGATATTTATGTCTATGGATAGCACTCTTTTCTCTGTCTTTTGTTTTTAAATTTTATTTTCATTTGCTATTCAGGTAGGGATAGATATTTAAACTTTAGTCTTTACTCTGAAGCTCTAGAATTTTGTATTCTCTTTCTGAGAAGTTGAGTCTCTTCAACAGATGGGGAAGGTAGATAGATGTGTAGGAAGAAATTTTTTTAAAAAATATATTTTTATTGATTTCACAGAGAGGAAAGGAGAGGGAGAGAGAGAGATAGAAATATCAATGATGAGAGAGTCATTGATCGGCTGCAGCCCACAACTCAGGCACGTGCCCTGACTGGGAATCGAACCCCGATCGCCTGGATCCTAGGTCGACGCTCAACCGCTGAGCCACACCCGGCTGGGCAAGAAAATTTTTGAATTAGTTTTGGGAGTCAGAAATGTCTAAGCAAATATACAAATGTCAGCAAGTAGTGTGAAATGCCCAATTTAGATGAGAAGTCAAGAATTTAGAGCTACTGACCTGTGCAGTTGTGGGATTCTTTTGTCAGTCTTGGTGTTGGCACCAAAAAATGATGCAGGAGCGTAGACTAAAGCTGGCCTTTGGGGGGTAGGTACAATAAAATGCCTGTATGACAAGAAAGTTGGTTTTGTTGTTAGCAGACTGATTAAATGAGAAAGAAGCTGTTTGTTAGAGGAAAGACAACAATGACAATGACTTGAAAATGTGCTTTTATGTGAAAAGTAACATGACCTTCACGGGGTCCAACAACAGGTGTTATGGGAGAGAAATTCTGAGGATGACAGGATGGGAGGCTGTGGCTGATGAATGGATGTTTTGTTAAGGGGGTTGCTGTGGTGGCAGAATCTAAGTGACAAGAGGAAATGCGGAGTGTGGCTTGGCTTCTGTGGTTAGTTCAAATTGTGGAGGGTGAGCACCTATGAGGACAGTCCAGGCGAAATTTGATGGCTACCATGGTAAGAGAACACATTGGGTGGACAAATGGCCATGAACAGAGGCACCTGGAGGTGAGGGTGACATGAGAGAGACAGAGTCAGGATGGTAGACATGAAGGCATCTGAAGTGCCAGTGGAAAGACAAGTGCCCCATAGAAGCAGGAATCTTTCCACTTACAACAGGCATGTGAAGATCCATCGTGGTAGAGGGACATGTTCCCAAGCAGTACTGGAAATCAGAAATGACACAGACAGTCACTGGCATTGCGCAGTGACAAGGATCAATCGATGGATCAATCGATGCATCGGCTGGACTCCAGTAGCTACCTGGTGAGTTGGGGTGTGGGCTGTGGAACTCAGGGTACAGTTTGGAGCCATGTCAGCCTGAATGATGGGATTGACTGGATTCCAGAACTATATCCACAGACTGAAAAACTGTCATCTCTGTAGGGATACAGATTTTTTCTTTTTCCTCCCCCAACCAGTGTGTCTGAGTTTGGGACTTGTCTATAGTATCTGACTTTTCATAGGATTTAAACTCTAATTTCAAATTGTCCACTTTCCAAGTCTACTCATCAGGTCTTCAGTTGGTAGATATCACTAATGGTGGAGCAAATGACATTTGGAATGTGTCAATTAAAAAGTCATAACTAGTAAATCATCTTAATTTATAGTTTTATCTTACCCTTAGGCCATATAGAATCCTGAGTGTATTGATTTATTAGAGATTTAATTTAAAAAGTACCCTAACTAGAAAATACCTCATTTACTATTATAAATACTCATCTAATATTGATTCAAATCCCAAAATGAAAAATACCAAAATCCAATGCACCAATCCAAAGTTCCAAGAATCAAATTTCACAATGTAAGCATTAGCATAAATATGTATCTGTTTTCTCCATATAAGTTATTCTATAGGCAGTAATCTGGTCATAGTTTTCTCTGGCAAACAGGACGCTGGGGCTTACAGCAGGCATGTGAAGATTTCTTACCTGCTTACTCTTTTATGTAACAACAATCCTACCCCTAGATTTAGCCAAGATTTAAGGAAAGAACATTTGACTTCACCCCTAAATTCCATAGGAAATAGAAGAGCTTCTGTCTAAGATGTGTCCTGTTTCCTGGCTAACATGTAACGCATTGAGTTGTATTTCATGGGCCCAGACAGAGTGTGAGCTGCAGGTACATTTCCATCCGGCCAAAGGTATCAAAGTATTTAACTATTTATGAAATCATGCAAATTACTCTCTCTACTTACCCACTTTAAAGTGGCTCACATTGCTGATCTGCCCACCACCCAAAACCATTTCTGAAGTTGATGAATCATGTGGTCAAATAACCTGTCAAATCAGTTTATGAAGTCACCTAGTGTAATGAGATGTGACCCACTGCAGTACATCAATTACTGGGGAGGTTTATTGTGGCAGACACTGGTAGAATATGTGGTTTTCCCATTAGACAGCTCTCATTAGCACTGAGAGAGTCAGGCTTCATGTCCACATGGAAAGACGAGATCTAGTGTAGCAATAAAATAGAAAAAAATAATAAAAATAAAAATGAGTGAAACACTTATCATACTATGTATATTTTTGTCTGATCGTGGTTCATTATGTCTATGTATGTGTATTATGTGTGTGTGTGTGTGTTTCTGATAGTTAGGTTGCAGACATCACATTGATAAGCCACCTTTATTTGTACTCCAGCCAAGGTAGATGATCCCATATAGGGCTGAGATTCACATCTTCCCCCATTATGACACACTGTCCCCTGCAATGTTCCTATCTCATCTTTGAGACACTCCAGACCCCTTTTAGGAGATGAAGTCTGAGCAGCTAAACTGCAGACAGAAGTGCCAAACCCATGTCTGGATGGTCACACAGAGTGCAGAACATAGGGCACAGCTACGGTGATGAGATCATTGATCTTTTCTGGCTTGAGTGTCTCTGAATGCAAAAAGAATATTTGAGGAGGAAGGACGTGGATTCCCTGTGTTCTCCAGGCTGCCTTCATTTTCTGTAAAACCTAGAACCTCTTTAGCCAATGACAGAAATCCTCAGAATAACCTGAGTGTTTCTAGAAAGCCCATGGTTCATAAGTGATGACAAAGTGAAAGAGGCTCTAAAAAGTGGGAGGAACCTGACGCTGTTCTTGAGGATGATCCAGGGAAACCCTCTTTTAGGCTCCCTTCTGGAGATTTTTAAAGGCCTAGAAAGAAAATGATGTATAGGAAGGCAAAGTAAATGCAATATATATGTCACAGATGTTCTTGATGAAGAGAGAGCCAAAAGGAAAACAGAAAGAAACTTCCAAGATACAATTTAAGAACACTTTCCTATGATAAAACACGATGTGTTCTCGTGGGTTGGAAAGATGATGTGATCTTGACTAATCAGCACTCAGAGGGGGCCTAGAGAAGTTAGTAGACTAGAAAGATAAAGAAAAACATTGTTTGAATACTAAGAAAAAAAGCCATGTCCCCTATGCCACCTATAGCAGGTTTGTCAATGAAATTTCATGAATCTTCACAGGAGCTTTCAGTTGAAGTCAACAGCGTAACTGTACCAAGAAATTCCTCAGAAAAAAGCATGTGCTTCAAACTGATGGACATAGACAGGTGCTTATGTAAATACTTAAAGAACAGGCCCACACTCCTCACAAGAGACAGTTTGCATGAGCTGTTTAAAATAAAAGATACACTAGACAGCAAATTTTCACCTGCCAATAAGTGAATCACAATATTAGAGTAAAAAGGTAAATAAATTTAAACATAAGGCTTAGGGGAGAGCATAATAAAAATTGTAATTCCAGAACAAAAGTATTATTAGTGAACATGATGATGGAGAAATATGAATATATATAATAATTTTCAGAAACTAATGGAGAAAAAAATACTCTTAATTGAAATTAAAATATTCTAGTTATCTAATATTTGAATGGAATCAATTATGGGTTAATTATAAATACATTTTATGTCAATCTTTCCAAAGAGTGCTTCAAAACTCAATAGAGAATTGTAGGCATGATTAATATATGCGTTTTAATATTTTAAAGTAAATAATTCCTAGAAATATTGTGCAATAGTCTTTCTCCCAAACACTAAGTTTATGAGAGGAGTTAATGGTAGCTTATGTGATTATCACCTAAGAACTGTTTGAGAACCTTTAAAAGGAACATGGATTTTAGGATATTTTTCTATTTCATATTTTACTGCCCTCATCTACTACCACCCCATAATCCAAAAATACCTTTGCTAGGCTCTATCTTTACAGCTAATTATAATCTACTGGTGGTATGATCTACTTCTGTGGAATAAAATATGTGCTCAGCAAAAATTACTGATATGGATTACAGAATCTACCACTGATCTATGGGAGGTGTAAGTAAGGTCCTTATTTTATCTATTAGCTCACATAGGCCAAGCGAAGACCTCAGGTAATTTGAGGGAGGATTCCAGAGTGACATGGCTAAGGAAAGGAGAGCATGTGTCAGAGTTCAAGCATTCACGCCCTTGATTCCAAAATTAATGCTACTCCCATATTTTAATGTTGTGTAATATCCTATCACTTTCTATTGGGTTATTCCAGTGCCATTTATAATAATTATGGTTGACTTTGTAATTACCATCATCCCCAACACCATCACTACCACTATCACATTACCATCATCAGTATTGCCACCATCATCATCATCACCACCATCGCCATCATCATCACCATCATTACATCACCATGACCACCACCATCACTATTCCCATGATTATCATTATCATCACCATCGTCACCATCACCACCACTATCATCATCATTATCATGATTTGTCAACACTTCCCAGAGTTATGTCTCCCAAAGTCTCTTCTCCATTAAAAAGTACCACTTCAACATCTCCAGTGACTCTCACCATAAAGGTATAATTCCTCCCAACAAATTTCTCTATAAAAATATTCCCTCAGGAATATAAGAAAATTAATGGAAAGAAACTAAATAACCTGCAGCATGTGTGAAAATTCATATAGGTGTACATATCCTGTTTTTCTAGTTATACCCACAAGGAGGATGTTTCAGTAAATTTAGGCAAACCTAGAAATGTAGACACTTGGAGACAGACAAAATGCTTTTGGGTTATATTGACACAAAATTAGAGGTTAAAAGAATCTCTGATCCTTGAAATTTAAATGTCATCTCTTAAATGTTGGTGCTTCAGGTGATTCCTCATACTTAAAAATTATTTTTTCTACATTTTGCACATATATCCTTTAACGACTCTCCTATACAAAAAATCACCTTCATTACTATATATTATCTTACTTGGCTGTATTTGTCTTGTAGCAGTTAAAGCTATCTCTCATTACAGTATATATTTAAGTTTCTATTGTCTTTCTTTCCAGTACAAAGGAACATCTTGATGACAAGAAATTTACTTTATTTACATTGTAATTACAACTATGGACATATCTGGTACCATTTACAATCTAAATTTTGGGGAAATATTGGTTTCTGCCCGTCAGTATTCATTATGTTAAAAATCACTTTTACCTCAACCGCTGTTTTCCACATTTAAATGTCCCTCTGGGGTACAACCAAAACAAAAGGAGGCAGAACCCCTCCCAAATGTTGAACAATTGATAGTCTCACAAGGCATCTGAAGCATGCTTATGAACCAATGGTGTTTTTCTGAAGCTTATTGGCTGAAGTCACTTCTAGTTAACACATTTGTGACATATGAAATAGCTTCAGATACAAAATAACAGAGTGGACATGGATTTGTATCTGAAATAATTCATTCCAGAACATTTTCATTCAGTAGTTGGACCCATCATCCATTGCTCCACAAGCCCTCCTAGTAGGAAATATAACTTGAATTTCTTTGTCATCAATGTGACCTTTTTCAATACTCTGTTCTTTCCTAGTTAGTGAGAAAATTACCCAGAGAGAGAGAGACTGACAGCTTTCAGGTTATAATTTTCCCCAAAATGTTGAATATGAAAAGGTGCAGAACAGACAATTTGAGGGAAAAATATTTTTCTATTATTAACATCTTCATCATAAATGTTTTCTAATAAAATCTTTAAATATTAATTTAAAAAAACTATAGGGTAAGTCATTATATATGACCTTAAACAAAAGTTGGCTCAAATATAAAGCTTTGTTGCAGGATCTTTCCAGAGATAGCAATCATTCCAATAAAATGTAAAACTTTACAAGAGACCTGATGAGAGTTTTCATGAAAGTCTAGAACATTGATTTGTTACTTTACTCTTAAATGTGATATAAATACTTTAGATTTTACACTCAGTCTAAATAGAAGTTCATCTGACTATAGATATCTAATGTGCCCAGTTCTATATGTAACTTATTTCGTAAAAATATTTTATTTTCAAGCATGTTCAAAATGTACCTCGAGAAGACCAAACATCATGTAATGAAGGTTGGAGGATTGTAAGCAGTTAAAATAGCTACATGGAAGTTTTGGTACATGATAGGCTATGAGATAAGTTCACACTCCACTTAATAAAATGAAAAAATTTAAATTTTATTTTATTTTGAGGTTTTATGTTTTAATCTGACTTAAACCACAGATAAAGTCTCCTAATGTTATCCTGTGAATAAAAATAAAATAAATCTTGGCACCTTTGCAGAGAAAAACATTTGGAAAATCATCTCTTCAGAAGGATGGGTTGGCTTCCGCAGCGGAGAAGAATGCTAGGGATATGAGCCGGTGTGGCACTTTTGGGAAAGAGTGCATGCTACCGTGTTCAGTAACAGGTTTTGAGCCTTTTAAAATTAGGGGCACATCCTGGTAAAAGAGAAAATGAAGACAGGGCTTGGGTCACAATGGTGGTTTCATGGAGAGGGTTATAAACCCAAAGGCAGTCAGAAGTCCCTCATTTCTCAGGTCTTATGTCATTTAAATTAACTTTATGGCTAATTCATTAGGTGTCCTCTGAGTCCCCTGTTAAATTGTCATAGTCAACCCACACAAGAGTTCCACCATAAAGTCATTAACAAGATGCATGAGTCCCTGAGTTCTGGGCTAGCATTCCGTGTCGCAGCCCAGTGACTTACAGCTTCCATTCTTGCGGGGAGCCGGAATGTTTGTCAGCTATTATGACTGGACTTCCAGGGGTACTCAATTTACAGTATCTACAGTGGAGTGAAAATGAATGAACATCTGTACGTTGGCTCAGATACTATGTCAGGCGATACGAAATTAGCTGTCATAACAAGTCCATAAAGCCTTAACACACTATTTGTCTTGCTCAGTTTGTAAAGTACATAAACCATGGCAAGCTGATCTAAGCTGGCTCTCTTTGGAGGACAGCTTGATCTAGTGGCAATGAGGATCTCATATGGATTTGACCCTGCCAAGAATTTTTCTTCACCCACATGTTCTGTCATTTTATGTGCATGCTTCACTGTAGGCAACAAGTACACCAACTTAGTTTTATCTTCTATTAAAGTTTCAGTAAAATGTATGTGTAAATGTCCCTTCTTTTCTTTACCATCCCAAAACCAGTAATAATAACTAATAGTTCAGATTAAGGGATATTTTAGTGGAAAAAATGTGAGGATAGGTAAAACCTGTTTCTCCAGAGTAGTTTATAAAGAAAGAGAGATTGAGCGATCAAGGCCACCTCTTTGATGGAATGATTATAATTTACAAAACATTAAACAAGTGGCCCCATCTGCTTCAAGCGAACAGTGAGGTGCCTGATGTTAGAATGTCTCACTTTTAACTCCTATTGACTCCAGAATTTCCAGCCAGGGGTCATGGATGTGAGGACTGTTTAACTAAAAGGACTAAAAATATAAGACTTTATATTTAATGTAGGAACATTTAGACCAATGGTTTGAAAGGTTGTTTCTATTTACGAATGTGGAAAGAGGTTCAGATGTGGAAAGTTACCTACCTGAAGCTGCTCAGGCTATTCTCATGCTCCTTAAAACACTTTATACACTGCAGAGAAGACAGAGTTTGCCCATGTGCACAGAACCCTCATCATTTTCTAAAATATTCTTTATACAACAGATACCACAAGATCGTGCATTAGAGAGGATGGGTATACACGTCGGAGTTTCAGCTCTTCCTTCTAATTTTGATTTACTCATTTTATGTGGATTATATTTGGGAAAAAGTATTCTTTGCTTCATACGTCTACAAATAAACATCTACCAACCACTAAGCAATAAATAAATGGTTGATGATCAGGTAACTTTTTCCACTTAGTTTTCTCAAAACTTTAGTATTGTTTTTGCGGGATTGAATTTAAAAATAACCTTATCATGAAAATCAAGAAACAATCCAAAACAAAGGTTACACAGAAATGTTGAAGGTGAAGTGAAAGCAGCTTCAAACCTACTACATGGTTCACCAATTGAACATCCTGAGGGATTTCTTCTAGGCCTTTTTTCTACATATGTTTCTATACATCTTGAGATCACAGGCCATATAATTTACTTCCATTGTTCTCCCTTGAAATTATAACATGACGATCTCTCATTTTATTAGGTTATTTTAATTGCATGGGTCCAACAATAGCCAGTCTCCAATAGTCAACTGCTGAGAGTGGGAACTCTGTGTTACTGTAAATAATGTTTCTTTTAAAGATCACAGTGCTTACAGCTCTGCTTAGCTGTTGTATTCCTGATTATTTGTGAGAGCAACACACAGAAGACAGAAGGTATACAGCTTTAAAGGACCTTCGCATTCTGAATGCTTTTGATACACATGAACAAGTTGCTTGCTACATACTAGTTGTCAGCTTCTTCAGAAAGTGCTCTCAAATTAAACCTTTCCTAAATTTAGTAGGAATTCAGATACTTCATCATCAATTGGTTTGGTTTAGTTTAGTTTAAGAACCCAACACAGATTGGACTTTAATTTTAAAGCAAAACATTTAAGCAAAACATTAAAAAAAATAGTCATACCATTTCTACCATGCTCACATGCTGAACTACAGAATGTGTGAAAACCCCTCCATCAGAGCCCGTTGGATTATCACAGATCAGGCCGCTGCCAAACTGCTTTCCTCCTGATCCACAGAAAAGACCTTTTCCCCGTGCTAGTTCCTGCAGAACTCAAATCTCTCTTTCAGTCTCCCAAAGAAGGAGCTTTTAGCGACATCAATTTTCTGTAGTTTTCTTTTTATCAATTTTGTTCATTCTTGCATTTATCTTTATTTTTACATTTGTTGAGTTTGTTTTGGATTTAATTTGCTCTCCCTTTTCTATTTTCTATGGTATATGTCTATATTATTGATATGAAATATTTCTTGTTTTTAATATAAGAATTGGAACACTATAAATTTTCCCCTCAGCACAGCTTTAGCCATATGCCACACATTTTGATGTGAGAATGTTTTTTGTTTTTTTTTACATTGTCATTAAATTCAAGAGATTTTCTGATTTTACTTCTGATCGCTTCTTTGACCCACGAGATACAGAGAAGTTTGGCTTATTTAATTCACAAGCAATTGGGGATTTTACATTTATTATTGTGTAATTTATTCCCAATATAATTTCATTGTGATAAGAGTTACTTTGTTGGATTTCAATTATTTTAAATACGTTGAGATTTGTTATATAATCTGTGATACTGTCTATCTTGATAAATGTTCCACATGTACCTTAACAGAATGTGTCTTTACCATGGTGGGTGTTCTAAGTTTTCTATAGATACCAGCTAGGTCAAGTTGGTTGGTAGTGTTTTGCATTTCTTCTTGATTTTTAATTCATTCTGTTTACATGATGTATTTATTGATTATTAAGGAAGGAGTGTTGAAGTCCACAACCATGTTTGTGAAGTTTCCTATTTCTTTCAGTTCTATCCATTCCTATTTATTATTTTGAAGCTCTAAATTATATTCATACACATAAGGACTGCTATGCTATCTTTATCAGTATACCTCTTTATAATTATAAAATGCCTTCACTGTTTCTGTAAATATTCCTTATTTTGAAGCCTACTCTGACATTAAAATAGGCACTCCAGCTTTCTTTCACTTGGTGTTTGCATGCTGTATATTGTCCCATTTCATTTAAGCTAATCCCCCTTTTTTTTTAATTTGAGGTCAATTTCTTTTTCACATAAGTCTTTGACTTTTATTTGTCTGTCTAGTTTATTTACATTTAATGTGCTAACAAATATGGTTGGATTTAAATCTACAGTTTTTGCTATTTGGTTTTTTTTTTGGTACTTTGCTTTTCTTTCCCTCTTTTCCGCCCTTTTTTGAAATAATTGAATAGTTTAATTTTATCTCCGCTAGTGCCTTATTACCAATACTTCCAACAAGGCATGCTTTCCAATCTTCTTTCTGGACCTTTCTACTTGGATCATTCCCCGCCCCCCCCCCCCCCCCTTTCTTTATTGCTTCTTTTGTCTTGAGCTCTCCTAGTAATCTCTAGAGGAAGAGATTCTGGGCTCACCCTCAAAAGGAGGAAATTGGCTTCCTGGGGCATCCACCCAGCCTCCCTGTGTGAGTAGACTCTCTCAGGTCCCAGGGATACTTTTTGGGTAATTTTTCACATTCTTCAAGAAATGATTAATGCAAAATATCTCCAATGATGAGAAGTCATTGAGGGTTGATGCACCAATTTTAGGTATACAGGCAGATGATAGCATTAAAAGTAACCTAAGCTCCAAACTCTAATGTGCACAAATAATTGTATTATCTATCGCTAAAGAAGATGGAATAACAACAGAGGGGAACATGCCAAAGGGCTGTTCCATTCTATTAAACCATGATTTTACGTTGGCCATCCCCGCTTTCTCTCTTCCTTCACGTTCACATATAGTGACAGACCATCGAATTTTTCTAACGCAAAATGGGCAGTAATATATGTGCAACCATCTCTAGCAGGGAAAGAAGGCGGGGGGAGAAACCAACGTGATCAGTCTGGGCATTAAAGTTCCAGGGGCGGGGAGATGCACAGAAACCACTTAAGCACACTCATTATTATGGCTATTGCTACCTCAGGCCACTGGAGACTCGATAATTTAGTCAGCATTATGCAGTTTGAAGTGTTTCATGTTCTGCATGGGAGCAGGCTGCAATTCAAATATCAGTGACCATGAAAAATATGCACATACGTTTAGTAGGAAAATCTCCACGGGGACAACAGAGGAGATGGGCATATGTCGTCGCCGTGTGATGGAGAGTTTCTGTGAATTAATCATCTGGACACAGTTTATCACCATTTTTCGTTCTGCCAGAAACATCCCCCTTTCATTTGTTGGAGGAGCTTATTATACGTGCACACCCTGGCAAGGTAAAAAGACCAAGGCCTCTGATGCTTAAGTGCAACAGGGTTCCCGGGCTCTGTTCCGACACAGACGACTCTCCCGTCGAAGGGGGTTGCCGAGGGTGGGCTAATTGCTCATTTTATTTAGTCTGGGGAGTAGTGTCTCTTTCTACCTGCTACTTTATTGCATCAATTACTGCAAACCGTCGTCTTGTGTAATTTATGGGGAAGAACCCAATTTCGTTGAGATCATCTTTTAAATGTAAGACATCCTTTGTTCATATGCTTCCGAACAGTAACATTTTATCGCGTGTTCTAGAAACGAGGAGCGCTTCGTTTTCCGTGTGAATTGAAACATCTGGCTAGACGTGTAACCTGTGTGGTTTGTTTGTTTAATTCCAGATGGGAGCGGGGGTTGCTTTGCCTCCCAGATAAGGTACTTCTGAGCGAAAGGCCTAATCTTTAAAAGTGCCGTTTACGTAAGTAAGTGGCGGTTTATAGAAGTGGGTCCCTAATGCGGCGAAGGCCGAGGGCGCCCGCGCCTGTCGGGTTCTGGCCGCAGTTCCGCCGCTCGGTGGTGTTTTGCTTTAGGAGTCCTGAGATGTGCTGCTCTGGTTTGCCGCTGTAGAAGTGCAAACCAGAGCAATTGCTTCTGACACTTAAAAAGGATTTTATTGACAGTTGGAAACACGTTGGGGATTTGAAAAGAGTACTTTTCCATCTGTAATACTTGGTGTGATCAAAGATCACTCAGCAGCCCCAGATTAGTGGGAATGAGGCTGCAGTGAGTGTTTGCCACTCCACACGGGATGAGGGCTTGCTTTTTGATTCACACTAATCCCCATCACGATCTAAGTGGAATTTACCGTAATGTGGATACACTTCTCAGGGCTCCTGCCATCGTATATTTAAAGAGTCCTAAAGTAGATAATCATATGGCAAGATTTAAAATTTCCTTTTAAAGTTAAATCTTACTTTCCCACTCTCCATTCAGACACTGGTTTAATGTTTCCAACATATTATCTTTAACTCTGCATTTCTTATACGCATTATAAGTGTGTGCATTATACATGGTGGTATTTTAGATAATAGGCAACAATCTACTTCAGTTCTCACCGAGCAGCAGCTAGCAAGGCGGTGAGGGAAATGATTAGGCTGCAGGTACAACTGAACAATGATGGATATTGGTCTCCGAAGACCTGGTGTAATTTACAATTTCTTCCTTCCTAGTGACTGTCAGTTATAGATATATATATATACATACTTACTTATTTGCAAAATGCCAACTATGCACCCTCTATCTGTTCTATGACCTTGGGTTATCTAAACCTTAATTTCTACTTCTGTTGAAGGAGAGCAATTATGCATCACTCAATGTGTTTAAGAGACTCAAAGAGTACACCATAAGCAAGAGCACTAAGCATGTGTGTTTGTTATCACCAAGAGAAAAGGAGCAAGCTGGACCTCTTCTATGAACAGTGGGTGATGGGGGCCACCCAGAAGTCAGTGGAAAAGAGATTTTCCTTAACAGCATACAAAAGAGACACATGAATCACTAAACTGAACTAAATTCCTGGTCCTAGGATAGAACCTGGCACTCCATAGGGAATTTCCAGGAGAGGAGCATTTTCTGGAAGGAGGGCAGGAAACAGTACAGCTTTAAAGAAGGCCTGGCCTTCAACCCAATCAGTTTACTTCCAAGTGGCAATGTATTTTTAAATTCATATTTAATCTAATAACCCCACTCAATCCCCACTATGGTCCAATTTCTACCCTCCAATCTCCTACTCCAGACTGAAATCTTAGCACCAACTTTACCTACAAACTTTAGTCCTAACATCCTATTTTCTACCCCAAAGATAAGTCTTCTTCCATCAGACATCACCATTATCCAAAACACACACATATGTCTGGTTTTGTTTAAGAAATACACCCACAAACTACATATAGATCATATGTTTCTTTATTATGCATTTATTTATTTTGTTTTATATATATTAATTTTATTATATAATAGATATTAAGATATCTGTCATCTATCTATCTATCATCTATCTATCTATCTATCTATCTATCTATCTATCTATCTATCTATCTATCTATCTATCATCATCTATCTATCTTTAGTTTGTTTTATCTTAAAGACTTTCTTAAAATGTTTTTAAAAATCCATGAGGGAATTGAAAAAGTAATTTTTATGGGAAAACATATTTACCAATGGAACATCTGATAATTTCCATAATATATAAAGAACTCATACAACTCAACCCCAAGAAGACAAACAACCCAATTAAAATATGGATAAATGACCTGAATAGACACTTCTCCAAAGAGGACATACAAGCGGCCAATAGACATATAAAGAAATGCTCAATGTCACTAATCATCAGAGAGAGGCAAATTAAAACCACAATGAGATATCATCTCACATTTGCCAGAATGGCTCCATCAACAAATCAAAAACAAGTGCTGGCGAGGATGTGGAGAAAAGGGCACCCTGGTACACTGCTGGTGGGAATGCAGACTGGTGCAGCCACTGTGGAAAACAGTATAGAGTTTCCTCAAAACAGTAAAAGCAAAAATGCCTTTAGAACTAGCAATCCCAATTATGGGACTATATCCTAAGAATCCGAAACACCAATCAGAAAGCATGTACGCACCCCTATGTTCATAACAGGGCAATTTACAGTAGCTAAGATCTGGAAATGGCTCAAGTGCCCATCAGTATGAACAAAGGGTGCATATATTCTTTCTGACTTGTGTTTTGGGATTCTTGGGATATAGTCCTAGAAGTGGGATCACTGGATCAAATGGCAGTTCCATTTTTAATTTTTTGTGGAAACTCCATACTGTCTGTGGTTTTATAATAGCACTATTTGTCAACAGGTTTCATCTACCCCCACCACTTTGGCAGAATATCACTCTTCAAATTAGCCAGAATTCACATTCTGTCCCCCAATTCACACTCGTGTCTCATCTTTGGTCATTTCTGATTAAACTCCTTGAGTATATGATCTGTGAATTATTCTGTGTGTCCTGAATCACAGATGCATATCAGGGAGAGTGATCTGAAGCGCAAAGCAATGGATCTCCGACACCTCCCAAGACCTCTAAACCAGTATCACTGGTAGATAGTATGTACAGTGTGGGAGAAAAAGTGTGTGCTGAGGCTTTGCTGAGCACTGTGATATAAGTGCTATGGTATCTATATTATTCTCGTTGTCCTGGAAATACTGAATATCAAAGACAATCCAATTGTTAAATTTTTTAGTTAAGTTCAACATTTTTTTTCTAAAATTCTGTATTTGTCAGTGGCTTTTTTTTCTACTTCTTCATTTATGTCCTGAACTGACTTAGACTTATTTTTAAAATTTTTTTCTTGAAAATTTACTTATCAGAATGATCACCTGGGCATGATATCCCTCATTATTATTATTTAACATAATTTATAAATATAATTCATACCATTATTATATAATTAATTTATTTTACAATTATGTATTTATTTTATCTTCCAAATAACTCCTTTAACATAAACACATACCTAAAGTCTTTCATCGAACCAGGTTTCTGCTATGAGCAGTCTTCAGAACTTCTAAAAACTCACCATGGTGACATATTCTTAAACAGATTTCCCTTGTTGCAGACACAGCTGCAATAACCATTGATGAAATCCTGAAGAATGTTGATGTATTGAAATATGTTTTGAGAAGCACATTTTAGATTTCAGATTTTATTGAAGATCTTTTCAAATTCGGTGTTAACCATAAAATTGGTGACAACATGATGGATGTTGTATCCTTATGAAAGTTTCTTTATGGAGTTATTAGAAATCCTCTCCTCTTGATATGTCTTGAGCTTCTGTGGTTCTCAGTCTTATGCAAACAGTGCTTTGACAGTGCAAGTGACTTCATGACCAGTCTTGGACTAGGCAAAGGTTGAATCTGAAGCAATGGCTATTAAAATAAATTTGACTCCTTGCACTGTTTAGAACGAGCTCAGGCACTCTACCTGCCTGCCATTATTAATTCATATCTGGCAAGTTTTAGGGATCCTGAGCTACTCTGAGGGAGGACCATAAACATCTTCTGCATCGAATACTGAGCTACTAGTTTCTGTTCACCCTTCCTTTTCTCCTTCAATCTTCAGTAGAAAAGTAAAACATCCCCATTGAATAACAAATCTCTAAGGAGTTCTGTATGTCTCTTAATCTCAGCACTAAAACCAACAATAAAGTTGTGTTACACATTACATCTCTCCCACAGCCAAGGTCTTCTTGCAGTTCCTCTAATGTGCCTAGAATGTTCCTACCTTGCTGCCTTCACATTTACTCTGCTTTTTATACAAATATTCTTTTTCACAAAACTATTCATGCACAAGTCTGCTAGAATGCCACATTATTAGTGTCTCCACCTCCACTTTTTAGTAAGTTAGTATAAAATAAAACACCATGTAACTTAAACTTGGTGTGATTACAACCTACCGCCTAATGTCTCTGCTGCACTTTGCGGAGCCTGTGCAGGGAAAGACCAGCCCTCCGACCTGCATTTATGCACACTCTGGTGGAATGACTGATCAATACCTCGCCTTTCTCCTGCAAGGATGTGTGGGCGCTTTCCTGAGCAGTCCCCTGCTGGCTGGTCTGTGCTGCACTCAACTCTTTCGGAACATAGAGAATAGAATTGCTCACCAGAGTGAATGTTATATTCTAACAGTTCTTTCATATGATGGGACTGAGACAATGAGGCCGTCAGAATAGCAGGTTAGTGATCCAGTGACACCTCACCCCTTCACAACAAACACAGCTGGGGGTTCCCTGAAGGAAGAATTATGAATGCTCAGACCTACCTTTGCTGAAGTGTCCCCCCAAGCCCGGGCATTGGCAGTCGATGCCTCTGACGTTAGAGGTAATGACTGTGGTCCTAATTAACAGCAAAAGAGGGTCTGTATTAGAAGAGAAGTTCAAGCCCTACTTCAATTCCTAGCCAAACAGAAAATACCCCTTAAATGTAATTATGTTTCTTACATTGGATTTAGCCATGCAGTCATTCACTTATCTATTCTTTCATTAATCATTCTTTCATTAATCAATTTATTCATTCTATAAATATTTATGTTATGTCTGTTTTGCTTGGGGCAGGAGACATAGTGTCAGACAGCACACACTAGCCATGACTTCATGGAGTATGCAGTCAACTGGGGAGATATTCTACAAACAAACACAGTTTTTCAACAGCAGTTATTGCAAGTGCTACAGAAGAATATACACTGTGTGGGAAATTGTTTAACAGTGTCCTTAAGGGAGATTGGGGACTTAAGATGGCCTATTTGAGAAAATGTCACTTATAAGATTTGAAAGCTGTGCTAAGATTGCCTTGCTTTTTGATTATAGCTAAGTCTTGGCCTGATACTTTGTTATATTTTTTATCTGCTTCACCTGTCATTTACAATCTGATCCCCGACCGGGTTGCCATATGTGGATACTATACCTGTACCAACATTAGCCAAGGCTGCTTTGAAATCTGAGACAGGCACAGTTTTATGGAAATAACTGATCTAAGTTTTTTAATATTAAATGAAAAATATTAGTAAAATAAAGCAAAATTTGAATAATGAGTATAATGTTAAAACAATGGGAGTGTAAATGATGAAAATTTATACTAAGAGTCTCAGAGAGAAAGAGAAAACAAAACAACAAACAAAAAACATAATAATAGTAATAATAATAATAAAATACTGAAGTTGACAAAAATGAAATTTTGTCTTCTTATTAAAAAGCCATTCTAATTAAAGTGAAATATTAATAAAGAAATACAACACATATATATCCTAAAGTGATTCTTATAGTCCAATGTAAAAGATAAAAACTTTACAGCTTTTATTATTGTTATTTTTAAAATTTATCTTAATGATTTCAAGTCGTACAGATGTCCCCCTTTCCCCCCATTGACCCCCTCCACCCAGTACCTGCCCATCCCCAGGCTTCCACCATCACTGTTGTCTGAGTCCACGGGCTATGCATATATACCTATAAGTTCTCTGGTTAATCTCTCCCCCACCCCACCTCCCTCCGAGATTCATCAATCTGTTCCATGCTTCCATGTCTCTGGATCTATTTTGTTCATCAGTTAATTTTGTTCATTAGAGTCCACATATAAGTGAGATCATGTGATACTTGTCTTTCTCTGACTCTAAAGGAAGTTCTTAAGGCTGAAAGCAAATGATCCCCAACTAAAACACAGAGGCACCATGGATTTTACTAGATAGGATGAAAATCATTGGCCCAATTGACTTGGTTGTAAAACCTGAGCACTCATGACAGAGATGGAAAAGTATGGCATTGGTTCCTCTTGTCTACACGCTGTTTATACAAGTGCAAATTTATTTATCTCACTAAAACCAATAGTATTTTGAAAACTGTGTTCATTAAAAATCTCCAGCTAATAAACATGAAAATAATTGATAGAACCGAAAGAATCATAATTCCTAACTAAAGTATGGATAGTATGGATTTGAGATAATGATTATGAATTGCTGATAACATCTTTAGGTGAGTGGATGATAGGCTATTTAGTGTATAGACTAAATTATTTCCCTCTCCTTCCCAAATCCATACGTTAAAACCTTAACATCCAGTGTGGCTTTATTTGGAGATGGGTCCTCTACGGAAGTAATTAAGCTTAAATGATGTCATACATATAAGGCCCTGATCTGATAGGATTGGTGTCTATGAGAATGGACACCAGAGTGCACTCTCTTGTGCTCTCTCTCTCTCTCTCTCTGTGTGCGTGTGTGCACCAAGCAAACGGCATGTGTGGGCACAGTGTCAAGGCAGCCATCTGCAAGACAGAAAGAGAGCTCTCACCAGAAACCAAAACAGCCAGCACCTTGATCTTGGACTTCTAAGCTCCAGAACTGTGAGAAATAAATCTCTGCTCTTTAAGTCATCCGTGGTATTTTGTTATGGCAGCCTGAGCACACTAATTCCCTGGGCCTTTGTGTGACGCTCTTCCCCCAAATGCAGACTGTACAATGAAGGGACTGAGCTTTCAACATACTAAGTTGTTGGTTAACATGAATATTATGTATCCCCTGATGTGATTCAACATCCAGAATTCAACATCACCTGTGTGTTGTTCTGCAAAAACATTTAATTTTCAGTATTTAGATATAATTTCCAGTTTTTGATAAGACAGGAAGTAAAAAGCAAATTAATTTCCCCCAAGAGGAAGCAGAGACAATTAAAGTGGTGGATCTGTTTACAGACATTCCTTTGAGCCTCTTTAGCATTTGTTTTGTGTGTGTGTGTGTTTTTTTAACAGCTCTGCTATATTTAAAAAAAAAAAAAAAAGAAAGAAAGACTAATGGGAAATAACAAAGGTAAAGCTCTTCCTAGATTTTGACAAATTAGATTGAAAGAGTACTTTTAAACTCAATTAGGAAAATTTAAATATAATCTGGGTTTTGCAATCTAAAAGATTATTCCAAAAAAAACCCAAAACAAGTGTTAACAATAACAGGCACTGTAAGATCTCATTTTGATTAAAATCCCTGTGTTTGTGTGTGTACGTAGAAGAATCACTAAACAATTATTTACAAGAAAAAGTACTAAAAGGTTGGTGGTGATGTCTGGATGGTGAAGCAATGACTTTTTAATGTATTTAACTTTTGCTTGTCTGTATTTTCTAGTTTTGTACTAGAAATGCACAGCTCTTGTAATGAAAAACTCCATTAGAAAATTAGCTCTTTTAAGACATGCATTCTATCACTAGCTGTCAATTATTGACCTCCCTTTATTTCATTAAAGAATTCAATCCCCAAATAACTGTGTTTCTTTTGACCTTTGCTTCTGACACATTCCTTAATGAATTCAACATTTGCATGAATGGTCCTTGTAAAACTGGGGCCTCTGAATTCTGTAATCTTCTATCTTGATCCATTTTACTTTAGCTGTTCCCTCTAAAGGTTGTATTCTCAACTTTGACATTCCTAATAACACCAGCACCTCTGAAATTTTGATTCAGATATTCCATTCTGAATTAAACATATCCCCATGCAAGTTCCTGTGCCAAGTAAGTTTCCCTATAGTTGAGGCCTTTTATCGACTCAGTCTGTCTTTCATATCTTCACACTCCATTGTATCCTTGATTTTTTCTTCACTAGTTTAGATTCCCTAGGGCATCACTGTAACCAACCTCTTAGAAATATCTTTAATTTTGTTGCTATTTTTTCTTTTTTGGTCACACTCATCCATGGAAAACCTAAGCACAGCTACTACTGTGATTTCAGGTTTAGACTCAGTTCTGGTGCTTTCTAGGAGACTATAGCAGGGGAAAATAAGTATTAGGAACCCTGTTGTTCCATCAACAATCACAACTTAGGCGCAGAATTAGATATGAGAGAGAACTCGCTTTGGAAACCTCTGAGGAAAATAGCCCCTTCATAAAATCAAATCGACAGTTACGTTTTCTGACTTTGACTTCAAATAGGTGACTTAACCTTTTGTCAATAAGAAAACTTTTACCAAAGTATTTCTTTTGGACCTTACTATAGTCACCTAATCGCTCCTTATTGCATGAGGCTTATGCTCAGAGACTGTGGTACTTATTTTTGTACAGTCTTCAGTATTCAGCTTGTGGCATGATCGATGGATAGATAGGTAGATAGACGGGTAGATAGATAAAATTTGTGTTCCAAATAGGAAGAAAGAAGAGAAAAAGCAAGGGAACAAAGGGGGGACAGAAAGGAGGGTAAAAAGAAGAGAAAGGAAAGGAGAAAAATGTTGGCTATTCAATAATTAAAAAGAGGGTTTTCTGGAATATTTTTAATACTTAGCAAACCTAAAGCCCAGTTACAGCCCTGCCCTTTATGAAAAGATTTCTTTTACAAGTATCCCCAACTTTACAAAAGTTTGCTTATAGCACTTTGCTTTTATGAAAGATTTTCACTGGTACCTGTTTTCACTAACAGAAAAAAGCATCTGAAGAGGATTTTTACTTAAAAAAAAAAAGGGTGATAATAGCATTCGGTTCGTTTTGCAGGAATCATTATGGAGGCAGCTCGCCCAGGAGACGCAGAGGGAGTGGCCCCACCGAGCTGCTTCCCTGGGAACCACACTCATCGTCTCAGCATCAAACCATCAGAGTTTTGAACTGTGTCTATGAGCATCTGTGCTTTATCTTCATTTACTTTGTGTCTCTGTTAGCAAGATGTGTCTTAAGGTGATTGTTTCTTCTTTTTACACCATCGTGATTTAGGAAAACTTTCATAGGAATGCACTACTTTCAGACCGTGGGAGAAATTTTTAATCCACTTAACCTCACGAGAGCCTACCTGCAATAACGCCCTTCAAAATGTATGAAGAAACAATGACTAAATACAAATATAAAGAAGGGCAAGAAATAAGTAATGGCTTCTTAATTTTTGCTAACTTAATAAAATAAAAACATTTTTATGAAATACCTATGTAAATGTTGATGCACATAACAAAATCCATGAATACTCAGCTTTTTATCATCATTAGGATTAGAGGTTTATGTTTGGTAGCTCTTAAATCAATTAAGTATAGTTTTTATTATTTTTGACTTATTTTAAGATTTGTTTCTCATATTTAGTGTCAGGCCCAAATTTTGGTCTGGAGCCAAGAACAATATAGTATGAAATTTGATTTGCTCCAGAACCTACAGAAATCTGTACTGTGGAAGGATTTTCTTACACCCAACAGGCATGGCATTTGCTGCTGCGAAGTGTTTAGTAAGTTTAGGGACTGTGTGTACCTCCCTGGGCTCGGCAATCAAGAACGCTTCCTGCAGAATCATGCGTTTTAGAGCCTGAGAAGCCAATGCCACCTTGAAATTGTCTAATAATACACCAACTGGTAAGCTGAGTAGAAAATCTTCCATGTAAATTATAATGGGGTCTTTTTTCTTTCCCATTGGTATATATTTGAAGATCTTTAAAAATATCCTAGAAAAAAAAAAGGATGTTACATTCTTTACCATTTGCTTTAAAAAGGATTTTCCACTCGTTCATCTCCAGAAGGTCATCTTTGAGATGTACAAGCCAGCCCTTCATTAGGTCCCCTCTTGCATTCATATTTAACTTTCTTTCATTCGGTGGCCTTTATTAGCTGAGCTCCTGGAGCTTGTAGCACATTTTAAACAGCAACACTGGGAGGATGTAAATGCAGAATAATGTATCAGGACTCAAATTTGCATGGTCAAATGTCAAAAAAATTAGGCTTTCCCCAGAACCATGTCAAGAGAAATAACATAAGTGGGCAAACTCAACAGCAGGCATGCCATTATCACTTAGCCCAAGCTGTCATCACTGCCAGCTAGTGGAAACAGTGGTCATTAGCTGGAACTCTGCCGGGGGATGCTGCAATCCTTCCTTTTCTTTTTTTAAAAAAGATTTTTATTTTTTCCCATCATCTGACAGTATTTCACAGAAGACCGCAACGCGATGTTGCCTCCCTGACAGGAAAGTCAAGAGCTGGTGGAGGGTGCCTTTGGAGTGGGAGCAGCAGAAGAACTAGGGAGCAAAATCCATAATCGTCCACTGTCAGCTAGAGGGTGCAGGCATTGCCTTACCTATCGGATAAATACTCATTAAGAGTAATCACTTTATTTCAGCTCTGTAATGACATTAACAAGCTTGGAATACAGGGAATTACATGAGTCAGAACAAATAATTGAATATTCTACTGCGGAGGGAACACAGCACAAGTCTGCCTTCATGTCATGCCGTTTCTGAAGCCAGCACAAGCATGCAATTAGATAATAAGCTTAAACAGCATTAAATTGGCGCTGCTGAACCACCACTGAGAAAAAAGAAGTATTAATTGTTCAGCTCTCACCTGCTTGTAATTTCATGCAATGCGAATACTAGTAAGGCTGCCCTATTTGTATTTAAATGGACTTAGGCCCAGCGTTTAAACAAACCAACAAAAAAACAATGTAAAGAGAATCTGAGGAAGGGCACAAGAAAGAGGAAACATTACAAACCATTTTAGTTGCAGGAGGGGCTTCCTCTTTGAAAGGATGGAGAAGATAAAACTTGGCTTAAATTTTTAAATTTAGGGCTGCCATGGTATGAACAAGCATCCTGCATTCTGACAGGGAATTTTTTTTCAAATTTACAATAGAATCTTCTGAATATGGGCACTGAGGAGTGACTCATGCAGTTCAGTACAATTAACAAGTCTGAGTCAATAGTCAAGGATAATGATATAGATACATACAGATACACATACAGACACAGACACAGACACAGACACAGACACAGACACAGACACAGACACAGACACAGACACAGACACAGACACAGACGCAGACGCAGATACAGACACAGATACAGATATAGATACAGACACAAGTACAGACACAGATACAGATACAGACACAGACAGATACAGATACAGATAGATACAGATACAGACACAGATACAGACACAGACACATATACAGATACAGATTTAGATACAGATACAGATACAGACACAGGTACAGACACAGATACAGATATGAATATAGCTATAGATATAGATACAGATATAGATACAGATATGGATATAGCTACAGATATAGAAGCATAGATAGATAGATAGATAGATAGATAGATAGATAGATAGATAGATAGATAGATGTAGATTCACCTATAGACATAAATATAGATATGACATAATGTTGGTATATCACTAATCATGGAAATATTATGTGAATATATAGCTTTCAAACAGAACAGAATAATTTTGTGTTGTGACAAACAAGAAAAGATGGTTGAAAGCTGATAAGCAACTTGAGTCACTTTCTTAACTTGTTTGATTTATTAGCAAGCTAAGACCCTGAAAAAAGAGAATGCTGCATTTTTGACAACCCCATCCCCGTGCCACCCAAACTGTCATTTGGTGTCCTGGATAGCCTTAAGCATGAGTTAACCTGATGTGATGCATCAAATTACACACGCTGTTCCAGAATGCAGAGGAGCAGCCAATAAATATGCTGGCGGCTCTGGCATCCACACAGAGAGAATGCGCCTTCCCCTTCTAAGGTGTGCTGCCCAGATCAGGACAGATAGTGATGAGATGTGAGAGCCTGGGTCCTCCAGGGAGAGTGATTTGGGAGGCATCAGTTTACAGTTGGTTCTTACCACAACCCCAAATCTGTGTCGTTTTTCAGATGAGCCAATCAGCACTGGATATTTGATAGGCAAACTCAATAATCATTTATAATCTTGACAGGTTAAGGGTCTCCAAGGCAAACCTTAATATACACAGTGGGTTTGAAAATAAGAGAAAACAAATAAAGAAATCTCTATATTCCTGAGCAAATGTCTTTTCTTTGTCTAGTCCTACAATTGCCCAATCAGGGTTTTTCTTTATCATTTCCTTCCTCACAGGACACACAAAACCATTTTCAATCTATTTTTTAAGTAGACCATCATCCAACCTTCATCTCAGTCCTTGTCTATAACTCATGTAGATGTTTGAAAGTTATTCTTTAACAAAGGGAAAGGGAAACTAGATCTTCAAATAGGACACTTTAGAATGTGCCAATAAGATTGAGAACTAAAGTAGAAATTGGGTATTTATCATATCTGTCCTATAAAATAACTTGAAATTGTTAGAAGAAAGATTTTCCGCTAGCCCCAAATTTTTAGGAAATAATACCTAGCATATTGCATTGCGCATGGCAGGTGCCCAATTTATCTTTAAGAAGATCCAAGGAAAGGACGTTCTGCTAGTAGAAAACTGGAATTAATATTAGCAGTAGCAGAAATATGCCCCCTCCTCTCTCTTTCTCCTTTCTCATTTTTTTCCCTCTCCCACCCTCTCTTTCTTATGTCCACTCTCTCTCTCTCTCATTATCAAGTGATTCTAGTTCCAATCTATCTATAATAAGAATCTCTTATAATAGATCTTAGCTTACATAAAATGCTTATTAATCATACAAAGAAATATCACAATTACCATTTTTTCAAGAATAATGTATCTATTGAATACTCACTGTTTACCTACCTGTGTTCCAGGCAGAGTAAAAGGTGTCATCAAGTATGTGTATTTTCATCTGGTCAATGGCATGAATGAGACTATTATGAAATAATGCAAACAAAATGAAGACTCATAGTATATAAAAGATAATCCAACATGGATTCACAAAAAGGAGATATTTATGTATCCAGTCAATGAATTTTGATTGATTACCTACTAAATGCCAGGCACTAAACTCTGTGTAATACACAAAACACACCCTCCAGGAGCTTTCCTCTCTCCGAGGAGACAAGCATGCACAGTGAGATGGAGAACATGGCATTTATTGCAACTTGCAAATAAATTTCTTTGGAAGAAGCACTCTTGTCAAGATGAAAACAACAAAATCCTGTGGGAGATGTGGCAATCAAATGACATGAGATAACAGGACAAGAAAGCAACTCCAGTTAGGGAGATGGAAAAAAAGTCAAGTGTCCTCCAAATGACTCTTCATGACCATCCCAGTGAATACCAGGCACCAGGTCTTCAGTAGAGTTCAGAAGAGGTTGGACAGGTTCTGCTATTATTTTATTGATACAGACACAGCAGTTGCATTCTGCCTAGATGCAGAAACTTGGGAGAGAAAGAAAGGATGACTCCTGTGGCGGGAATTTTCAGGAAGGTGGAGAAGGCTTTGGCTGACTCTGCATCGAAACTGTATTTCCACTTAAGCTTGTTTCGGTCCTTGTTAGAAACCTTCTGAGCCCTGGTCCTTAGAAAGAGGTCAACTGGTATAGATTATTTCATGCAGATAGTTTTTGCAAAGCCGTGGGGGAGTAAGAGGATTCATTATTACACAGAAGTGCCTTCCAGCTTAGTTCTAGAAGATAAAGTTTTCTAGATGAAGCACCATGCATGAAGCTGATCTTTCATCATTAAAGGGGGTTATGATTTTTTTTCATGAAGGTGATGAAGACCCATGAATAGCTTAGAGTGGGGTATTGGGAGTGCAGGCGTTATGCTGGTTATATTATCATAGTGAAAATATCACAATGAAGGGAGATTGAAGGAAATGAGACCAGAGGCAGTAAGACCAGGAAGTAAACTATCCTAATATTCAGGTTTGGGTAGCTTGATACTACCAGTCACCAAAAGATTGATTATGAAAGAAGGAAGAGCAGGTTTGAAACTTTGGGACATGTGAAATTTTAGAGATATATGGACATCTAATTAGAAAAATCATTGACATGCCTGGGACAAAATCCTGGGCCTACCTCAAAACTCCCCGAAGTTACATTCAGTTTGAAAAAAGGGAAGAGTCATTCTTCCAAGCATTTTTTCCCATTTTTAAATGAATGCTTTCAACACCTTGCCATTACAAATGACTCTGGCTCGCATTATGGTAGATATCTAGAGCAGTTAGAATTAAGTGTGGCTGTGAGTGACAGAAAATGTGAAGTAATAGTGATTTAAGTAAGATATAAGTTTAATTCTTTCACAAAAGTAAGAAGTGTGGAGGTGGACATCCCAGATATCCATGATCATCAGGGAGCAAGATGTGTTCTCGCTCTGTCTGCTCTGTCATCATTAGCAAAGCCTGCACACTTCGAGATGCCTGCTCTAACTTTGAATTTCAGCCAAGGGGAAAAAACTGAAATGGAAGGAGGTTGTGCCAGCAGCACAACTTTGGGTTACAGGTTCTTGTCCAGAACTTAGACATATGGCCACTCCTGGCTGTGAGGAAGGATGGGGCATATGATTTTTGTGCCATGTGACCATGTGCCAAGCTACAAACGGGAGTGTCTGTTGAAGAAAAAGGGAGAGAATTGATATGAGAGAAGAGTCAAGTCTGCTCTTCCTCAGGCTGAGGACATTTCCTATTATGCCTTTATGCTAAGAGATTTTCTGTAAAATATCAAATCATTTAATAGAAATTAGATATGGTTTTAATGAAACCAGGAAAATCTCAAAAAGATAAAATATTCATCTACAAGTACATCTTCTCAAAACACTTAATAAGAAAGTAAAATAGTACAGCAGTGCTCAGAAAAGCCCCAGAATGTTCTGATGGTCTATTTTGAGTGTTCCCCAGGCTACCTCCTTGGCCAGGTACAGAGCCAGCCCTGGGGTTTGAGGCCAAGTTCTGTGTAGGGTTGAATCTGGTTGCAGATCATGACATAAGCTTTGCACAAAGAGTCACGTCATCACCAGCATTTTCAAATTGTATATTTTCAAACAGTACAGTGTGCATTTTTTAGTGGGAAACAATAATTAATGCTTTTATATGCAAATAGGCCAGGTAAAGACACTATGGGCAGTTTGGCCTGAACAGCGGCACAGCCATTTTATGCCAGCCTACCCAAGTTGTGGCTGCTGACTCTGGTCCATCGATCATAGGATGGACTTATCTGGGATTTCGTGGGATGGATGGCAAGTGGCCTTAATTTATGCTCAAATATCAGTGCGTTTCCATGACTACTTAGCTGTGCCTTTCGGCAAAATGGCATGCTCATACTTAAACTTTCTGTCTACACATTTATCCAAATGGTAAATTTGTACCCTCTGTTAACTTTACCTTACTCTCCTGAGGTTCATGTCTTTGGCTTCTCCAGAGCCATGTTTGAAGGAGAAGAAAAATAAAGCAGTGTTAACTTATATATAACATTTTTGAATTTCTGCCCTCAATCTCATGTTTCTGGAGGCCACAGGAATGCTTCTGAACGAGTTGAGGAATGGTCAGGGATCATAGAAAAGAAAGCTGGAAAATGACTCTTATAAAAGCTTATGATGTCACAAAAACACACACATGATGAAGACGCCCACGAGAACAACCTCACGTGCTAAAGTCAGGCTTATCTTGGGCAATTCAGTCCTGGGTCCTTGTTCAGTGAAATACGTTCTCAGAGCCAGTTCCTGACTCTATGACACCCAACTCATACGCTGTGACCCTCGATAGGTTACACTGGGAGTTTCTACTTGCCTTTTTCCTTTTATTATTCACCCCTTTTTATCTTGTCTCCCACTTTAATAAAGACCACAGCCTAGGAGCGTACAGGTTGTAAGAGCAAACACTTACACAGGAGAGTAAAGGCTCACCGAGGCCTCTCGTCTACACCCAGTTTCCACTGTTGCAGCTCCCTGCCCTCTGAATAGACGCCTCCACCACTCAAGGACTTCAAGGGCCGACAGTCACATTTCATGTTCATTAGCAGTCAGAGAGCTATGTTTTCATTGCTCCAGGGCCCTTATTTGGCACTTAGTGGCCACCTGCTGATTGACTTTATTAACGCAACTTTGGTTATTTAGTCTCACATTATCATCTTAACCCCTCCACCAACTTCCTCTGTATTTTACAGCTACTTTACATAAAACGCACCACATGCTACTCTTTCCACATCTACAATGTACAGCAGGCTGCTCCCCTCGCAGAGAAGCCTCGTCAGGTCCTGGGTGAGGCTGGCATTTTCATGTAAATGGCAAGTTTTATATCAATGTCAGATTAGCGGCCAGGTTGTTTAAACACTGAAACCTTCTGACCAGTTGACAAGACAGGATCCCCATGAAGAAGGTGACATTTCTGAGGCATCCGCATCTCTGAGGTTTTGATGTATTAGTTGAACTTTCCCCCGATGGCGAGCGATATAGACACTCTTGTCAGTATTTTACAAAAAATAAAAAGGTATTCTTTGTTCTTGCCCCGTACCTTTCACTTGAAAATTATTCTGTTGCCCAGTTACCTATTCCAGTCTTAGCCTTTAGGAGTTGGGTTAATGGAGGTAGAGACCATCGTGACAATGTGCCTTGTGCTATAGAAGGGTGACAATGCATTGTGCACCTGAAGCCCATTGTACACCAGGAAATTCTCTGAGGCAGACAGAGCTCCTCTTTCCATGGTAACTGCTTACACACTAGAAAAGGTGACCCATGATGTTGCGTAGGTTTTCAATTTATTCTTGAGAAGATGGGGGCTTTGGGAGGAGGGGCAGTGATAATGGTAGAAAGAGAAACACTGTTGTACTTTTAGAAAAAGCCATGGTGTCTTGGTTGTTTTCTCACAGAATGAGAAAGAAGCATGTGTCATCCTTAGGCAATTTGGATAACATATGTCATACACAGAGCACAGTGTGTCCACAGCCAATAAAAGAAGTGTGTTCCAGATATCGCATGCACAGAGTTCATAGTCCCTTGATTCACTCACTCGGTAGGGGGAACAATCCATCTCTCTCTTTTCTTATATCGTTGTTCATGCCATTATGTGCCCTATATTACATATATAAAAGATCTGCTGAAGTGGGTGAAATTAGACAATGGTTCTTTGCACTTGGAAGAAGAGGAATAGCTTAGGTACTGTTGGAGTGGCCAACGTCTGCCCAATGCCCACCTTCCACTTCTGACCTCTTCTCTGTACTCCAGCACTTCATGTCCATGGCCTGATGGCTATGTTTCCCTGGTTGATTTGACTGTCACATGTCATTTTTTCCAAACTTCTGGAAACCATGACTGCATTAATTCTAAGGACAATAATATTAACAACAGGGCTACTTTCTAGTTGCATATATTCTCCCTTCTCTTCATTTTATAACCCAGGGGGTTTTTGAGTAGTGACATTTCTAAAATATGTCCATAATTATGTTTTTCTTGCTCAGAAACATGTAATAGCATCTTATTGCCTACCAGATAATTCTAAAACCCTTAGCTTGGTATTCAAAGCTCTCTATGGTTAATTCTTAACCTAAATTTTTTTTATTTATAAGTGACACCCATTACTCCTGTGCATTAATTCAGGTCAAGAAATATTGTATGCGATTCCCTAAACACAGCTGACAGCATCCCGTCTCCATTCTGCCTCCAACTCTTTCTGTCTGAAGCCTACATACGCTGCAAAACCCAGGTCAAATGCCATCTTCTTACGGAAACATCTCTGCTCTGGCTACAGAGCGGAAAGTCCTTTCTTTGTAAATGTTATATTTTCTTGTAAACTGATTGAGCACAGAGATGATGCTTCCCTGTGCCTTTGAACTCCTGTGACTCACCATGTAGTACTTTGTGCACAGAATTATGAGTAAATTAGAACAACTGTTATTTTTGAGAGATTAAAAATTATGGGAATAAAATATCTCTCTTGCCTGTCCAAAAGCTATATTCTTACAAATCTAACCTAATTAAACTCAGGAATCATATGCCATTATTTCTCTCGTGAACTTTTGTTTTGTTTTCAGAGGTTAACATGCACATGAGCATTTATAGCGAGTGCATTTGTACAGCTCCACTATGGAAAATGGCTAAAGGCTGCTGGCTGATGCTGCTGTGTTGACGATGCATGCCAGATGGGTGAGCCTTGTGTTTTAAAACCTAAAAGGTTAAGTTTTAAACAAGATATATAACATATGAGTATCTATATACACAACTAAAACATAGCAGAGATAATTTTAGTTAAAATTTGTATTAAATTGTCAGAATTGAGTTAGTAATTAGTACAGAAAAAATTTAAACTCCCCCATATTTTAGCTTGCGTAATCATTCAGGCAAATATTCTGAACTTGCATTTGAAAGCCACTCTGAATAAATTGGGTTCTGATAAGTATTTGCCTTGAATACCAAGTTTCCTGCCTTAAATCAACACAAAGTGAAGACCAGAAAGTCAAACAAGAAGAGAAAACTGATTAACATGGACCTCCATCCCTAAGCCATCTTACTGTTTATGATATTTTTTTTCCTACCTTTATGTCAGTGTAGTGTGGAAAAGAAAAGCCTGGCTGAACGACGAATAAGTCTAAAAAATGTCAAGTTCAGCTTGCAAAATTCTCAGGGGTTGGGTAGTCTAATATATCCAAAGGTGCTATGATAGAGTAGATTAGAATTTTAATCTAAGAAAATTTAAACATATTTCAAAATACGTTTTACAGTTTCTGTAAAGTTGCAAGACGTTTACTTGCCAATATAAAATATATTTCAGCAATAAATCATAAGATAAGGGAATGCATCATTGTGATTTTATGCCCATGTGCTGGTTAGTGGCCCAGACTTCAGTGAGTGCCACTGGAAGGAGGCAGTTGTACCCAAAAGAAAGCAAATCATGCCTGGGCTTGAGACCATATTTGTACATACAACAAGATTCCTTTGTGTAAAACACTGCATTTTTCAGTCATAGTTGGTTCTTTTTTGGACACCAGAGACAAGATGAGACCAATGTGAGATGATTAAGTTAGAGTCTAAAGTGATTCCTAATCATGGACTGGCCCTTTAATTTTCTTCTCATTGAAATGCCAGACCACCTTCCTAGATAAGTTAGCACTGACAGCTGATGTCTCTAATATGTTATGGATTTTCATATCAAAAGTGATGTTTGGTTATCTCAATCAAATTAAAAAGAGAAGACTCTCTCAATGGGGATTTGTTTAATCGAAGAGCCATAACATAAATAATCACAAAATTGATTAACTATAATTGTGGTAATTTTATTAAATTCCAGAAAGTCTGCAAAGCATACTGAGTTCCACAGGCTGCATCATCTGTGTCATAGTTCGCCAACTTCAAAGTTTAGTTGCAAATTTTATTCATTAGGCTTACAGAGTCACTTGTGTAGAAGTCCTGCTAATCAATTGTAATTCACTTTTTCTCACTATTGATAATTTACTACAACCTAATATTCTAACCTACTACACTAATATTGAGCATCTATTACACTAATAGTCTCGCCCAGACTCTAGGAGCTGTGTGTGACCCAAAGACATGATATATACAAGGCAGCTGACATATCCCATTTAGGCAGAGAACAATAAAGTGGGAAAATATGTAACGATAAAGTCAGCAAAGAAGAAATGTGGTGGTTTGGCTAGTGAGGAAACTACTGAAAAGATCAATTAAACAAACTCTCAGAATTTCAAAGCTCCTTCTTAAAGGTGCTATTTTTTGAATTATCTGCCTCCAAACTGTCCGTGGAGATCCTTATTGAACCATCTGGTGAAGGTTTACACAGGTGAGGTGACAGGAGTCTCCATAGGTACCATGTGGCCTTTAATGCATAAATCTGTGCTCTTGTCTGGTATGCTCTTCACCACTATGACTAGTGTTCATCTCTGAAATGTCATTGTTTTCCACTTTGTTGGCCTATGTGATAGAGACTAGCTAGATGTTCACTAATATCCTGGACCAACAGGCATGCTTTTTCCCCAGACATCCTTTCAGGCAGTTTGGGGCCCATAGGACAGTCATTGTGCCAATGGGCTGTGGTGGTTGGTACCACTTTGAGCCTGGCCTGTAACAGTTTAAGAGATTCTCAGCTCACTCTCTGTCCTCTGATCACATATTAGAAGAGACATAATCTGATATGACAGAGCTGGCAATGGAAGGGATCCTGAATGTAGAGCCACTGCTGGAAAGAGATTACTCAAGGGATCTGCTCAGTATGCCTAGATTCTAAATGAGAAGCAAAGCTTTATTTTGTTAACTTATTTATTAAGTTATTGCTATTACCTGACTCACACAGAAATTGGCATGTTTAGTAGCAAGTCATGAAACTATGTGGTACTGGGTTGTGGGATGCGAGACAGTGCAGGCTAGGAGCCCGGGCATCCCCTCTCCTGGAATGATGGGATATAGAATGTCAGGTGTGCTCAGGGTCCTTTCTGTTCACTTGCTTGTTTGTTCATGGTCCAGTATGTGTAATCCCTCAATCGTTGGCCCAGAATTCCAAAGAAGAATGGCTTTTCCAACATTTCACTCACTTCATTAGAAAACTCATATTGGAGATTATTTAAAACAACATCACATCACTGTTTGGAAATATGGTTTCTCTTCCAGCTCCAGCTCCTGGGCTGACCTGTGATGGGCTCCTCTTGTGAAACGTTTCTCTTTCCTCTTAAGCCATATGGTTCAGCATTCTAACATAGAAACCTTTTATGCTGGGTGACACCATAAAAATACAACTTGAGGGTTTAAAATTTGTTAAGGTTAAACGGATACTTGACTGAGAGGAAAAGTAATCTATGGGCTCTCTGATGCACAAAAGCATCTCCCATTCAAGTTCAGGGCAAGAATTACTGATGTTGTAACAACATTGATATAGATGGAAGTTTTTGGATTTTTTGTGCAACACTTAATTATTTGTCATGACCCACTTGTTTTAGATCTCCCTACCTTATATCACATTGTTTTAGGTTTTATTCCTACATCTTCCTACAATTTTATTGATAAATTACCTTAGATATATGTAGAGACACATTACTTAGTATAAATAACTCATACTAAAAAACATTTAGCTAATAATAGAGCCTGTGTTTTCATTTTTAGGTCAACTGGCATTGCAAATTCTCTTTTCCCCAAAGCAACGGTTTTAATACTTATATTGTTATATTTTGGTAAATTCTATCTTCAAATAAGTTATTGCATGGAAGTCTGAAAAATAAACCAGATAGAAACTGAGCTGCCCCAGTGAACTTTTGCAGAGGGCCTGGGAAGATGCAGCATGAACACCCCTGACCTAGGGTGATCCATTATCCAAAAAACAGGTAAAGAAGTCCTATGTCCAGGGCCCCTGAGCAGGGCTGGAAGAAGGTAGACCTTCAATCAGGATCACATTTTAATACTTATTGATTGCAAAGTAACATGACTGTTCCCATCCCCTAATACAACTATATAGACAGAAGGGGTCACTTCTAGTTTTATACCAGTCATTATAATCATGGATGATGTTTTAACCTGTTGGGACCGCATCATCTGGCCAAAAATCTTCCACTTGTAGAAATGCCCTTATGAACTGTCTAGCATCAGGATTTCTCTATGGTAAACTCATGTATAATTTTCTACATGTGCCTTGCTACCAAAAGTTAAAGATATTATGCCATCAATTCATGTGATAAAACTGAGCTGAAAGTGAACATTTGCATCTACCACAGGGGGATTATGCAGCCTTCACACATTTCTTAGCCAAAACAGTGTAGGTTACATGAGCTAATGGTGCTCTACGTGGTCCACAGTTGCATATGCATATTGTCCAATAATGCTCAGAATTGGACCAACAAAGCAATACAGCATCTCTCCGCCATCCAGGCTCTTCCCATCGTCCGACATTCACACTGCAGCCCCCTGTCAATCTCCAGCTCTGCCTTCCCTCAGTGCGGTGTATCTGTATTCCATATGCAAATACTCCAGTGAACGGCTTTCCTGTTTTGTAAGCTAGACTGCACCTGTAACATGTGGGATTGAGTTAAAAATGACAAGCAGACAAGCACAGGCACATTATCTTGACAAACTCAGCTTCCAAAAATTACCCTGAGCCTGAATTATTAAAATAACAAGGAATATTTCACTCAACTGTGCAGAAATGATCCTAATTGTCCACTTTAGCTAAATCCTTTCAGTCTCTGAGATCGGTCAATTTACATTGGTGGCTTGCGAATTCTTCAACTCCCATTAGAGAAAAGCACAGCAGCAGCCCAATGCACCCTCATTTATTTTAATAACCTGCCAAGCAGACATGAAAATGTTAAAGTTGGAAGGCTATAACATGACAGTATCCTGACTTGTCAGAGCCACATTATAATCTAGTTAAAATACTTTCTTTCTCTCTTTAATGTCTTCTCAGGTAAGTGGGGAACTAATTGTCAAATTACTAATTTTGTTGGCATTAATATCAATACTAAGACAAGAGGAGCGTGAACTGTTGAGTGAGAGGTGTTTCTTCTACACCTTCTGCTGCTGATGGGGAAATTACCCTGGAATCAAGTAAGGAATTAAATTTGTATAATCCACTTGCTATTTGTTGCTAGCCCACTCCTGCAAGCAGTTTTCTGACACTGCAGCTGCCCAGAATGCATCAGCGTCATCTGACCTGCTTGTGATTATTGGTGCGTAGGATTATCAGGATAATGAATGGATATTAAGTACTTACTCTGCTCTTCGGTTTATACAAGAACACAATCCAGCATGAATGTGCATATGCTCAAGGCCTTGCTATTTAGCATCCTTATACGTAAAGAGCTTTTCATCTCCTCATAGCTTTTGTGACCCCAAATTTGGATTTGTACCTATTGTCCTGGAAAAATTATCAACATCATCTTTGCTTATTTGCAAAAACTCTTGTTTTGATGAGAAATTATATGATTCTATGAGTTACAGATAACAAATCTTAAAATGTGTGTTACTCATATGGCATCACTTAAAACATGCTTTTTTTAAAAAAAAAAATCTTTATTGTTGAAAGTATTGCAGGTGTCCCATTTTCCCCCCCAATTGACCCCCTCCACCTCACTCTCCCCCTCTCCCCAGGCCTTCACCCCGTTATTGACTGTGTCCATGGGTTATGCATATAACTTCTTTGGTTAATCTCTTACCACCCTCCACCCCCTTCCCTCTTTCCTCTGAAATATGATTGTCTGTTGCATGCGTCAATGTCTCTGGATCCATTTAGTTTGTCAGATTGTTTTGTTCATTAGCTTCTTCTTAAAGAAGACCCTTCATCATTTCCTGTAGTGCTGGTCTGATGGTGATGAACTCCTTTAGCTTTTTCTTATCTGTGAAGCTCTTTATCTGACCTTCAATTCTAAATGATAGCTTTGCTGGGTAAAGCAATCTTGGTTGTAGTTCCATGTTTTTCATCACTTCAAATATTTCTTGCCACTCCCTTCTGGCCTGCAAGGTTTCTGTTGAGAAATCAGCTGACAGTCGTATGGGTGCTCCCTTGTAGGTAACAAACTGGTTTTATCTTGCTGCTTTTAAGATTCTCTCTTTGTCTTTAGCCTGTGTCTTGGTGCGGGCCTTTTTGAGTGCCTCTGTGTTTGGGACCCTCTGTGTTTCTTGGACTTGTAAGTCTATTTCTTTCCCCAGGTAGGGGAAGTTTTATGTAATTATTTTTTCAAATAGGTTTTCAATTTCTTGGTCTCTTCCCCTTCTGGCACCCCAATAGTATGAATGTTGGGCCTCTTGAAGTTATCCCAGAGGCTCCTTATACTATCTTCATATTTCTGGATTCTTTTTTCTTTTTGCTCTTCTGGCTGGGTGTTTTTTGTTTCCTCATGTTCCAAATTGCTGATTTGATTCTCAGCTTCCTCTACTCTACTGTTGATTCCATGCAAATTATTCTTCATTTCAGTTCCTGTAGCCTTCATTTCAAATTGGTACTTTATTATGTTATTGATTTTCTCAGTTATTTCCCTAATAGTCTGTTTAAACATCCTTGTAAACAAAATTCTGAACTGTGTATCTGTTAGCTTGCTTGGATCTATTTCATTTAGTTCCTCTTTTAGAGATTTCTTGGGTCCTTTCCTTTGTGACATGTTTCTTTGCCTCCACATTTTGGCTGCTTCCAGGTGTTTGTTTCTATGTATTAGGTAGAGCTGCTATGTCTCCTGGAATTTGCAGAGTGGCTTTGTATAGTAGGTGTCCTGTAGGGTCCAGTGGCTCAGCCTCCCCAGTCACCTGAGCTGGGCCTTCTAGGTGCTCCCCTGTGTGGGGTGTGTGCACTGTCCTGTTGTAGTTGAGCCTTGGTTGCTGTTGGCATCACTGGGAGTAATTGACCCCCAGGCCAGTTGGCTGTGAGGACCAGCTGCAACTACAGCCAAAGAGCTGCTGTGCTGGAGACACCCCTATGGAGCAGGGTTTACTTCAGTGGGGCTTTGGTGTTCACCAAGTGCACCCCTTGAGTGTCACCCGTGGATGTGGTAGGGTTGTAATCCAGCATGGTTGAGTCTGACCACCAGGTGCACTGTCTATGGGGCCTCCCAGGAGGTGCAAAGTCAGCCTCTGCCAGTGCCTTGCCCAGGGCCCCCCAGCATGAGCTGCACAGCAAACAGCAGTTGGCTGCTCCTTGTGCTGGGCTTGGCGGTGCCCAGGAGAGGCCAAGCTATGAGCCAATGCAGCTGCCGCTAGTGCCAGGCCTGGGGCCCCTTATCAAGCTGTATGGGGCCCACTGCTCCTTGTTTGAGAGATTTTAGGAAAGTCCTAAGCATGAGGCTGGAGAGGCCACTTGCACAGAAAAGCCCCTGGAAATGGCCTGGATGAGCTGCAGGTGGGGAGGGGCGGGGCCTCCGGGAATCACGGGGCGGGGCCAAAGGTGCGAGTCAGGTGCTGGCGACTCAAATATGGCGCCTGCCTGCGGGCTGTGTGCGGGGAGGACTCGCCACAGGAGCCATGGCCTCCGCCAGCCCTTCTGCCCGGGAGGAAGCCGCCCTCCGCCTCTCACCCGGACCTCAGGCAGGTTAGTTCCTCCCCGAGTGTCCCGGGTCCTTTCAGGCCGCTGCCCGGCGCTGGGCTCAGAGGGAGCGTCCGAGTGAGTCCGTGCCGGGCCCTTTAGAGGAGCTGCTGGGGCTCCCGCAGCCTCCGCCACCCTCAGGGACAGTCCCCGCTGGTTTCACAGCCCGGAGTTGTGGGGACGTCTCTTCCTGGCCCTGGAGCCCTGGGCTGGGGGCCTGCTGTGGGGCTGGGACCCCTCACTCCTTCAGGACACCCCCACCGCCGAGATTCCCTCCCGGGTTTCAACGGTGGCACCAGGTGTGGGCCCTCGGCCGCGTCTCTGAGTTTCAGCCCTGACCTGCCTGTGTCTCCTCCCCTCCTCCCGGTCTCGGTGCTGCTTCAGTTCCCTGGTTGTGGGGTTTCTGTGCAGCCAGATCTCAGGAGGCTCTGAGTGCTGGTGGTTCTGTATTTTAGTTGTAATTTTGATGCGGTTGCAGGAGGCCGCGGGTGCAGCTGTGACCTCCGCCGCCATCTTGTTTCCCCCTAAAACATGCATTTTGAGGTGCTTGGTGGAGAGTGTTCACTTATGGGGAATACAGGAGGACGGGGTTTGTGCAGAAAGTGAGGTTGTTTAGCAAGGAGGTGAAGTGGTGGGAGTGGGCAGAAAGCCAGGCTGTGACCATTCTCTTTTGGGGACCAAAGTTAAGGGAAATGGTTTCCAAGCCTTGGGTTCGAGGTGCTGTTCAACTGTTGGGTTTTGCTCTTGGGAAGAGGGGGATCTTCAACTCAGGAAGTCAGGTCTGCTCTCTAACCAGTTTTTACAATGCTTAGAAAGATGGAAGAGAAGGAAGGACAGCATGATAAACATGTGAGTGGTTTTAAGAATGATGGAAGTCACAGAGCACCCCCTGAATCTCCAGGGGAAGAAACTGAACTCTGGCGGTTTGGTGACCACTGATTTTCATCACGGCAATTTCCTCAGTTCATAAAGGAAAGGCTTTGGTCTCCACCATCAGCATTGGGCAGTGAAAGAGAGGGATGCAATAGCTTATGGGACATGGAAAATGCAAAGAACTGGCTTCACTAATTTATCAGATTTGCACACTTTCCTATAGTGTATTTATTTTTATATTTTTCAGCAGTTTTAAGTTAACATCATTCAGAACCATTATAGGTCACAGCACTTTTGCTATTTTTCTCTTGAAAGAATCTGATTATTTGTTTGGATGCTTTTAAATGATCAAATCAAATGAAGTTTTTATTTACGAAAAGGGTTTTTTCCACACTAAACTTCTTCTTGGTATTCAGGTAATAATGTTTGTGTTGAGCCTTAATTTTCACATTCACTGATGCAATTAGCAGCTGAGATGTTCCAGGTGAGCTTAGACACCTGGGTAAGGTATAAAACAATTAACTGCTTCACTGTGAAAATGCTCATGTCTCCATTGCAGGTAGCAAAACCATTGTTTGTTTTTATGTTTGTTTTTCCTGAAACTGAAAAATTAGTAAGCACAAAATTTGCTCAATAAAGAGATTTATATATCAAGGTACCCAGTAGAAACCTGTGACATGGGAAGTCTGTGGGTCATGAATGTCTCACAGGGAATAAAAATCCAGAAAGACATGAGTACCTATAACAGAAGGACAAACTCACAGTCTGGGATGTAGTCATGAGAGCTAGAAGAAAACCAGTAATACAGTTCTGAACATGTAACACTATCACTGCTTTCTATAGAGCCTAAAACTCAAACCCCGAGGTGGAGCTGTTAAGATGATCTTACTGAGTACCTATTGTGCACATCAGGTGGGGCTGTGCCTCCCAGTCTTCTTAAGGTCAGGGAGGTACAGTATTTTCTTTTCTGACTTGTTTACTCAAGCCCACCTGTGTGGTATGAGTGTTGTGTACTGAGGCTGAAGAAGACATGGGAACAGTGTGTCATCATGGATTTTCAACTAGTTTAAATATGTCGTCCATTTCCCATGGTGAGCAATATTGGTGAGGAGACATGAAATTCAGGGAGCCATTTACAAGAGGGAGGGTTCTTGCTTTTTCAGGAAACTTCATAAATTGTGGGCAGTTTTTCTTAATTTCAGACTTCATCCTTTTGCTCTTTTTGCTTTCAGTTGGATCCCATTGAGGCCCACAGGCTAAACGTTTTTCCATCCACGCCTCCTCCTTGGCTGGTATACATAGCTATAATTATCACTGGGCATCCCTGCCTTGGGCATCCAGCATCTCACGTCCTACCTTACAAAATCCAAACTGATCTTCTGTGAGCATTTTCACACCAAGCTGGAAATTCAGTTGTTTGAATCAATGTGGCCTGTGATCCGTCTCATAGGCCCTGTCTTTTCTTTTCCCACTGCCACTTCCCATTTCCTCCTGGTTTTCTTACAAGCCTCACCTTGATCTTATTTTTCAACCTGGAAAACATTATTATCTTGTTTATATCTTGCTTAAAATAATTCAGAGGCTCTCTATTACCTGCATGAGTAATTTTACAATAAGGTTCTAGAAGTATTGATTCTTCAATGCACTGTCTTGAGCCTTCCTGGAGGGAGAACAGACTCAGGAAACATCTAGATTCTGATAGAAAGTGTCCTAACTTCAAACATGCTACATGGTTTAGAGTCTGATCTTATAGAGTTTAGATATACAATGGCCCCATTAATAATAATAATAAAAACAGCCTTTTCAACAAGTGGTGTTGGCAAACTGGACATCCACAAAATATGAATGTAAACTTAAACTTACATCCTCATAAAAACTAACTCAAAATTGGTCATAGACTTAGATGAATAATGCAAAACTATACAAGATAACATAGGAAAATATCCAGATGACTTTGGGAAGGAGATGATGGATGATAAGGGTTTGATGCTTTCAAGGTCATATTGTCCAAGGAGATAAGCTTCACTACAGAAAGGAGGATTCCAGCTTCTCCCTTTCATGCATTCACACTTCATTCTCTACAGTTATTTGTGCCACTGGAGATAGGATTGAAAACTGGCTACTTCATCCAGCCTGCTGCCCTCAGGTCCTGGGTCCACACAGCATGTGGTGCCTTCAAACATCATTTGGAGACAAGTCTAAAGATGGTGTCTCCATTTTCACCAGCATTTCTTTCTGAAACAATCTTCCCAGAGAACCCAATACAGGGACTATCCCAAGAGTGAGCAAATCCACCATTCCTGGTTCTTCTTTGGTTAACCTGGCATAGAATGGCTCTCTACCCTCTAATAAAATGCAGGTCACTTAAAGAAATTTGTCTTATTCTTCTATAGTAGAAGCACAATGTGCAGGGTTGTAAAAATATGTTTTAGTCAATTTGGGCTACCATAGCTAAATATGGTAGACTGGGATGTTTAAACAACACACATTTATTTCATCACAGTTCTGGAGGCTAGAAGTTCAGGATCATGGTGCCTGCGTGGTTGGGTTCTGGTGACAGCTTTCCTCTTGTCTTTCTGATGGCCACCTTCTCACTGTGTCCTCAAATGGCTGAAAGAGAGAGAGAGACCAAAATCTCTTGTGTCTCTTCTTCTGAGGGCACTAATCCCATCTTGATGGCCGTCCTCATGAAGTCATCCAATCTTAATTATCTTCCACAGGCCCCATCTTCAAATACAATCACATGGGGGGTTATGGCTTCAACATATGAATTTTGATGGGACACAATTCAGCCCATAACATAAGGTGATGAACTTTAACTCCATCATCAACTGGTGCCAGGCAGGCATCTCTGAAAATTGACCACACTTAGAGATAAGATACATGAAGAAGAAAAATAACATTTGATCATGTCAGTATGTAGAGTTTTCATAGTAAGAAGAAAAAATTAAAGTAAAATGATTCTTCCTCTCTTAAAAATGTGGCTGTGACATATCCAGCATCCCAAGTTTATGGATGACACCTCCCTGCCCCATGTTCATTTTCTCTTTCTGTCTCTTTCTGTTTCTCTCTCTCTGTCAGGCCTACCAGACAGTAATTGCTGAAGCCTGGTTGTGAAATTGCTTCTATACAATTATTCAGCTTCACTTTAACTACATATATAGTAAACATTGTATGCTCACTGTCAAATTATAATGTATAAAGTTGATAATTTCATGTGATGGCCTTCAGGAGAAACATTGTGACTTTACTAAGCCATCACCATCTGCAAATAATGAATTTATTCAACAAATATTTCCTGACCATCACTGTTCCAAAAGCTAAAAATCTGAAAGATAAAAATTTCTTCTCCTTTGGTATTTATTCTTGTTACAAATAAAGGGAACTTTCATACAACATCCAAATTTAGATAAAAATTTATTCAAATTGAGACTTATGTTTCCACTCAAAGTGGAGTAAGAGAGATTGGATTTACCTTCTCTTAAAACAACAAAAAACAGACAAAGTATATAAAATGATGTGTTTTTTTTAAAGATTGGACAGTAGGTTGCAAATAATCTTGATTCCTGAAAGTTGGGAAATAAACAAGGTGAGTCCTATAACAGGCACAATGAATCCTTAAAAGAGTTTCTGGACCACAGTGCAGGGAAGAGGGACCCAAGAGGAACCTGGTAGACTCACTGAGTTGAGAAGATGGACCTAAAAATCTAGCAAAACCAAAACAGATAGAATTTGCCTGTTAGAATCCTGGAAAGGTGAAAGCTTCTGGAAAGAGAACTTTGTCAATCTGCAAGTGGTGCTCTCAAGTGTTCACAAGGTTACTTATGAGGGCATGTGTGTGAAAAGTCTGCACAAGGATGGAAAAAGGACCACAAGGAAGGTTTAAAAGAAAAAAAGTCAGAGGCCCAAGCAAGGTGAGTAACAGTACCTGTTCCAACAGGTGAACTGTGAAACCTCATAATTCAAAGGGCAGCAGCCTGAGCACCCAGAGAAGTGCTTGCCTTTAGAGGGGAGAAAAATTAGCCCTACATTCAGTACTGCTCTTGTACATATATATAATCTAGTATGACCCTACAAATCTCAAAAACAAGGCCTGAAAGAACCAAATGATTTACAAGAAATTCGAGTATATTTTAGGAAAAGTAAAATTAAAAGAAATGATAAAATAGAAAAATATCTAGCACCTAAACAATGTAAGAATGGGTAATACATGGCGAGTGCCCAGAATTTCACTGTTGGAGGTCACAGAAGAGCAAAGTAGGTAGCTAGAATGGAATAGAACTGCAGACATCAGAATGAACTCACGTGGCTTAATTTAGATGCAGCTGCTACATATGCAAATGTATTGTATACACAAGTTACCAAATACAAATAGGTATCCTTACTCTGTTAGCTAAGAGAGTGTAGAAACAATACCTACTCTAATAAGGACTCCAGTGATTCCATTTGGGGTTCATCCAGGTAATCAGGATAACCTTTCCAACACAATATTATTTACTTAATTCCATTAACAAAGTTCCTTTTACCATACAAGTCACTCCCACAAATTTCAGGGATTAGGTTGTGGCTATCTTTGGGGGACTATAATTCAACCTCCCATAATGACCTCGGAGTACCATGTAGCAAGGGAAAAATAATTACTAACAAAAAGAATGATGTAGGTGTGCCATAAGGACACAGGAGCCAGGAACCAACACACAGAGGTCCTTATGGCCAAATCTGTGATAGTTAGAAAAATAAAGTAGAATTGTTTTATAAACCAGAGCATAACATAAATATTCAGGGGCCCATACTGATGTAAATAAATGATTAAATAAATATATAAATAATTGAAAGAGAATTCCTTGTAATTTATGTATTTACTCTACCCTGACTTTTAAGTATGGGCTGTGATAGTAACTTTACAGTGGAGAAACCTGACAAGAACTAACTCCACGAGATGGTCATTATTAATGTAAACAGTTATAAATCACATTAATAGTGTGCACCCTTGGTAAGATGTGATAATATGATACTTTACTTCTGTGGTTTTTCTTCTAAAACCCATAACTCAAGTATAACCATGAAAAAAAATCAGATGAATTCTATTTGAGGCACATTATATAAAATATTTGACCTGTGTTTCTCAAAACTGTCAAGAACATACAAAAACAAGAATGTCTGACAAGCTGTCACAGTCAAGAGGACCCTGTGAAGACATGATAACTTATGATTAAATGTAACACAGGATCCTGAATGAAATCCTGAAAAAGAAAAAAAAAAAGAAATTAGGTAAAAACAAAGGAATCTGACTAAAACATGGATTCTAGTTAATAATAATACACCACTATTTGTTCATTAATTGCAAAAAATGCATTATAGTAATATAACATAATAAAATGGAAAACTTATGTAGGCATATGGAAATTTACTGCACTATCTTCACAATGATAAATTAAAAATATTACTATAGTTCTATTTAATGAAGCAATAAAAAGAATCTAAATCAAGTTTCTGAAGAACCAAACTACATTGTGTGAGACAAAGATACCCTGAGTGAAATAAGTAGCAGATTTAATATTATAGAATAAAAGATAAGTAAACTCCAAGAGAGAGCAATAAAAACTTAAACACACAGAGGAAAGAGAGTCATAAAAAATGAAGAGAATCAGTGATGTGTGGGACACCACCAGGTGGCTTGGTATAAGTGTAATTTGCATCCTCAAAAGTAAGAGAGAAATGAAAGACGGAAGAGAAGATTCAAACTGTAATGGCTAATGTTTTCTTTCAAATTTGATGCAAACCATAAACCAACAGATTAAAAAATCACAGTGAATATCAAGTACAAGAGACACGAGAAAAATCTATACCAAGGTATATCATAATCAAATTGCTCTAACCCAGTGATAAAGAGAAAAATCTTATAAGCAGCCAGAAGGGGGAAAATGTTACACACATAGGCACAAAGAAAAATGAGAGCAGATTCCGCATCAGATGCAATGCCAATAAGAAGACAGTGAAGCTCCAACTTTATTTTATTTTTATTTTTTAAAAATATATCTTTATTGATTTCAGAGAGAGGAAAGGAGAGAAAGAGCAAGAGATAGAAACATCAATGATGAGAGAGTCATTGATCGGCTGCAGCCCACAACCCGGGCATGCGCCCTGACTGGAAATTGAACCCTGATCGCCTGGATCCTAGGTCGATGCTCAACTGCTGAGCCACACCTGGCCAGGCGAAGCTCCAACTTTAAAGTGCTAAAAGAAAAAAAAGACATATTATATAAAAAGTGAGAATACAGATGTGTTCAGGCATATAAGTGATGAAAGACTACAATGCCTGTAAATGTGCACTATAAGAAATGTTAAAAGATGTCCTTCAGGCAGAAAATAATGAATAATGTGGTTCTGGTGAAATACAAAGTTATGCAAAGGAATGAAGAACACTGGAAATCATCACTACATAAGTAAATCTATGAGATTTAAAAAATTTAACTTAATTGATTCTTTAAATAAAAATAATACTGTTGGGAGCATTTCTGACAGATGTGAAAATAAATGTGTGGCAAAAATCACATGAGGACCAATAGAATAGAAATTGAAGAGTACTACTGTAACATTGTTGCATTCTACGCAGACTCATATACTATTACTGGAAGACAGTCTGTTATAAATTTGAGATGTAAACTATGAACTCTGAGGTAACCACTAAAATAACAAAAGAAAGGGTTATTGCTATTAAGTGAAAAAAAAAAAAAAAGATAAGTAGACCCATAAATCATACACCACAAACCAAGAAAAAGGACAGAAATATAAAAAAAAATAACAAAGAAAACATGGAGCAAGTATAAAGCAAATAGTAGATAGTAGACTTAAACATAATCATATCAATAATCACATTAAATATAAATGGTCTAAATCTCCTATTAAATGACATAGATTTTGGTATTGGTAAAAAAACAAACAAAGATTCAAATATTTGCACCCTGCAAGACAAGAACTTTAAATAAAAAACACACACACATAGCTTAAAAGAAAAGAAAAAATATATTCCATATTAACACCATTTTATAAAGATCTGAAACAGTGTTAAATATATATAAAATAAAAAATAAAATTAAAAAATATAATGGAAAAGGGGTCAATTCTTTGAAAAGACATAAAAATTCTAAATGTTTATTCACCTAATAACAAAGCATCTTCAAATATGAAGTGCGAGTGCAGGGTCCAATGCAGCTTAACTGCTCCTCAGTGTTCTCAAGAACAAACTTGTGCTGGGTATAGGATGTTCTGGCAAACTCAGAAATATCATTGCATGCAAAGACCTCAAAGCACAGCCATTAAACCCCGCTCCCTGTGCATTAAGCACACGTAAATGTTTTTTGGAAGTGCTTAGTCATGTCAGTTGGCCTTAGACATGCTCCCCCCCACTTCTTTGTATTTTGTATCTCACTGAGCAAGGGGTTGAGTCCTTCTACCGCAGCATAAAGTGGGGTCTGTGCAGCCATATTGCCAACATAAGCTGCAGAATGAATCCACTTGCATGGGAACCAACATATTGCAAGGGGCTGGACCTTGTGTACGCTCTCTCCCCTCTTACATAAGTAAACACTATAGTACTTGTGACCCTGGTGTCTGTTGTCTGTTCTCCATGACCTTTTTGTATTTACTTACATGCCTTTTGACCTTAACCACACTCACATTATATCTGTTATGCAGTACAGCCTGACCACCTAGTGAAACACTAAGTAACAATTTAAAGAACATCCAGTAGAATAACAAATACATAATTTTATTCAGATGCTTCAATACACTTTTTCAACAATTGATAAAACAAATAGACAGAAAATACACAGATGATTTGAAAAGCATTATCAACTAACTTGGCTAAATTCACATTTTTAGAACACTCCACTCAACAACCATAGAATACACATTATTTTCAATTGGGCACAGACGACTTACCATGACAAATAAGATGCCATAATTGTCAATGAAGAAATCTGATGGAATTGACAAAAACTGATGGAACTAATTAGTCAATCTATCAAAGTAATTGCATACAAGAACAATTGAAAATAAATCACCATTCTATAGTTTAGTTATAAACCATCTGAAATTATTAAAAATTAATTTTTATGACATTATTAAAATATGAAATACTTAGGAATAAAATTTATAAGCTACTTACAACTTCTGTATACTGAAAACTGTAAAACTGTAGTGAGATAAATACAAAAGGCCTAAATAGATGAAGAATATGTCTTGCTCATGGATTCGGAAGATCTATGATGCTTTAATATTGTTAAAACAGTATTAGTCTTATTAAAATGTCAATTCTCCCACAACAACCTTTAGATTCAATGTGATTTCAATCAATAATACAACACACAATTTTGTATAAATTGAGAAGTGGGTTCTAAAATTCAATTACAAATTAGTCAAAGCAATTTTGAAATAGGAAATGTAAGGACACACGCCACCTAAATTCAAAGTCTAGTGTAGAGTTACAGCCATCAACTCCATGTTGTATTGGTGTAGATATAGACCAATAGTTCAAGAGAACAGAATGGAGAATTCAGAAATAAGACCACACATACATGGAGAACAGATTTTTTTAGGAAAGGTGTATAGTTGATTCAAGAAAGATAGTCTTTCAACAAATGGTAATGAAACTACTGACTATTGTGAGTTAAATCGTGTCCTCCCCAAACTTCATATGCTGAAGTCCTAACTTCCAGTACTTCAGAATGTTACTACATTTGGAGATAGGACCTTTAAATACATATTTAAGGTAAAACAAGGTTATATGGATGGGCCCTAAATCTCATGACTGACACCATAATTAGAGGAGACTAGACCATAAATAACACAGACAAAAAGAGGACCATATGAGGGCAGAGAAGGACACCTGCAAGCCAAGGAGAGAGGTCTCAGGAGAAACCAACTCTGCTGACACCTTGATCTTGGACTTTCCAACCTCAAGAACTGTAAGAAAATAAATTTCTGTTGTTTAAAGCACTCAGTCTATGATATTTTGCTTTGGTAGCTATAGCAATCTAATACAGAGATTAATTGGCAAAAATTAAAACAACAAACAAAAGTCTTTTAATTCATATCTCATACCATATAAAATATTAATTCAAAATAAATCAGATACTTAAATGCAAAACTATAAAATGTACAGCAGAAAACACAGGAGAAAAATATTTGCGATCTTGAGTTAAGTTTTTTTAAAGATGTAATACTTAATACCTTTAAATGGGATGATCTGCTCTATCAAGACACTGAATTTAGAGGTAACAGTCTCAGTAGAAATGCATAACCATTTTACTTGGATACTAATGTCTAGCAATTAAGCAAAATTTTGGCTAGGAGATATTACTTGTTTAAATTAATTTTGCATTTTACAATTATTCACATAATTGAAACTTAATGTGATTTTACTTTTTCAATGGGAACAAATAATGGAAACACTAGAGGTGACAAAATATTTTAAAATTTTTAGTTCCACAGAAGACAATCTGAGGTCTTTTTGAATGTATATTATCTCTGGGAAATTTTAACTTCAATTTCAATGTTGTGTATAAATAAACACACATTTTGTACTTATATTGCAGAAGATTTATAGATTATTCAAGACATGATGTTCAAAAATAGGCAATCATTTCAATAAAATATCTAGTATAAATATTGCTATGCTACACTACATATAGTATATGTATTTAGCATACATATAACATATTGTGTATGTACTATGGTATACTGTATATAAACATTATAGAGTACTAAGTAAGCAATGGCTTAGTATTAAGGAATGTGTGCCCTTTAAATATTTATAGTCTAAATAAAGAGGAATAATTTTTATTCATCCCAACAGGTAGGAAGGGGGTATTGTTACAACCACTTACATTTCAGTTACAATCAGTTGACAGGTTATTTTGAATAAAAAATAAATATCTCTCCAAACAGCTTGGCTGTCTGCTACAGAAAATAAAATAAATAAGCATCAAAGTGCTTAATATATTTAAAAACTTGGATATGGCAAAACGAATGCATTCTAATCCCTCTCCAATGTGAGTAAATCAACGATGCTTTAATTCGGGGGGCAGTCTGCCTTTGGGCTCCTCCCTTCTGTTAACATCACCTGTCAGCAGTAATACCATGTAAATGAGTGAGGCTGAGCCTTTCCCTTGCATCTTTGCTAATCCTCTCCCATTCTTCTAATCATGCTACACAGAAGCCAATATCTATTTTCATCAGGCAGATAGAATCTCTTAAGGAATTAAAGAGGTTTTCCACTTAGTTCTAAGGTGGGCAAGGACAGGGCTGTGATCTGGGGCTTTAGGGATTTCTCATTATGCACTGGCGCTGGCTGGATCGAAGAACTGAGTTCTGGCTACTGGATTTTTAATCCTCTTGTGGTTAGGGTTAGAACTTCCAGTTATTTAAGATCTTTGATTACTCAGCACTTGGCTTTTGATTGAGTCGAACTTCTGAAGACACACAGGACTGTGATTTCAAGTTAGCAGTTTTAAAGTAACTACTGGCAAAAATAGATAGGAAAAGCCCTGTGATTAAGCTACACTATCCCCTGTTTAATTGACTTTCTGAAGCTCTCTGATGCTTAACTCTTCACGTGCCGTAAGAAAGAGAAAATAATTGGAGTGAGAGAATTTGATGTTTTCCTCTGAGGGGGAAAGATTCAACAAAATTTACAGGACTCTTGGTAACAGTGGGACTTCAGCCAAGAGCAGTGACTGATACAGAGAGGGTTTAACAGGAAAAAGATAAAGCAGATTTTCACCGGTGGGTAGGAATTCCCTCTGTTGATTATTTAAGTCTTCAGGGGAAAAACAGAAACAAGGCCACAATAACAATACTGTCTGGAGAGGGAGTATATAAAATTTTGGTGTAAAATATATTATGAATAGAAAAACTTTTGTCCTGGTTAATGTAATTCAGACAAAATAACCTTAAATGTCTCTCCCTATGTAACATGAAGAAGTAATGAGCTCTGGTCTCTTTTGCCTGGTCCTAGAAGGAAGTCACTTGTAAAGTCTGATTTTCCTCAGGCTTTGATATAATAGACAAAGCTGAGGAAGCAGAATCAGTGAAAATAAGAGCTCTCCACTTCTGGACACAGATTGCTGCAGAGGCAGAGCAGGAGTCCTAATTGGTCTCAGTGAGTCTTTATGGTCCTTGTCACATCCTGTGATCTTGCCTCCTCCTTTTTTTCTCACTCTTTCCTATTTGGGAAATACAGACCAGGTGCATCCAAACTACAGTGCATGAGTAACCAGCCACAGCTCCTCTTCTGTGTCATCCATACTGAGTAGGTGTGTGTCAGTCTGCTGAAGGTCTCGCCCTGTGGCTGTGGTGAGAAACACGGGTACTAAGAGATTTGGGGACAAATTTATCCTTTCTTTTCTGAATCCACTTCCAATAATGGGACTTTTTTTTTTGCCTTTTGGTAAGGCCTGGGCAAACAACATACAATTTCTTAAAAGCTCTCTAGCGGGCTAGGGAGAATAGAAACTGGATTTCTTTTAATTTTTCATGTCATCTCATAATATAACTATCTGTAACAACAAAGAAACTAAGGAGGCGAATGAAGCCCTGGTTATGGTAAGAATGAAATGGAGCTGAGGAGGAAAGTGGCTGGAAATAAAATGTAGAAAGCTGGATATTCATATTCTCTAAGTGGCAATTTTTGCTTTCATTGGACATAAATTCGTGGTATCAAAACTTGATGAACTCTGTTCCATAAAATAAATGTTGTTGTGTGCAGCATAGCATGTGATGTTTTACTTTTGAAGTACTCAAGAGATGTAGAATAAAAGAAGTCCCACTTTCAGAAGTGGCAAATTATTTCATGTGGGACAATCCTGCACATAACAATGATAAGCTCTGGGCAATATGTATAACAACTGTCTGAAGTCACTGGAGAGGGATCAAAGCTAGAAAGAAACTAGAGTGGAGTTGACACTTGGAAGAAGCAATTGGTAGTGGGTCGAGCTAGCCACCATGTTAAAATTTTATTTTTTAGAGCTATTTACCCCAAAATCACACCCAGTTAATGTCACCTTATGGAAAAGCTAGAATTGTGATGGAAACGGGCAATAGTATTAGTTTGAAAAATCAAAACAACGTAGTTCAGGGCTAATACAGTCAGAGGAAAACAATGAGAGCTATCCCAAAATAGAAAGAACTACAAAAGGTGTGGTCCAGATCTTCACATAAAATGTATTTCAAATCTATCTAACCAAACTACACATATATGAAGTACAATACAAGAAGCTCAGCTATGTTTAAAAGAGCTGAACAGAGATAATAGTTACTACCTTTGCAGGGGAGACAGAGTTTTTAAATTTTCTTTCTACCAAGTTAATTGTCTTCTAGGTAGGATAACAGTAAAAGGGTATAGGAGTCATATTGGTAAGAATCTGGTCAATGGAAATGAAAGGAGGCATATTTCAGGTGGGCTTTGAATTAAAACAAACTGCAAACTATATTTCTGTGGGGAGTACCAGAAGCAAAGACATCTTGAAGTCATGGATGCCTCGATGCTAGGTTTGAGCAGAATAAAAGTTTATGGGAAATGACAGGTGGTAGAAGCTGAAGTCAGGTGGGGCACTGATATTGAGGAGTCTGGGAGACATTTAAATGAAGGTGTGCAATAGGCAGCCAGGAAGATGGGCCTAGAGCTCGGTGTTGGCCCCAGAGCTCTCTGTTAGAGGTGAAGATACTAATTTTCTTTGAAAAGAAGTCACTGGTGATACCATAGGAATAGATGTAATCACTCAGCCTATTGCCAGAGAAAATTACTAAAGATGGGTACAAGTCTAAAGGCACTTGAAGGGAATTTCAAGGGCATCTCAATGAAAGGTAGAATAATAGGAAACCCCAGTTATACGAGAAAGGGACAATGCATTTAGGAAAGATGACAAAAGCTCTGTCAGCCTAGGTAATGTGTAGGAAAAACAGGAATCTGTGAATTTGGACAGTCATTGGAAAGTCAGGAGACTTTGGCTTTGCATCATGCAAATAACTACATGAACTAAGAAGGTGTCTATTTATCTGCACAAATTTGTATTGGGTGGCAATCGGGGAGAAGTCACATTCTGTCCTGGTGTGCCAATCACAGCACAGTGGCCATGAGTTATTTCCAAACTTTGACTCATTCATTCCACATAAAATGGTACTAGAAGAACCCTGTTTTAGGGTCTGTCTTCTTCAACTAAAAAATGATTGGATTCAATCAATGAGCAAATGTATTTTTGTGGCTTGAGATTTACTGCCATGTTGCCCTAATCATTTAATCCACCAATATCTAGGGCCCATTTAGGAATCAAATGGAACAGCTTCAACCCAAAGATGATTATCCTTTGCACAGGCTGACTGTGAAGGATGGATGGGCATGTGTTGGATTTCCAGGCAGGTTACCAGTAGAGGAGGTGGTTGGAATCATCTTGAGATATTATGATCAATGGAAATGAAAGGGAAGACACTTCATCACTTCAGCTTAAGCTCTGGGTAGTGATTGACAGATAAATGGTCAATGATGGGAAAGTCCCCATAGCAGAAGAGGGCAGCAGGAATCTCCTAGATTTTGATAACTAAAGCTTCCCCATACTCATGGAGATTTGGAGGATAGTAGACCCCAGAGCAGGATCTAACTGGCCCCTCCTTATTTTTAGGCCCTCCACATTAATAATGATGTTTCTATGGCTTTGGCGATGTTCACTTTTGCTCTGCTCAATGGATTCAGTAATAGAGAAGGCATTTCTGAATCCTCAGTTTTAGGCCTGCTATAAATATCCTTCTCAGTAGACACTGTTAGCTGATTTAAAAAACAACAACAACAACAAAAACTTTCTAAATGCATCTGCACTTTTCTTTATTTAAAAAGAATACTGAACTTTTAATTTTTATTTTGGTGCTCTCTGTTTTCCCCACAGTAAATGAATACTCCATATCTCTGTCCTAGAAAAAAAAATCACTAATTGGAACACCTTTGATTTACTTGCTTGTACTCTCCATTCTTTGTGTACTAAAAACATTTTTGCAAGGGCTGCTCTATTCTTGGGGACAAATTGATTCACAAATAGAATTTGGTGGAAATATGCAGTGGGAGAGAATGAGCCAGAGGGAAATCAAAGTAGGAGATAAGAGAATCAGCAAATTAGAAGGGAGTCAAAAATAACTCTGGTATAGAGACACCTTAATTAGGGGAGTCAATGTCTTTTGGTAGGTACACTAGAGTCCTTCATGATTTTTATTATAAAACCAAAGATGCATTTGGAAAAATGGGGTCCTTGTAATATGTAATACAGGGCTCAGTTAGGAATTTTCCCTGAAAAGGTTCACATCTTTCACTGGTCCATGAATTTTCCTCTCTGTTCTATGACCATCTTGTTATTTATTACTTGACAGGACTATTGGAACCAATTTATAATTTCTCTCACTCTCTTCCTCATGGATACACACCCCAGCCCACCAATTTTTCCCCATTTCATTATCAGTTATTTTCTTAATGAAATTGTCATTACCCTGATTTTAAAAACTAAGTACATTTAAATATCAAAAAGTCTGTGATTGAGGGTAATGTTCATAATCTCCTTTACAGCTTGGCCTTTCTCGAAGGTAATGAATATGCCTTTTGTTCTTTGCAGCATCATGCCCAAAAAACAAATTTTTTTTAAATGAATAAAGGGCATCCAAACCTTCGCAACCCATGAATCATCTCTTCCTCCCCTTAGCTTCATTCATTCAGCCAGTCACAGATCTCTCCTAGAGCACCTACCATACACTGTACAGCACTGTTGGTAATGGAAATTCAGGTAAAACTGATCATTAACCCTTTGACCTCAAGTAAATCCTCAGCTAGGGGGGACAGCTATGGGGAATTGTGATAAGTGCCAGGTGGAGAAGGGTTCACCTGGACTACCATGGAGAGACCCCACAGGTGATGCAGGGGCCTTATCCCAGAGTGGAAGGAAATATGCACCCACCTCAGTGCAGAGAGCAGGTAAGGTAGCATGTGCAAGGCAGGGATGGACCTGAGGGCCAGGACGCATTGGGCAGCCTCAAGGGGAAGTCTGAGTTGTGAATTGAGGAATAGAGAGGAGTGAAGTTGTATAAATAGGGGTTTCAGGTTATAAAAGGCAGTTGTAGGTCATAAGTAAGATCACTCTGGTGGGGAGGGAGAAGGCATCATGTTCTCATGTTTGATCCAACTTAATTCAGCAAATTGTCTCAGGTGAGATTACAAATAGCGGCAGATTGCAAAGATCATCAGGGGATCCTGGCAGTCTCTAAAATATTACTTTTCCAGTAGCCTAGACTTCAGTTACTACAATTCATGGAGTAGCTGCTGTTGCTCAGACAACCTGCTGTCCCCATTTGGAGGAGACGTGTTTCATCAGCCTCCTCCAGCACTGCTCCACATATTAAGGACAAGCCTCTCCACCCACTCCTCTTTGTGACAATTCCGCCCAGCTCCATCTCCTTCCCACTCTAATCCTATCATATCCTACAATAAATGCAGAAAGAGGAGAGGAGAGGAGAGTGGGAAATGACTAAAAGCATATGATGCATATATAAGAAATGCAAGACATATTTAGGTCTAAAAAGACATGCATGCTAGCTTGTGAAAAGACCCCATGATTATGGTTTTTAAAAGTCAGTGACAAGCTTTTAAGATCATTGTGCAGAAATACAATGCCAAGATTAGGCAAAACTATGATTTACCACAGTCACTTAGAGAAGTTATAAAATTCACAATATCTTTTTTAATTGTTGAGAATACAAATAATCTATCAGTCAATATACAGGGTGACTAATGGGAATCATTCACTCCTTAGGTAATTTGAACTTTGAGTGTAGCTGATACCTCAGTATCACAGGCAAACGGCTTTTCCTTCTGGTGTTATTTTCTCATACCAAATGATCATTGTTCCCAAATAAATGTTGCAATGAGCCTAAAATAGTGCAATTTAACAAATATGTATTAAGCAACAGCTCTGTGATCTTCATCCAATTTAAGGAGTGTGCCTATTGCCAGTCTTTTCTTTTCTCTAGGCTTTGTTTGCCTGATAAGCATTTTATGTAACAGGCAAACAAAAATACTCATTGCACAGTGAATGAATTAATAAACACATGAGATTTTTAATTTTGCACTTAATCTTATTAGTGATTAAGACCTTCCAGAAATTAATTCTCAGATTTGCTGGATTATAAATGTGTATAGCAGGGTAAAAGGATGTATATCTAGTTCCCCAATCTTATCTAGTTACATGACCCCAAAATGCCAGATTTAAGGGAGCCATCCAGTCTACTTTTGATGAGACATTAATGAGGCAATGTCTGCTTTTATTAAATATTATACATTATTCATAAACCATCCATTCTGGAAACTAAAATATAGACATTTTCATATTATAAGCATCAATACTACATGAGATTAGCCTGGGGGTCACCTAGAGGGACCTCAGGGACCAACAGAATCCCAGAACAATTTGTGAACAGTTGCTCTAAATGACACCCATTGGTGAATTTACAATAGTTTCTCTTTGGGGGAAAATATATCCGTTTTTTAAAAAGTTTAACATCTCTTTGTTCTTCTGGCCTACAAAATAGAACTTTTTAAAAATCACAAATGCATTAAATAAAAATAATAATTTTTACTTTTCCAAAATAAACATGATTTTACTCAGAACCTTACAGTGAACAGCTGTACAAAATTATTTTGACAGAAGAATAAACTTTATTCTTTCAATTTTCAACTAAAGGGAAATACATTTTAGATACGACTTTATTTCTTGTGTACATTGATAATATCACATCAAAAATACATTCACTATTCCATGAATGAAAAGACCATATAAAACAACTCTAAAATACTATAGGTGCACTCTGAATGGCAAAGGCAAATTTAAATGCTGTTATTCTTTGATTAATACAAAAAGTTATTCCGTTGATTTTTATAACAGCCTGTAAGAAAGAAATAATTTTAACTTAATAGACTATAACTATTTGACATTCTGACTACTCACCTAAGATATTTTTGTAGATAACTTTCATGTATTTTAAATTAAAAAAATGACTTTACTATCCTAGCCCATACATAGTATATGATCTTAACTACTCTCACTCTTAGGGGTTGAATCGTGTTTTCCCAAATTCACATGTTAATGTCATAATCCTCAAGACTTCAGAATGTAAGTTTCCTTGGAGATAGGGGCTTTAACAAAGACAGTCAAGTTAAATGAGATCATTAGAATGGGCCCTATGACTAGTGTCCTTAATAAAAAGGGTACATTTTTAGGGGGAACAGACATGCATACAGGGAGAACACCAGGTAAACATGAAGGCAGAGGATGGGGTGATGTTCCTGCAAGCCACGGATTGCCAGCAAACCACCAGAATCTAGGAGAGAGGCCTGGAGCAGGGTTTCCTCACAATCTCAGAAGGAACCGATCTTGCTCACACCTTAATCTTGGACTTCTGGCCTCCATAACCGCGAGACAATAAATTTCTGTTATTTAGGCTCCCCGGTGTATGGTGTTTTCCTGCCAAAGCCCTGGCAAACAAATGACACGTGCCCATTTCACCTCCCCACAGAGAGCCCATATTGCTCATCTTTGGAACCTGTGCACGGTTTGAGGGCAGGCACAGTGTCTCAAATTCTTTTTTACCCCCAGAACCTCAGCACATCCCTGCGGGGTGTGGTGAATAGCAGAGGTTCACTCGGTGCTGCATGATCATGTTCCGTTGTCAACCTTGTACACAGTGTTCAGTTAACTAAAATGATATAAAATAGAAAAAAAATCAACAGGTAAGGCTTGGCTCAAGGGCCAGTGTGCGTGGGCTCACATGTTATCTCTGTTAAGTCTGGTTGAACTGGGAGAAGTTATGTTATCAGTTAAAGGGGTAGAACAGTAGAATTTACCTCATTTGGGAGAGTAAATTAAATAATTCAGGAAAAGTGACGACTTATAAGAGCCTGACAGGAGCAAAGCTTTGATTGTGAGCTAATGGTATTATTACTGTTGGTGCTGCTGTTTCTCCCACTGATGTAGCCTCCACACTGCACCGTTGGGATCTGCTCCATGGCAATCCTCTGCTGAGTTCCGTTTAATAACTGCCCATCTTCGGATCCCCCCTAGTCCTCAGTATCGTGTTACTACGCTACCTTTATATGCCCTTTAAGGAAGCGTCAGTAGCCATTAACATAGATGTCTTGCAGCACAAGTCTGCTTATAATCACAAGTCTGCTTATTTGTCCTGGCCCTATGTCCTGTCATCATCCCTAAATGGCCTGGAGGAAACTTCAACTCAGAGAAATCGATACCCTCCCTGAGAGTTCCTTCCTGGAGGGGCCTGCAGGGGCCTGGCTGGAGGCCCCATCGCAGGATGTTGTGCTAACCCAAAGCAGCAGCTGAGCACAGGGAGGGGAGACAGCCATGAATGAGGTCCTGTTCCACCGTTTTTAGGATTTACCTCAATCCTTATGTTCTGACTTAAGGTTTGATTCAGAAGAGAAGCTCCCCTCACTATGACTTTTCTCCCCAGACTTAGAGTGTGGCTGAGCATTGGCCTAAGGAAAATAAATGTTAGTGAACATTTCCTCCCAAGCACCAACTGGGAGGAATCCACAGGGTCATGACACACAAGTATACTCTGGATTATATAATGGGGTTTTCAGAATTTTGTTTATTATTAGCTACTTACAAGCATGTTGATTAGATACCTAAGACTCACCTGTGAAGCGCCCTTTCCCTTTTTGCTAATATTCCTTCTCTCTTTTCTGCTTTTACTTCATTCATTCCTCCCTCCCTCCTCCTCTTCTGCCAAACCCACATCTCAATAACCTTCCTCATATAACTAGTCTACTGTGATCTTTCCTCTCTCCCCAGGGTTTCTTTGTCTGACCCACCCTTCAGAGTTTCTCAATAAAGCAATCTGTTTTCTTGTACAAACTTAATCCTCAGGGTGGGCCTCTTCCTCTAAAGGACTTTCAATTTGGTGCAGAACTCAAAATATAAACCATTCAATGGATGGAGAAGAGCATATCTCATGACATTTTGCGCTAAAATCGATGTTGCAGTTGCCCAGGAAAGCTGGGATCGATGTTAACTGCAGCGGCCAGAGAGACAGACATTCAGCCAGGTCGGAGGGACAAGAAATGTGAGCAGCCAGGAGCAGGTGAGGTATGAGGAGGTAACGGGAAGAGGGCATCGTCACTGCGACCAGGTTGGAAGTGTTAAAGAATGCAGAGGGATGGCTGAGGTGAGACCCTGTTTGGAGGAAGCCTGCAATAAGCTGGTTTTTATGTAAATACATAGTTAAATGTACACCCTAAGGTTGTATGTTTACGCCTTAGGTCAGTAGATACTAGATGAGTGGTTTGCTGTTTTACCATGACCTGTTTTTGGAGGAACATGTGTAGGTGAATGAATTTGTCATTCTGGAGCTTGCATTCTGACCCAGAGGGCACTGTGGGGGCTCAGGTTAACAGCCAACATATCCAAAAGGGAACAAATCTGTTTACTGGCAGCCAAGAGCTCTGGTCTAATTGGCAAAATCAGTTTTTTATCAAATCGGTGGGAATTAAAAGAAAAAAAACAATTAATTGCTTATTTAGTATCATTATGGCTAAAATGGCCTTGATTACATATTCCCCATATGTGTTCACAATTTCAATTAGTCATCATTGTATTTAGGTATTAGCATCAACAATCTTTCTTCTTATATTCATGAATAACACTTGGAACGTGAAATGAAGGTGTCTTCCTCTTATTGTTGAGCTACATGGTACGGGTGTTGAGGATGGGGGCACGTGAGATAAGCTGATGTATATTTACCTTCTAATTGAGACTCAGAGTTAGGCGTCCATAATGAAAATGCTTAAGAATAGCCTGATCAGCACCAGGTTCCCTATCCTGTATCTTGGGGGTATTAACCCACCCCAGCCCCAAGTTTCCCTCACATCAGTGAGAGGTTATTAAAAATGCAGCTGCCACATCAAAATGTCTTTTGTCCTATTTCTGCAACTTAGCTGACTATCTAATGCCAATCAATGTGGTTGGGCTAACTCTACAATGTTGGGGACACCAGCTAGTTTCACATAATGAAAATAACACTGAAATTATTAAACAGAATGAAAACATCCATTTGTGTTCTCAGTCATTATCAAACCTGATTTCTCAGCATGGCATGGCTGAGACCAAACTGCCAGCTATACAAAAAAGGTGTAAGTGCTGGGTCATATGGTAACAAATTTATGCTTTGATATTTAAGTCATAATACATATTTAAGACTATAATTCTCAGTTTCCTTTCTTTAATTCTCCAAGGGGGAAAATGCAGTATGAAAATTCAGTTGGCTGTAACTCTAAAATTCATTGGCATGAACAAATATTTGAGATTCCTACGAAAGAGAGTGAATCCTAGAGATTATGCTGTTAAACTACCGCTGGATTGCTATTTGTCTGCAATTTTAAGTACTGGCTGTTAAAATTAATTACATTCAAGGAGAGTTTATCAGAATAAAATTCTCAGACGTGATATTTTTAGTCTGTGGAATTAAAGTGGCACCCGGGAGCCAATAGATCACAGGGAAAACAGCCAGGCTTGCCGTTTCCAGTTCCTTAAACAGACTTATTCTGATTGTAACAAAAACACCCATAAATCTATGCACATATATATTGATCTTGGCCTCCTCTTAAAAATGACTCTGTCCTAGTAAGTTGGCATATTTCATAAACAAACCAACAAATTATTGATCTATCATATACTCTAAAAGTCCTATGAAGAATCTAGGTTGCTTTTAAGTTCATACTGCACCTAAGGGAATGAGAAACTCTGAAATGAAAAATAGATATTTAAAAAGAAGCACGGAAGATATATAGCTGTCTCCTGCTACTCCTTTCTTACCTCCTATTGTGATTCAATCTGTGTGTACCACATCCCACATTGTATCTACTGATACTGCCATTCCTTCCAGGAGGCTTCAGTAATTAAGTTACTATATTTAATAACTGCTTGGTGAAAAAGCCTGTCTAGATATTCCTTTGCTTAAACAAAAGATGTGTAAATTACTATATTTGTAGGATATGTTCTATTAAAGTCTCACTGTAAAATTAGATTAAAAAATAATTGTTTCCATTCACTTAGTTTAAAAGGAATATTACTGCGAGACAGTTTATTCATAAAATTAAAATGGTAACTGATCCATTAATCATTGTACTGAATCAAAGGGACATCAGATATAATATTGTTTCATCAGATGTGTTTCTCAGGCGAGAAAGGCATGCTCTGCTATAGACTCAGGACACTAAGACATCATCAATTACATTAATCCTAAAGATTGCAATTAATATGCGAAGAGTAATTTGGTTCTAGCTAAAAGTTGGTGTCACTGTGTAGGGTATAGATCAGTATTATGAATTTGCAGACATGTTTATTTTAAGCCCAAATAATTTCTTCTCTCTTTCTGAAGAGGGAACAGAAAGTAAACAATAGGCAAGATGAACAAAGAGATCTCACCTCACCTTAGAGCATAAGTGAAAGGAAGAAAAAGAAAAAAACAGTGTGTGTCAGGGTGCTCATGGGAGACTGGGGCGGGGGGCAGATGCTAGTTTTCTGTGGTCGGGGTGGGAAGTTTTGGGAGGAGGATATTGGAGCTAAGTCTTCAGGAACGTGAAAGAGTGAGCCATGCAGATTACACAGGTGGAGAGTTCTAGGAAAAGAGGACCATGGCCACCACCGGGGGTGGGAGCGTGGGAATGAGGTCAAGGTCAGCAGTGGGTCACACCAGTGGGGAGCCGACTCCGTGAGGAGAAAGCAGTGCGAGAGAAGACAGAATGATGGGCTGTCCTGAGGGCTTTTCCGAAGCACATTGAGAACCATTTTAAGGACATCGGCATCCACAGTGGAGAGTTTTGCCTGCTGAAGGTCAAGAATAAAGGCAGAGAGACCTTATGGGAAGCTATTTTAGACACCCAGATGCAGGCGATTGGGTCTCCCCTGGGGGAGAGCTCTGGTGTAGTGAGTGGGGTCATGTTCTGCAGGTGGTTGAGACGACAAGAATTCCTCACGCACTGGCTGTGCGATGTCAGGATAAGAGAACAGTGGAGGATGCCATCAACCTTTTTGACGTGAGCAGCCTGAGAGTCTGACTAGCCATCCACTAAAACAGGGACCATAAATTAGGCCTGGGCAGGGGGCGCAGGGGTGGGGACCGGGGACTTCAGTTTTGGACATGCCCATTCTGAAATGTCTGTGAGACATGCAAAGAAAACGGGAGTGAGGAGTGGGCATGAGATGTCTGGAGTTCAGGAGAGAGATTTCAGCAGGTAGAAGGTGGGCTTCCTTGGCCTAGAGGCAATTTTAAAGTAAAAAGAAAGCTTGCATTCGCCATGGAAGTAAAGTGCAGAAGAGACGTGTGTAGATAATAGCAAAACATCTTTGAAATCTAAATTTAACCACATTCACACATAATCAATCATATTTGTATGTAATCAAAAATCTCATCAACAACATGGCTTATTTGTGATGACAATTGCTCTTTTTTACAAGCGTAAACATAAATTAACACGATATTCAGTTTTTATTACTCATGCTTCTCCGCTGTAAACATTGAAAGAAACTTCTAGTAATTCAAAGATGAGAGCAGTTAGGCTATTTTAGTACTGCATATATTTGCCATGATGAACTAAGCAAATCCCAGGATATTTTATGCAGATATACTTAGTTTACACGAATTACCTTTATTGGATAAAGTCTTAATTAGCATATTAACTATTCTAGTTATTTTATGTGCAGACTTATAATAATAATATTGAAGGGAACAGTTTCTAAAAATCAGAAGATTTTACTTTAATTTCTGGTTTTGGCATTTACTTAGCATCACATCCTTGGGCAAAACACTGAAGCATTTCTCTAATTTACAACTTCCTTGGCTATGAAATGAAATAGTATTTAAATAAACTAAGTTGAAATGGAAATCACATTTTTATAACTTTCAATATTCCATTATTGGTTTATTTTTGATACACTGATAATTTAGAAAAATGTTTATTACATTAACAAAATATGGTATGTTTATGTTACTTTTCAGTATTAGCCTGTAATTTTTTTCAAAGGGTCAAGGTCAGAAAATGTGGTAGCTATAATATAGATAGCTTGATATTTGTTTGAGGTATTTTTTGCAAGCTATAGTGCATTTAATTTTTGTAAATTTGGCTATTTCTAAAGATAATCAATATAATATATAAATATAGTAAATCTCTTCCTAACTGATAATTAATCCAAGGCACAGAGGAAGATGAAACTCTGAACACCTTCTCCATCTTCCATGGTGTTGTTGTGTAGAATTTTATTTTAACCTCTTTTTGTTTAAAAAAGGTTGAGAAATAATGTTATTGTGGGCTTTTCCCCACAATATAATACTAGATTTATTTTTTAAAAGTCTTAGTTTTTGTGTTTATTGTCTTAATTCTTCCTCTTTGTTCATTTTTTTCCAAAGTCTATTTTTTAGTAATTATTTCAGAAAAATGGTATGACTTGGATATGTTCTTTGTTTAAACATGTCTTTGTCCTCAATGATTACTGCTATTGTCAAGCATGTCTTCAGTGTAGTGTAGTTTAAACATTTTCATTTACCTAGTATTATAAATTTAATATTCTGTATTTGGCTTTTTTCAAATATTTTACTAACTTTTTTAAAAGTTGAAAGAATAAACTCCCTGTACACTATGCACTCTGCCGAGTACTGGGGAGAACCATGAGGAGAGTAGTCACCCATGTTCCCTCCTCCCACCAAGTTCATAAGCGTACAGACATTCATAGGGTGGTGGTTTTGTGTTCTGTCAACTGAGAACATTTTCCTCTCCTCTCATCCCCCAAGAGAGGCATGCCTGAGTCACTGGCAGTAGTACATAACTTTGTGCTCAGAGAGTGGTCTCCATGATGCAGATTAGAAAAACATTTTAAAGCCACTTCAATTGATCATTGAAAATCAGTAAGATTAAGCTCTAATTGTACAACCTATGAGAAAAGATACATACTCTTCAATGCTGAAATTTGGATTAATTAAACAAGAAACGAAAAACAAACAACATAAATACATAAAAAACCAGAAACAAAAACACATCATAAACTCGAGCATGTCAATGAAATGGCTTATAAAAAGAAATAACCCTCCCCCCAGTTAAACATAATTAAAATACATATTTCAAAACATCTTAAGAATAACTCTCTTTGACCAGTCCTAGATTTGGCTATATGAATAAGTAATAAAAATAGTTAAGAGGACATAATCTCAATGGTATTAATATTGTAAAGGTAACTAAGGAAGGCAAATATGTATTTGGGGCTTCACAAATGTTTATCACATATACAAAAAATGTATATCACATATACATTTTTTTCTCACCTTTTTATAAACAGCTCAACTATCTCAACTTGCTGAACTCCCATGTATCTTTCTGCTAGGACCATATTAATACTTACTCTTATGAAATATTTGTTTAAAGGCTTAGATGGAAGTTCTCGGACAGACTTTTCAGCTATCGGAATAATTCCAGATGGCCCCAAATAAAATACATTAGTATTATCGACGTATTTGCTTCTATTACCATTAATAATATAATCACAATGGTGTGGTATGGATTTTTATTCCATTTAATTTTGTTTAAAAAGAGATAAAAAACTGACAGTTTTTGCTTTCAAGCCTACTAACTTGTTAAATAATATATTTAGGCTTTCTGGAAATTTCGTTCATGGCAACTACAAATACAAGTTTCCTATGTGATGATTTTACATGATAAATGTGGATTTCAAGCGTAAATATTCCATTATTTGCCACATTTACATTTTTCTTACATTTGGAGATATGCGTTAGCAATTTGGCAAGCATTGGAGCTTTATTCGGTTTTTGAATTTTTAATGAAAGCTCACAGTCCTGAAGTTGTAGATCTTACTGTGGATGCTAAAATGTTACCTGGGCCCAGCTGAGTGTGGCTCAGCGGTTGAGATTCGGCCTAGGACCCAGGAGATCATGTTCAATTCCCAGTCAGGGCACATGCCCGGGTTGTGGGCTCGATCCCCAGTTGGAGGAGTGCAGGAGGCAGCCGATCAATGACTCCCTCATCATTGATGTTTCTCTCTCTCCCTCTCCCTTTCTCTCTCTGAAATCAATAAAAATATATTTTAAAAAAATTTAAAAAGTAAAATGTTGCTTGGGAGATCTTCAGGTTACTCTGTGTGTGCACGTCTCAGTCTCCAACCTGCCCTCAGAGGGACTTGGTGATAATTGTCAACTCTCTTTATACAGAAACCTCACTATCAGCTAATGGCAAGAAAAGGAGTTAACAATCATTAGTCCTGTGTCAGCGACAGTGGATTTGGAGACCTAGAAAGCAGGATGAAAGTGGATTATTTCAATATTCAAGAAGTCTAATATTGACTGTTAGAGGAAATCCATGACAAACACACACAGAAAATGACCAAGTAAGGGACTGATGCATTTGCAAAATGAAAATTGTCTTTATGAGTAGAGCATGAAACAATAGAATTCATTTGTTTTTCTTTTATCAATGCTGAATGAAACAGGCAAGAGCCTCTTAAGAATTATGTTCCCTGCTGCTACAAACACCCAAGAATCACAAACATCTGACATCAGGTGGCAACCCCATATTTCATACTTTAAAGGTCTTAATTTTTGGAAATCTTGGGTGCAGATAATCGCTACAAAAACCCAAGCAAAATTTCCCTTTCCGTGTCTCACTTTGAAAGGTCAATATCAAGACTCACATGTGTGTTTTTACAGAAGCACTTACCCATAGTGGTCAAAATACAGGGAAAATTAAGTGGTCTAGGACATTGGGGAGTTTGATAATGACTTCGAAGGCCAGTCGTGTTTGGAATGGTCAATATTTTCACCAACTTTAAGCTTCTTATTATTTTCCTAGACCATACTAACATGGATTTCACCAGGCTTCACTCTTTTGGGTAAGTTCTCTTCTGTAAGAAAAATCTCACCCAGCCCTGGGGATCAGCTGCAAATGCCCATTTCAGTCACTAAACTGTAATTTATGTTCCTAGGCCCCACTCTACCTATGTTACTCAGTAAGACATTGCCAGGTCTTGCTATATTAGCTTGGGTTTTGGAGCCGAAAAAGAAAGTTTAATTTTGCAGTTTGTGTGCCACAGTCTCCAAGGAGAAAGTTCCTCACAGCAAGAAAGAATAAAACTCTTTAAGATCCCTCTCTACTTCTGGACAAGGACAGATTAATTGAGTATAATGCTGAGTTAGAGGTGGAAATAAGCCTGAAACAATCTCAGAGGCTCCCCAAGTCTGACCTCAATGTGTAATTTCTGTTTTCCCTGCTGAGTGCAGCCTTAAAAGCAAGTCAATTTTTTTTGTTCCTTATTTTTAGGATGAATGTCATCAGTTTCTGCTTCTTTCTAGCCTCTTGACTCATCTGTACTTACAGTCAGGTACCAAAGAAAAGCCACAAATCAACAACAACAACAACAAAAACCACACACACACACACACACACACACACACACACACACACATTCTCTCTCTTCTGTTCTTTAACACATTTTTGTCACCAGCCTTTCTATCTGTTTTTAACATAGGTACAGTAAGACCTGTTTCTTTGTATATCTCAAAAGTAATACTTATGCCTGATGGTGCAAAGGAAAAGACTGTTTGTGCCTTGAATCCTTAGCATGGATTTTAACTGAAAAGAACCAGGAATGTAAAAATGCCTAAGTGGGAAGATGATTATCACAATAGTTTTTCATCTGTTACTGGCCTGCCTATTTTCACAATGGAAGGGGATATTGGTAGCCTGTCCGTTATCTGTTGCAAATGTAAAAGGAAAGCCCAGCTTAAGGTGAAAATTTCAGACATAGGTTCTTAAATACCTGGTCTAAAGCAAGCCCAGAACAGTAGTCACTTAGGGAGTGCATCTAATTCATTAAACAGTGGTGCCATATGTAACTGTTCCTGGGATGGAACCTATAGATTAGAATAACATTTTCCCCTGAATCTTTCTTCATAGTGTCTAGGATAAGCAACGTTTGGTATTAGGATCATCACTAAATTAAACATTACTTCCATCTGGGTCAGGTTCCTTTCCTTAATATCCAAAAAGGATCTTTACTCTTAGCTCTTTACAAAAATAATAGAACAAAGTCCTGAAATGAGTTCAGATTTTGCAATTAACTGCAATCAACTTATTTTACATACAAATGCACAGAAACCATAGGAAAATGCAGGATGTTTCTATTCTTAACTCACTTGAACACTGTTATTTTGAGTCCTTATGTGGGAAAATATAATGGTATAAATTAAGTCTCACATTTTCCTGAGAATATATGATACAGTCTTCCTGAAAAAACAAAACAAATAAAAACAAAACAAAACCCAAAACCTAAATACAAACTATACCAAAAATAAAAATTTACTTCTATATACATTTAAATAAATAAGAATAGCAATGTTTAGAATAGATAAAAATGTAAATTGTGAGGATGCTTTAAGAAGAGCTATGTGTATTCTCTTTGTCACTAAACAATTTTAATTTTTTTTATATCAACAAATAGATAAATTCTTAAAGTCCTATTTTAGCAAACTAAAAATACTATAAGTTTCTTAGCCAGAAAAGAAGAGGCTAATTGGAGAAATATCTGAATTTTCCAGGACTCTGGAGTTGAAGTTGTGTCATATTCTTTCTTTATCCTCAATTCAATGAGTTGACCTTTTTTTTATTTTTTTATTTGTGCCTTTAACACAGTTCACATTTCAATTGAAAACATCTACAAAGAAATAAATTTAGAAAATTGTCCTTCAAAGTTCTGAAAGGCTAAAGATTTCCACCACCAGGAAAATGACCAGAGCTTTCTTTTTCCAAGGAGAGCTTTCCACAGGATTTCTCTGAGCCTTGAAGCATTCACATCCTATTGCTCCCACACTTCTCCCAAATCATCACCTCCACCAGAAGTTTGCACGTGGAAGAATGCAGGGCCTTTGGATAAAATTGTTTGCCTTATTTATACATCCAGAGATGCTTCAAGGTACCGGTTCATTAATGGCCCCTTGACTGTCAATAGTTTATAAAGTCATTTTTCTCCTGTTCTCATTGCTTAGAGTTTCAATCAAATACTTGAAGCTATTCTCTGGGATGTTTCATTTCTCAGTAAATTGTCTTCAAAAGGGGGTGGTTTAAAGTCCTCGCTTTGTTGAATTTAACTATTTATACAACATTAAAAGCACTGCTTTGGGGATTTGGGGCGGGATCCTGATCTAAACGTATGTGGATGCAGAAGGCAGAGTTGCTGGGTGATGGGAGGCATCTTCCTTGTCAAAGCAACAAAAGTAGGTGCCTGTCCCTGCACACTGGTGCTTCTCCCCTGCGCTTCCGGTGGCTTGACTTTCATTAACTTGATATCTTGCCTCACGAAATAACTTTTCTAAGTTTATACGATATTAATGTGTTTGAACTTTTTAAAATATAAGAATTTGTCTTTGATGCCATTTGAGTTCCTCTAACAAATGAAAAGCGGGAGTTGGTCCACTAAACCTCTGAGTCCTTTCTCTCTGTCATAACCTGGAGGGAAATGGTATTGCTGTCATTTTTTTTCTGTGACCTGCTACAAGGAATTAGCTCAGACGTCAGCGATATCAGAGCCCATTTCATCATTTGACAGAGGTACCCTTTCCTTCATTCACTCCTTTATTTGTTTAAGAAATATTTGCTGAGTGTCTAAGGCTCTAGATCCTGGGTATGGAATGATACGGTGAAAAATAAAGGGCCTGCTTTGAGTAGCCTATGGGGCATATATTCTGATGAAGCAAGAAAGGATGGAAATCTAAAACTTACTGTGATGTCAGGCTGTGAACAGGGCAACAAGGGAGAATTTAATTGAGTTAAAAGAAAGTGAAAGAGGCAGAGTTGACTTTGTCAGTTTTGATATCTCCATTTTTCTCCTTTGCTCTCAGAGACAAGGTGGTTTAACTCTTCCAGAACACCTTGATATGCAAACTCTCCTATAATTATGTATGGTTTGCTTTGTTTAGCTATAGATGGGCAGCTTTTTAAGATGCTTCATAAAATTATTTGGGATTGGAGGAAATTGGTTTTAGTAGCATGTTTATCACCAGAACCTGATTTTGTTTTTCACAAAACTATGCAAACCATCTAATAACTTTACAGGATGCAAAGGCATGAGGTACTTTTATAGCTAACTTGGCTCCAGGCTCCTGTTGGTAAGTACATTGCAACTGAGACACCAATTCTCTTGTACCCCATCATGAAGGAGAATTAAAGTAATGTGGAAAGGTACATACACATTATTACATTTGACGTGTACATATCAAATTTATGCCTTGGATATGGTCTAACCTCAAGTAATAGTCATACACATAGTAGCAATAAATATGCTGATACCTGCACAAGATGAGCGTGACTTACTCAGTGGCTGATGAGGCTGGAATGATTCATAGTTCTAAGTCTGGTTCATAATTCTGGATCTGCTGTTCTACTCTCTGTTCAAGGCAGGAGTTGGTGATCACATATCCTTACTGGAACTATGAACTTATTCCAGAGCGACTTATCCATTCAACTGACACTTACTCCTTGGTTTGGTCAATCCTTGTCATATGGAGTATATAATATTCCCCAGCACTAAGTTAGTCAAGGAAAGTATATTGAAAACTAAAACAATCGTGTGTAAAATATGACCCTGTTTTTATAAAATGAACAATGGCACAAAAACACCTTTTCTCATATAATCTATCTTTCTATCATCTATCTATCTATCTATCTATCTATCTATCTATCTATCTATCTATCTATCTATCTATCGTCTATCTATCTATCATCTATCTATCTATCTATCTATCTATCTATCTATCTATCTATCTATCTATCTAATCTATCATCTATCTATCTATATCTATCATCATCTATCTATCATCTATCTATCTATCTATCTATCTATCTATCTATCTATCTATCTATCTATCTATCTATCTATCATCTACCTATCTAATCTACCTATCTATCATCTATCTCTTTACCTATCTATCATCCTGTCTGTATAATACATATGTGCATGTATCGACATATTTATTGTTGCCATGAGTATGACTATTACTTGAGATTAGACCATATCCAAGGCATAAACTTGATAAGTAAACATCAAATATAATAATGTGTATGTATCTCTTCACATTACTTTCTTTCAGTGCAAGGATCACAGAGGAGCTGGATGAGATATGATTCTGAGAAGAGATTGATGTTCACTGATGAAATTAAAATAACTTACTAGGTGCAGTGAAGAGCAGAACCTATATTTAGAACATTGAAACAGTGATGAGCACTTTACATGGTGAAGTATTGAAAATGATGAAAGAAAATAGTTTTGGAGTTGGAAGAAAGATAATGTAGATTCATGGATGAGACATTGGCTTCTCTATGGAAGGTATTCAGAAAAAGTTTAAAAGCTAAAAGTTATATATAGTAGTCTCTCCATTTGAAGACAGAGCTGAACTGTGGATGAAAAGCCCTTATCAAATATCCAGAAAAAGAGAGAATTTTAAAAAGCCTAACATATGTGTTGCTACCTGTTAGCACTGGTTGTGTATGTTATGTACATTTTTAAGGATAAAGAAACAATATCTGATGTATATGTTCAGTTGCTCTTATAGACCAGACAGAAAATCTATGCTAGAAAGAGCAGAAAGGACATCAGAAAAGTTGATAAATTCATGAGAAACCAGGAAGCACACTGCGATTGTAGAGTCAGAGAGGTGGAAAAACAAGAGCATGAACGGATTTACATTATTTCAACCATAAGAACAAGGGAATCCCCAAAGTCTAAAAACAAAATAATTATAAAAGTAAGAGAAATAGTAATATAGTCCTTTATTTGAATGAAGCACTCTTCTAAAATCTTTAATTCATCAAACTGTCAGCCGTAGTCAAATGGATGCGGGAGACTCCTGTCAGCCACTTGAGAACATGTGACACTAGTCACTCTTTCTAGTCTTACCAAACGCAGTGCCCACTCCACCTTAAGGAACTAGAAAACTAGAAAAAGAAGACCACATTAAAGCCAAAACAAGCAAACAACAAAAAAAAGAGAAATATCAAAAATGAAAGCTAAATTCAATTAAATTGAAAACAGAAGAGCAATAGAGACAGTCAATGAAACAAAAATCTCATTCTTTGGTAACACTAGTTAGACTGATGAGGGGAAAAGAAGGGAAAGCCACAAATTGACAATATCGAGAATAAAAGAGAGCTCTGGTCAGTTTGGCTCAGTGGTTAGAGCGTCGGCCCGTGGACCTAAGGGTCCTGGGTTCAATTCCGGCCAAGGGCACGTACTTCAGTTGCAGGCTCGATCCCTGGTCCCTGTCAGAGTGGGAGTGGGAGGCAATCAATCCATGTATCTCTCTCTCAAATGGGTGTTTCTACCTCTCTCTCTATCTCTCTCCCCCCCTTCCACTCTCTCTGAAGAGCAATGGAAAAAATATCCTCAGGTGAAAAGTAAAAAAAAAAAAAAAAAGAATAAAGGAGGGAAGATTATTAGAGACTCTATAGACATTAGGATGATAAAAAAAAATTCTACTAACATCTTTATGCTTAAAAATTTGCCAACTTAGATTAGATGGGCAAATTATTTTAAAGAAATAAACAACCAAGCTCATTCAAGAAGAAATAAAGAAACTGTAGTCAGCAATCTTTTAAAGAAATTGAATTTGCAATTTAAATACTTCCAACAAGAGAACTTAGCTGTAATGGAAAATTATACAATTCAATAAAGAAATAAGATTAATGTTACACAAATGCTCCCAGAAATGTGGGAAAGGAGGTGAAGGAACGGTGGGACAAAGAGGGACAAAAAAGAGGGAGTTCATATTCTCAATGTGATTATAGCCTTGGTGTTGAGTTCATATGCCAAAGCTTCATTAGGTTATGTGCTTTACATGCCATTTATAGGTTAACATATGCAAAATATACTGTAAATTAAGGAAGGTGTGGAAAAAATTGTTTCCCTTAGTGCACATGGTTGGTTTCATAATAATTTTAAGTTTTAACTGTCTTAGCCTATTTACTCTCAAAGTCAGAGAGTAAAGGAAGAGCCTGTGTGCTGGGGGACTGACAAGCAGGAAGCAGGGAAGTTAAATCAAAGGTGTGAGTGACCTGACCACCTCTTTGGCAAGCTGAGCTCTCCTACAATGTGAGCACCGGGACCATGGCAAACGGAGAAGTGGATGGATAGTCCCCGGGCTCCCACTCTGCTTTATCCCAGGGATGCTCCATGAGGTGTCGGTTCCCTTGCACTTCGGGGTTTGTGCATGGGTCAGAATGGATGAGGGAACCGTACAGAGCCCAAGGGCAGGATGGCAGAGATGCTCCTGTGGAAAGTGAGAGACCATTGAGTGTAACTGATGACTCAAGCACAGCAGCCCTTTGATTCCCTTCCCCTAGAAGGTGTACCGGCCAAAAATATTGCCAAGAGAGGTTTCTGAGATTTTACTGCCTATGTTTTCTTCTAGGATTTTTATGGTTTCATGACTTATATTTAAGTTTTTTATCCATTTTGAACTTACTTTTGTGTATAGTGTAAGTTGGTGGTCTAATTTCATTTTTTGCATGTACCTGTCCAATTTTCCCAACACCGTTTATTGAAGAGATGTCTTTATTCCATTGTATGCTGTTGCCTCCTTTGTCAAATATTAATTGATCATAAAGGAAAAAAGCAAACAAATGGGACTACATCAAAGTAAAAATCTTCTGCACAGCAAAACAAACCATCAACAAAATGAAAAGGGAGCCCACTGTATAGGAGAACATATTAGACAATGATACATCTGATAAGGGGTTAATGTCCAAAATATATAAAGAATTTAATGAACTTAACAACAGGAAGACAAACAATCCAATTAAAAAATGAGCAAAGGACCTGAATAGACACTTCTCAAAAGAAGACATACAGATGGCCAACAGACATGAAAAAATGGTCAATGTCACTCATCATCAGGTAAATGCAAATTAAAACCACAATGAGGTATCACCTCACACCTGTCAGAATGGCTGCATCAATAAATCAACAAACAACGAGTGCTGGCGAGGGTGTGGAGAAAAGGGAACCCTCTTGCACTGCTGGTGGGAATGCAGACTATTGTAGTCACTATGGAAAATTATATGGAGCTTTCTCAAAAAATTCAAAATGAAATTGCCTTTTGACCCAGTGATCCCTCTTCTGGGAATGTATCCTAAGAATCCTGAAACATCAATTTGAAAGAATATATGCATCCATATGTTTAGAGTAGCGTTAGTTACAATAGCCAAGACCTGGAAACAGCCCAAGTGCCCATCAGTAGATGAGTGGATAAAAAAAGCTGTGGGACATTTACACCATGGAATATTACTTGACTGTAAAAAAGAAGAAAATTTTACCTTTTTGTGACAGCGTTGATGGACCTGGAGATTATCATGCTGAGTGAAATAAGCCAGTCAGAGAATGATAAATACTATATGATCTCCCTTGTATGTGGAATCTAATGAACAAAATAAACTGACAGACAAAATAGAAACAGAGGCATGGGTACATGGAATAGACTGAAAGCTGTGAGAGGGGAGGGGAGAAGGAGGGACTGGATGAAAGGAGAAGAGATTAGCAAAGAACATATATGTATAACCCACAGACACAGACAGCAATGTAGTGATTGCCAGAGGAAAGAGGGTTGGGGGCTTGGTGGAGGTAGACAAAGAGGGAGGAAATTGGGACATCTGTAATAGTGTCAATAATAAAAATAAAGTTAAAAAAACACACCCAAAACAACTGCCCTAAAAAGTTTGTTGGAGAGTATGTGAGAGAGAGCCTGGCAGGTGTCCCTAATGTCATTCTTGGTCTATCATTCATGCTTCTCTTTGATTTTAACTAAGTAACCAAGTGATTTAATGATATGATGAGCCAATGGCTCCAACCAACAACTGGATATCACCAATAATCTGTAGCTACTGAGTTGTTCCTAATCTATCTCACCCCAACACCTCCACCCAAGTTAACCTCTGTCCTGACTATATTGCTTTGTCATTCCCTTAATTAAAAAAACACATTATTACAGATTACTCCATGCCTCATTTTCTAACTTAATAGAAATGTAAACTAGATATGTTCTGGGACTTGCTTTTCACTCAAATTATATCACTAAGACTCATGCAAGTGTCTGCATGTGGCTGCAGTTCTTTCACCTCCATTGTTAGTTCCTTTTCCTTCCTGTGAAGACACTGCCACCCATTCTTCTTAATTGGCATGTAAGTTGTTTCTAGCTGTTACTACATATGTGCTGCTTTGTGTGCATATTCCCTGGTCCCCACGTGAAAGGTTTTTTGTTTTAGAAACTAGAAGTGAGACTGTACTGTGGTGGAGGGTGCAGATACACACAAGAGAGTGCTAAATGGTTTTCCCAATAACTTGCTCCAGGCAACATCACATGGAGCGAAAACCCATCCGGCTGGTCGCTGTCAACCCATCGAGTACTCATCCAGTGGTGGTGAAGCCATGTGGTTGTGATGCACCAACAGAGAATTATCCATTTTCTAAAATTTGTGTAACATCTATTAATTACATCTAAAACAGGAAAAAAGACTTTTGCAAAAACATTCTAATAAGATGTAGATACTAGTAATTGATATTAGTTATTTAATATTAGTTAATAACTAATTGCTATTAGAAATCAGAGGCCAATTTAAAGTCTTTATTACTTTAATTATTGAACAAAAATGAGTTGAACAAAATGTCCTAAGGAATTCTACTGAAGAATGTATCAAGTTATTAGACACACCTAAAGGGGTCATAGGGTGGATTTAATGGAGCTAGCTGCAGAAAGAAAGTGATGTAGAATATAAATAATAACACTTAAGATAAATTAAAGTACTTAATGGGTTAAGACAACAGATTGAGACACACATATATAAAGAAGAAAACTGCTCTGAACTTGGGGATGCAGTGCTAGCCATACAAGATCAGAAAATATTCAACCCCTTCCTCATGTGACTGACATAGTCACATGTTAAGATTTCATTAGAGCTCAAAAGGCATTTGACCACACTCAGTATTCCTTCACGGTTAAAAGGAGCAAACAGACAAATGAAAATCTCTTAGAAAGCTGGGGGTAGAAAGTTCCTTAACATTATAATCATGTCTGTTTATGCAAAGAACCAGCATCTTACTTAAGAATTCAGTTAGTTATTACTATTTAAATAAAAAATAAGCAAGAGTGTTGAATGTCCTATCATTTATCATTTTGTAATTGTTTCGACGATGATATAAAATAAGGAAAACAAATGAAGTGTGACTTTATGTAAAGATGAAAATAACATGTCAGTACTTAGAGGTACTTTGAGATTCCCAGTGAAAATACTACAAATAATAAAAATAAACATAACTAAATATAATTTAAAATAAAACTCAGATGCTCTATTATATAAAATAATCACACAAAATTAAAAGTGTCCTTTAGAACTAGATATGACTATTTATACAATTATAATGATTGCCAAAATCCCATTTATAACTTTTTCACAAAAGTAGAAAATATCTATAAATATACTATATTTAGTTAAAAATGAATTAGGTCCTTACAAAGAAAATTTCAAATCTTATCTGAAGACTTAAGTGCAGTTTAGATAAATAGGTATGGCATGTTTTAAAATATTAAAAATATGCCTCAAAATGTTGTACAGATTTCTATATAAATACAATTAAAAAAATTTAAGTTAAAGTATAATTCCTATCAAAACACCTTTTTTATCAGGACCCATTCAAATGTGATTAGACAAGGCATTTATAAAATATTCAGTGAACAATATTTAAAAAATAAAGATCAATAAGTCCTGGCATTATATTAGTTATTAGACAGCATGTAACTGACACGAGAAATGACAACAGATCAGTAGATCAAGCAGAAAGAATTAGTGGAACAACAAAAATGTTTTGTAACAATTTTAAATTGACTTTATATGCATTTATAATTGTCTAAAAAGTTGCATTGGAAAACAGGTTAACTACTTAAAAATAAAGTGAGATTATATTTCATAGTGCTCCAAAATAAATCTCAGCTAGACTATCTATTTAATGAAACTATTAAGAAGCCACAAAGAGCAGCTGGAGAAATATAAATAGATACCAGTGACAGGACGAAATGACTAATCCTTAAAGCTAGAGAGAGAAAAAAAATCTCTGAACATATTTTAATACATTTTTAAAGAAAATTTTAAATTTCTGAGCCTCAAAAAGGACACCAAAATATAAAGAATCAATGTCAATATTCCCAGAAAAAAATAAAAGATTAGCAAATTAAGTATTTATATAAAACATTATGCAAACTAAAAAATAAAATACAAAGAGCCTATTGCAGTAAATACTGACTGCAGGGACCCGAGTCCACCGCAGCACACACTCACACATGTGCACACACACCTTTCCCAGCTAAAGATCTCTCTAGCTCCTGGGGTTATTGGTACCAAATGAGGAGCCCCTGAGAATCCCCAAAACTTCAAACTGACAGGCTGTCCTTGCTCACAGCTCTTTTATTTGGAAATTGTGTCTGTTCACTTTTGATGGTTCTATATGAAAAATAGAAAAAACTCTGAAATAAGTTTTCAGGAGAAGTGGCCGTGAACTTAGCTCATTTACTATAGAAAAGCAATATGCGAGACAGGGAGAGAGCGGGAGAAAGAGAGACAGAGATACTCACTCAGGGAAGTATTCCAAAATTGTCATTATGGTTTGCTTGAATATGCTCAGTAACAGAAATAGAGATTGCTTTTATTATATTTTTTATGCTTTTAATGTTTTTGCCTACTGAGTAAAATTATAATGAACAGATCCTGCTGTCATCATGAGGACAAGAATCACATAATGATTCATCTTAATGTACTTTATTCTGGTTTTCCTGTGGATACCTATAATTTCTTTTGTTGCAACAGTGCTAACCCAGAATGTGCCAGGACTTTGAAATCTATCAGACAGACAAGAAGTTCATGGCATTTTCAAAGATTTTAGAAAAATATCATTTCTACAGTGATGGAAAAGAAAGACCAGTAAAAATCCTAGAACTAAATTTTATAACTCAAACTACTTTATCTATTTTGATTTCAACTGAAGATCGATTTTCTCCTAAAAATCTTATAAAGTATATGTTTTATCTTACTCCATATTATAATGCTAATGCATATGACACCATAAATATTAATATTCAGTTGAGAGGAGTGTAGTGAAGAGGAAAAGACCACTTGACTGAGAATCAAGAGAAACCGTCTCTTGCAGCAGTCCTGTGGCTAACCAGCTGTATAATCTGACTGGATAAGACATTTAACTCATCTGAGCTGCAGCTTTAAATATACAAAAATGGAAACAAGGTTTAGGGTTTTCCAAACTCATATTTTGGGACAAGGCACACACAGGTTACCTATAAGTTAGATTTTTTTCACCAATGCAGTTATATGAGGCAGCTGACCCAAGGGCAACATTTTCCCTCCAATTTAGACTAAACATTAGGCTGGGTTTGTTTCCTTTCTGTATTGCAAGAAGATGGAAATGAAAGTCTACAGTTAAAATGTAACTTGAAAGAATTTATGTGCTTCACTGGGCAATAATTGCAACATTTTCCATGGCCTATTAAAGAGCAATTTCTTTGGTTTTATTGGGCGTTTCAGAATATTTTGAGGGCTTTTCCTAGTGTATCTTTTCTTTTTAAATTCTCCTTTGAGTGGCATGATATGCCTATATTTCAATGGAGAAAGTGGAACTAACATGATAAAATGAAAATTTCCCCACTATAATTGAAGAAAAACCTAATTCTCCAATATTGTTGTGGTTTACTATTTTCTTGTAACATGTTGATTTATACTTACTCTTCTTGATGCATAGAAGGGGGAAAAGCTGGTTAGCTCATCACTGCTCAGGGGGTTAATTAAAACACATCTTCTGAAATATATCTGATAATACACACACACACACACACACAGAAGATTTTATTTCTTTTGCTTGTCTGTTTTAGCACTGCACATCTAACATGGCTTCTCGCCGGAGACTTTAAAAACCATTACGTCTTTTCAGGGAAATCGTTTTCCCCCCTGTGAGCTGCATGGATCTCACAGTCACCAGTGGGGGTGCACACAGTGGGGGTGAATCTGGTTGAGATTTTGGGTCTTCACGCGGCCCAGCGGGCTTGGCTCCCCAGCCTTGCCAGTGGGTGGCAGTAGAAGACAACATTTGCACCCACATCCCGCGGGGCAGCTGCCTGGTGCGAATCAAATCTTCCTGGACTACTGCAACCTGTAAAACCCAGCTTTTCCTCTTAATTGCTGCTAAGTGAATACCTTCTGATCTAGCAGTCAGGTGGTCAGGCTGATGACTGAGCAGGCGAGTCACACTCCTCCAGAGCCAGACGTTCCCCGTGTGCTGCGCAGAATCTTTGCACGCACACGGGGTCCCGCCTGAGCATCGCAGCAATGCCAGGCACCAGTGCCCACAGTTTCAAACCCGAGGACACTGGAACTCAGGCCGTTTGAACATCCCTTCATGAAGAGTCTGCCATAACTCTCAGACCCTCTTCTTGACCTGGGTGCAGAGGGGTCATAACACATTGGCACATACAAATTCTTACTTCCCTTTTCAGTTATCTGGGTGCCTGGGCTGTCAACTAGATAGGATTCCTCTGACCTCACCATAATGTCTTGCAACAACGACATCCCCATCACGCAGGAGGAGCTGGCATTTAGAAGCAAGGAAGTTCCAGCTGCTGCAAGGTTATGCTGAGTGACATCAGCTGGCCTGGGGCATGGCACGTCCACAGGGTGAGGAGATGGAGCCCCGCAGCAGGCCACCCACCGTAACTAAGAAAAGAAGTGCCAGGGTTCTTCCCAAGGCAGAAACATTCATGCAAATATACAGGTGATTTGCGTTTAGAATGAAACTTAAAGGACTGAGAAAAAAACCACCCTCCGCAGAAGCATTTTCTGTCTTCTTTGCAGTTTCCTGAAGTAGACCTGCTTTGTCACCACACACCCACTCTGAGAAACGCTGCCCTAGATTTCTTCTGAGATCGAAATCCCTATACCATTGCTAGCATCTTTCTCTTTGTTGCTCAAATCACACGCACACACGCACAGACACAGCCGTAAGTAACAGGCACAATGCTCTGACACAGTGTGCAGGTGCCCCAGATTCCGCTCCCGCCTTCGCATCAAGTGCGAGCTGTCAGTGGCGTCAGCTCTGCCTATGGAAACACGGCTCCAGGGTGGGCTTCCCGCTGCCTGTAGGAGAGAAAGGATGCAACTGAGTCAAAAGCACTGATTCAGCAGCCTCCTGCAGACTTGCAGGCTGAAGGGAATGTGTGTGTGTGCATGTGTGTGCATAAATATGGAAGCTAAAATGGAGAGTAGACTCACGGATGTGATGGTCCTAATAGGACCTTTAAAAAAATCATCTTTATTGGGGTATATTTGACATGTAATTGGCTGCACATAGTTAAAGTGTTCAGTTTTATACATTTTGACATATAAATGCTTACCTATGAAACCATCGCCACAGTCAAGATGTTAAATTTATTTCATCTTAACCCCTCCCTCCCACTCCCCCTTGTCCCTCTGCCTCAGTCAACCACTGATCTGCTTTTTGTCACCACAGATGAGATTGCAGGTTGTAGAAATGTATATAATATGCATCATATAGCATGTACGCTGTCTGATTCCTTTCAATCAGAATTATTTTTATAGCCATCCATGTTGAAGCATGTATTCCTAGTTCATTGTTTTTCATTGCTGAGTAGCATTCGATTTCATGGGGGTACCGTGGTTGGTTTACCCTCTCCCGTCTTGATGAACATTTGAGTTGGTTTTAGTTGTTGGCTAATGCTAACGAAGCTGTTATGAACATTAAAGATACGTGTGTGTTGGGTGGACATATGCTTTTATTTCTGCAGGGTATATATCTAGGAATGGGATAGCTATATATTATGAAAGCAACATGTTTAACTTTTGAAGAAAACCAACCTGTTCTCCAAAGTTATTGTTTCATTTTTACACCGAGTATATTGCCACGTGCTCATTGGAAACTCAGGTTGCTTCTGACTCAAAGGAGCATCTCTGTTCTGTCAAGCTCTGTCTCTGTGCCCATACACAAGTAAGTACCTTTTAGTTACTATAATTTACCTCTTGAATTCTGATTAGGTGGAAATACTTCTTTTGGCTTATTTTATTGCTTTATTTTTCCATAGTCAACTTGTCAATTTCCATCTAATTTTATTGAATTGCATAAAATTTAAAAAATTAGAAATTTATTGCATGTATGAACCAATTAGGCAAAAATTAACAGCTTTTCTTCCATAAATGAGCATGGTTCTCATTTTATTTGGGCCTATTTTTATGTCTTTCACTAACATACTTTCTAGGCCATTTTCCTAAATAGCTCAATAGTTTTTATTTCTACTGTAAATAAGATCTTGCTTTATTCTATTACATTTCACAATTATTACTCTTTCAGAATATTACTAGTATTCTTATATTACACTATACTATTTTATATCATATCATATGTAATATTATATACCATAATGTATGTATGTATCTCAATGTGTATATATGTATATAGTTTTTTATATAGATAGCTGTGTTTATTTCTTTATAATCTTTATAAATTATTTCCTGACTTTCTGCTTGATTAGACCTCCAGCACAGAGTAGAATAGAATCACCTATAACTGACATTATTATCTTTTTCCAGAACTCAAGGGAAATGCTTTTGGTATTTTATCAAATGATAGGTTTATACTGTAGTTTTATGAACTAAATATTTATAATTTTAAGGAAAATGCTTTCTGTATCAAATTTAAAACATCATATAATTATTTATGAAGACTGAGAATTGATTGAAATTTACCAAATAATTTTTCTGAATTGAGATATATTTTTTATCATCTTCATTCAATAAATTCCACTAATTCTTGTTCAAGTTTACAGTACTATTTGATAATGATGTATGTTTTTGTACATTGAGGACTTTTCTTTGTGAATATTTCATTTGGTATTCCTGTCCCTATGGTGAAAATGAGAATTTTTATTTTTTTAAATTTATTTTATTATTAAGAATATTACATGTGTCCCCTATTTATCCCTTTGCCCCCCTCCACCCATCTCCCACCCCACCCCAGGCCTTCACCTGTCTAGTGTTTGCATTCAAGGGCTGTGCATATACGCTTTGTGTGTGTGTGTGTGTGTGTGTGTGTGTGTGCATATACGCTTATAAGCTCTTTGGTTAAACTCTTTCCTCCCTCCTTCCCACCTTTCCTCTGAGACCTGATAGTCTGTTTCATGCTCCCATGTCTGTGGTCCTATCTTGTCCATCATTTATTTTGTTCCTTAGATTTCACATATGAGTGAGATCATGTGATATTGGTATTTCTCTGACTGGCTTATTTCGCTTAGCATAATATTCTCCAGGTCCATCCATGCTGTCCCAAAGGGTAAGAGATCCTTCTTTTTTATAGCTGTATAGTATTCCATGGTGTAAATGTACCACAGCTTTTTTATCCACTCATCTACTGATGGGCACTTGGACTGTTTCCACATCTTAACTATTGTAAATAACACTGCTATGAACATAAGGGTGCATATATTCTTTCTGATTGGTGTTTCAGGATTCTTAGGATATATTCCCAGAAGTGGGATCAAATGGCAATTCCATTTTTAATTTTTTGAGGAACCTCCATACTGTTTTCCATAGTGGCTGCAGAGAATTTTTCTTTTTAATATTTTCCCAGTATAGTCTAGGTTATATTAACCTTATAAATAAACTATAGAGATCTCCTTCCTACTTTGTTTTCTGAGATCATATATAACACAGAGATAATACATTTCTTAATATTTTAGAAAAATCAATTTGTAAAACAGTCTGTATACCTTTTATTTGGGGGAAGGAAAGAGAATAGAAACTTACTACTAATTTTATTTAATAGTTTCAGGTCTATTAAAATTTTCTGGGGTTTCTTAACTTAATTTTCATAAGTTTTATTTTTATAGAAATTGTACAGTTGTCTAAATTTTCAAACCTATCAGCATAAAATAGTTTGTACTGTCTCATAATTTTTACATGTTTTTTGTATTATTTGTTATGTCAAAATTTTCAGATCTAATATTGTTTTATTTTTGCCTTCCCAGTTTTCTTAATAGATTTTGGAAAGGGTTATTTATTTAACTCTCTTTTAACAAATAGGTTTGCATTTTATTGTTTCTTTAATTATTTTAGTTTAATTTTTGCTCTATATTGTCTTTATGTATTTTTATATAATTTGTTTGATTTTTTTTTTTTTCTGAATGACAGTTGCTTTAAGACTATAATTCTAAATAATTCCTTTATAGATAAAATCTCTTCTTTATTTGGATGCTTTTAGCATTCCCTCATTGATGGAGCTCTACTGTTTTACAAAAACATGTCTAGCTGTAAATTTAATTTGTGTGACACTTTTTGTCAATCATCAATTCAGCAAAATGCTTCATCATTATTTTTTGAAAATTGCCTTTTCTCTGTTCTTTCTGTTTTCTTCACTCTAGACTTGAATTGCACCTATTCACACTATTCTCTTATACTCATAGTCTCTCATTCTTATTTTTCACCTTTTAATCTCTTTATTCTAGCAATTTTCTTAATTCTGTCTTCCAATTTACTAACCCTCTCTTTCTTAAGCAAATTTTTTTTCCTAATTTATCTATTATATATTTTGCTCATTACATTTTAACTTCTAAACATTACATCAATTTTATTATTTTAATATATTCTTATTTTCATGGCATTTTCTGTTTTTACTTGATTCTTAATTTTTTAATTTTAAAGGTTCTATCCTATTCTATTTTTTCAAATTTTTTTTTTTAATTTTTAAATTTTATTTTTGTTTAAAATATTACAAATGTCCCTTTTTCTCCCCAATGGCCCGTTCCACCCCGTCCCATCCCCCTCCCCAGTCCCTCTCCCCACCATTGTCCGTGTCCTTGGGTTGTGCATATACGCATATAAATTCTTTGGTTACTCTCTCCCCCTCCACCCACCTGCCCTCCTCCATCCCTCTGACATTCGTCAGTCTGATCCATGCTTCCATGTCATTGAATCTATTCTGTTCATCAGTTTATTAAGTTCTTTAGATTCCACGTATAAGCGAGATCATGTGATGCTTGTCTTTCGCTGCCTGGCTTATTTCACTTAGCATAATTTTCTGCAGGTCCATCCATACTGTCCCAAAGGGTACGAGATTCTTCTTCTTTACAGCTGTGTAGTACTCCATGGTGTAAACATCCCACAGTTTTTTTATCCACTCATCTACTGACGGGCACTTGGGCCGTTTCCAGGTCTTAGCTATTGTAAACTGGGCTGCTATGAACATCGGGGTACATATATTCTTTCTGATTAGTGTTTCAGGATTCTTAGGATACATTCCTAGGAGTGGAATCACTGGGTCAAAAGGCAGCTCCACTTTTAATTTTGATTCTAAATTGAAAGGTAAGGGTGTGTGTGTGTGTGTGTGTGTGTGTGTGTGTGTGTGTGTGTGTGTGTGTTTAGGTCCTAGGAGAGACCAGAAAGGAGTAGTTGTAGTTATCTGGGTTTTAGAGTAATGTACAATGTATTAATATGAAAACTCTATAACTTGAGACTTTAAATTCAATTTATAAACTTAAGGTGTTTAATCTACCATTTTTTAAAGTTAATATTCAATAAAGAGTCAATATTTTATCAAATGGACTGATAAAACTTTCTTTAAAACAATTAGTACTGTTGATTACATATTTGAATAAATTATCCTAAATATTTCAATTTTATTTTGAATTTACTATTTTATATTATCACTTTGAACACTTCAAATTCCTTACAGGGCAAACATATAACCCCAAGAATAGAATAGTCCTGAACAGTAAGATCTTACAAACCTTAAAAATATCAAGTTCTTATAAATATTTTAATACTGTCTAAAATCATATTTAAAATATCTTAATACTTTCAGTAAAAAGAATTACTTGCAACGCTTAAACGGAAACCTGTGAAAGAAAATCCAGAGTGACGTGGAACTATAGTTTCTTTGAGCCCCACACCCCAACTGCCTGCGGAGGCGGGGGAGGCACATTTCCCAGGAGTTCCCTGTACCCATTGTTCTGGGTTGTCTACCTGTGAGGCTCTGGCTTTTCAGGACCCTGCAGGATGACCTGGGAAGTCCCCATAAGGTATTTCTGCCGCACACTGGAGCATGGCAAATGTCCTTCTGTGATTGGGCTAAAGGCTGAATTACCTGTGTCCTTCATTGAACACCATAGTTAATTGAAACAACAACTGACAGTCAGACTATAATTATGCAGACTTAGGTAAACATTTTGTAGACATTTTCTCAAAAACGAATCACGTGAGCCTGACACTTCAAGGAAAACAACTGACAGTGTTTGTTACCGAGGATAAAACTTGAGATTTTGAGCATGAGCTTGACAGCTTCTCAATACTTACAGACTTTTCTGATGAGATTGGTAGTGTTATTAATAAAGGCAAATTTTTGACATTTTAAAATGAAATGTGTCAAGATTTGGAAAACCTGCAAAACTGAAGGAATGGTTTTCAAATGGCCAGTGAAGAATTTTACATCACAAATGGACAAGAGATCCATTCATTCAAAGTGCAAAAAAGATCATCAGTGGATTTAATGTAAAAGAGCATGAAAAACCGATTTATTGTTTCAGGTTGCATCTTGCAAGGAACTATACACTCCTGGTTTCAATAGTATCACAGACGAATATCCACAATTACAAAAAACATTGCTCAGGTTTCCTTCCATTTCAGTTCTTGTCTCATTTTGGTTTGTCTCATGGTGGAGGTTTCTCTTGAATATCTGATAGAGCTTAGTTGTCTACGGATTGATCCTGTGGTTTATTTCCTCTCCTTCATGAAACAAAACTACAGGAAAGGAATAAAAATCTGTAAGCCCCTTAAAAACAAAGGTAATTAGAAATCAGTGTGCATGAGCTATCAACACATCTGTGAGCTGCAGCACTCGGGGTGCTGTAGCCACAGGCATGGGGCTGAGATGGAAAAGAGAAGACAGTTTCCAGTTTTCAGGGTATATGGTGCCCACCCTGGTCAACCAATCAACTGATCTCACACTGCTCTTGCACGTCCCAAGGGTTTATTCTGCTTAAATAGTTGGGCTCTAGCCTTGTAGGTGATTAACACTGGATCTTCTTGATTTCCAATCGGTGGTGTGTCTATCCTGGGTTCTGTTACTGCGGTTCAGGTCTGGAAATGTCTGCAGTCAGGGAGGGGGTCTGAGAGATGGAGACCTTACACTCAGTTAAATCCAGTCTGCACATTCTAAGTGTGGGCTTCATTTCTATGTACTTCTAGTCACATATGTAACAGCTAAAGAAGAGGAGACTCAGAGGCACAGAGACTCAGAGTGTTAGCCAGGTTAGCGTTTATTTGGGCTGCTTCAGACTCTTCAGATATTTGGAATCAGTCACAATTTGTGCCTCTATCTTTGAATCATTTTTAGCTTTTGTTAGACCTGCTAAAGTTCTAATGGCATAGCCCCCTGTCGGGGAAAGTAATTTTCCTCTTTTTGCCATTATTCCGGTCGTTCAGGCTCTGCTGGAGTCCATGATAGCTAATATTATTTTTTGGTTTTATCCCTTCCTAGAAACACACACACAGACACAGCTGTACATACATGCACACAAACACACACACATATTTGTTGAACTAGTGGAACAAGTTCAAATAAGTTCAAAATATAAATACTTCCCTCTCAAGAACTTTGTTTGCTTCACCTAAAAACAATTATATAACCAAAATGGCATTATCCCATCTAAAATAATTAACAATAAGTCATTAAAAGCACCCAATATCAGTCTATTACACCAATCATATTAAAATCACCCCACTTGCTACAGTAGTGGAGAGATCTTTTGTTTTGTTTTAAAACAGGACTGCGGGTTTGCTATGTCTCTGTAGTTCCTTTTGATCTAAACAATCTCCAACTTTTGTTCTTTTCTTAATGTCTTTTTAGCATCTGGGTCAAATGATTGATATATTGGTATATAATATACCCCATTTTGTTTCTGTATGATTATTTCTTCATGATTTTGTTTTTCGTGTTTTTCTGTCCTTCTATCTCATGCAAAGAATTTGGGTCTAGAGTTTAATCCAATTCAGATTAAACTTGTATTGGTAAACATAGTTTCATTGGTACTGATGGATGACAAAATTATAACATTTCTATTATGGAAAAAAAAAAAAAAGCAGTGATAAGGTTTAGCACTTTGGGCCTCATCATTCACTTAAGGAAATATGCTATTAAGGAAGACACATTGATTACAGTTTTTTTATTCTGAGGACAGTTTTCTCATTGCTTAGTTGATACTAAATTACACAGAGGATAACATAATAATTCATAGAAACCATGTGAACATCATGGCTGCTTCATATATTGACCTATAATATATGAGAAATACATACTTTTCAGCAATACCTCTGTAAAGGCATTTACATAAAGGAATACTTTATTTGGCCTGTGAATCCTCTCTTTCAATGTGATAAAATGGAAATTAATTGTCAATTTTGTCTTTCTGTCTTCCTATAAAGACTTTAATATCATTTTTATAAATGAGTTAAAAGGTGAATCCCTTTATATTCAAGAACTTAATATTGTTTTCTTAGTGAACATATGACAAAGGGATTTTGATAGGGACATACTTACTCCAGTCATGCTAGTCACTGTTCCAGCCAAAATCCTGCTGCCTCTATTAGCTGGGACATTGTAAGTGCCTTCGAGTTTAATTCAATGTATAATTGAGCATTAGAGCCAATATGCACAGTATTAACAATAATACCATGTTAGACATTTCTGGGTTTGTGCTAAGACTTGTTCTTTTCCCAATTATAAAGCCAATTTGCTGTGGGGCTTAAAAGAGAGCACAGAACCCATTCTGTATCTCTTAGGAAGCCCTAAGGAACCCTCGGATCCAACACTCCAAACTTAGAGATGAAGAAAACCAGAGAGGGTGAGGGCAAGGGTGCAGCAGCACAGCCACAGCGGTGATAGAACACAGCCCAGGGGTTGACAATAGGTGGCTCCCAGGGCACTCCCCGCCTTGCTTGCCTGCACACTCAGGTTTGGCCATGCCAGAATGGAGGCGGTCCCTGGTGCCAGGTGCTCTTTACCCCCATGACTCTGCATACTCTATGCTTTCTCCGGAATGTTTGCTCCCCTGTCCTCATGTGCAACAGTATTCCCAGGGGACCTAGCCAAACACCCCACCTTGCTTGAAGCTCCCTCTGATTCACTCCCGGGGAGCTGGCAGCCCCCATTCCTGGAAGCTCATTTCTGTAGGCCCTATTGCCTCTCACAGGGCCCTGCTCACCCCACCAGGAAGGGAGCAGCCTCTTGAATGGGTGCCTCTCAGAAGCTCCTCTTCCTTCCCAGGGCCTGGGCTCTGTGTTTGGCATCAGGCTCCCATGCAGCTCATGCCAGAAAGCACCGCTGTTGTGAGCTTCCTGTGACCAGGGACCTCATTTCATCTCCAACCCTCCTTTTCATAGGCAATAGACACTAATTGCTTTTGGCTTCATTCTAATTTACTGCAGCTATTTCTTTATACTTCCCTCACAATATTTTGATATTCAAAATTAATTCTGGAATTACTGAAGTCGACTAAACTTTTTTTTTTCCTATTAGTTAATATTTTTAGTGTAAACCAGCATAAACAGATATAACCAGGAAAATAAATACATAAATAAATAAGTGAATAAAAATAAACTAATTTTGATCCTGTGTACATGCCCTTTTCTAGCCAAACCAACGGCATAGATCGAGTGCACTGCGCTAATTTATGAATCAAGCTTGCATAGTGTGGCTGCAGCTCAGACCAGTGCAGGTCCATCAGTATATATGCCCCATCCCTGTCTTGGCAGTCTGCTGTGTGACCCAGGCGTCAGTGGTCAGGATCATGTCCTGGGACATGTTGCCACATGTGGCACTCTAGCTGAAATTACTAATTATCAAGAGCGCGGTCTTCATCTTAGGGAAGGAGAGAAAAACGGATATGCCGAGACTGCTGTGATGAATTCACGAAGCTTTCTGCCCAGCTCTTCTGTATTCTTGCCTACAGATCACTGCCAGGCTGAGTCAGGCTCCCAATGCATGGGCGACACTGTGGGCCAGACGGACGGGTGGTGCCTCTGATGATCTGAGTGAAAAGTGAGCCAGGGACATGGGGCATGAAGGATGCAATAGAGCAGATTCTCTGCAGGACCCATAAATAGCCCTTGTGTTGCCCTCTGATGAAGAGAAGGTCACTCTTGGTGGCCGGCAGCAAGGGGAGCATTTATTTAGTAACTGTGCCTTATTAACATGCAGGCAATTTAAGTGCCTGCATTTAAGCGTTGCTGCTGTTGACAAGTGTCATGACCAGTTGTTCTTATTCTCTAAATGTCAATATTTCTTTCATAGCCCAGAAGAAGGATGACATCATTCTTGGGTTCTGCTTGAATTCTTTCAGTTACTGTTAAATAACTGTGTCTTTCTCTTTTCATAATATTTAAGCACTGATAAAGTATAGGTTTTAGAATTGTGGTTTACTGTAAGTCAGTAATGATCAGCATGAGGAATGAATCATGGAAATTACTTTTGCTAAGCCATTGTACCTTAAGAGGTGGTTGCCATCATTGGGTCATCACCCCTTTCCTTAGGCACTTGGGGGAAGTCAGTACCATGGTTGCCCCATGCTGCCATTTTCTCTCCTCTTCCAGCTCCTACCTTGTCACATAAGCTTGCCCACCTTATCGGCCTCTTCTTTGGTCTACCGAGCATGATACATGCTAGAAATATCCAAGACAGAGACTTTGTCCTATACATCTTCTAACACTTATCTGATACATCTGGCACTGAGCACAAACTTTGCACAAGGCTTCGAACAAGATACTTAATTTTATTATTATTATTTTCCAAATTATTATTTGTCTAAAATAATTATTATTCCAAATATTTCAAATTAACCCTCAACTGTCTTTCTAATAGTCCCTCTATTTCTGTTTTATGTAAGACAGGTTTTCTCCACCTTGGCACTGACTGTTGGAACTTTGGACCAGGTGACTCATGGCTGTGGGGTGCTGTCCCTGGGTGGTAGAATCTTGAGCTGCATCCCTGGTTCCCCTTCACTAGATGCCAGGTGCATCCTTTCTCTCCAACTGTGACAACCAAAAATGCCTCCAGACTTTGCCATATGTCCCTGGCAGCCAGGGGGTTCAAAATTGTCCCAGTTGAGAACTACTGATAAAAATTATCTAAAAACTTTACACAGACCCCAAAATTCAGGCATGGTGAGGTTAATTATCTGTTTTTCCAGTGTTACCTGAGTTCTGTGTGCTTTCATGGTGGCTTCGCATTGGCCTCATAATGTAGCAATTTACACCACATGTGAATACTGGGTATTTACCAATGTCCATATGAATTATTGAAAAGAAATTTAAAATAACGTGCAATTTCCCTTTAACTTGATTTCTCATTGTCATTTTCATTGAGAAGTGATCTTTCACAACCCTTAAAGAATTGTTGAAAGCAATTGGTGATTATGAACCAGCAATTACTGATTCATATGTTGAGAGAAAGAACTTAAGAGCTTCCTGAACCTACGTGATGACAAATGGCTCCTTAGATGTTGAGGGCCAGGCTCCCTGGCAAAAGTTGTGCAGGGGACGGTGCGGTCGTGGAGCTGGGAGCCAAGGCAAGGTTGGGCATGAAGACTCAGAGGCACGAGCAGGGAGGGGAGGCCCAAAATGCTTGAGAAACTAAAGGTGAAGAAAAGAGCCAGGAAACACTTAGGCAAATGCCACAGCTCCTGCATGGCAGACAAGAGGCTACAGAATCCTATGCATCTGCAGAATCCCTGGGCATCTGCAATTGCATAAGAGCTGTACCTTTGAGAGCACAGTGGGTAAGATTAAGTGGAGTTTTAGGGAGTACGAAACACAAACCCAAGACCAAAAGGCAGAGAGCTGGTTTCAGAAAACTCAGAATACATGAAAGTAAGGGCATCTAGGTATCTGCTCAGCATGGACAAGTTATAAGAGCACTATCATCACAGGGATTCTGAATGCAACACCATATATTCTGCCAAGCCAGAGAGCAACTTGTAGACCTTTTGCAGTGTAAGTTTATAGTACAGGGTCACAAGCCCAGGGTTCAATGAGAAACAGGATTCATAGGTCCACACAAATCTACAAGGGCAGGAGTCATATCTGTTATTTTTCTTTCTACGAGTCTTTCCTGACAAGTAGAAAGACCATGATAAAAATGAGTGATGAATGAATGAACTTCAGTGTATTTGCCACAATGAAATCAAAAGACAAAATTAATTCACTTCTGAATTCATCAAATTACAGTAAATTCATGTCAAACTTTTAAAACATATAGAAGAAAACCCTTAGCATAAAGAAGGGAGGCCCTGCCCTGGATTCATGCATTCTAAGGTGGGAATATGTGAGGGTCTTATCACAATTTTTTGCAATGGTCTTTGAAATGTATAAAAATGAAGTGTTTTAACATAAATATTGTGTTTCTTTCTATAAATTCTTAAGCAAACATTTAAAAAGGAATGACATATTTAAAGTGACATTTATCTCTCATCTTATTAAATTTTTAGCAAAACTGAATGTCTTCATTTTGTGTGATAATATCATCATTAAACACATTTTGTTCTGTGCAGTGTAGTCTCCCCTGGGTCTTGAGTTGTATTCTTTATGCTGTTAAGAAACACCTAGGCATGCCCAGAATGCTCATCAGGGGGCGGGGCATGGTGAGTATTCTGCATAAATGAGATATGATAATATAACCATCTAGAAAATAACTCATGCTCAGGAGGACAAGGGCCTCTTAGACTTTGTTCAAGGGATATACCCTGTGGTGGACACACCCTAAAGTGATTCCCAAGGGATCAGGCCCTATTGTAATTCTCCCTCCTTGAGAGTGAGCAGAGCCTATTACTGGCTTCCCATCCATATGATTTGACAAAAGTGATGGGATGCCACCGACTCCATGACTAATCCATCTCAGGACACTGAAGAGAGGGACATTCTTTCCTTGCTGACTGTGAAGAAGCAGGCTGCCACATGTGACAAGGCCATGCGGCAAGGACGTGCTGGGGTCCTCTTAGAGCTGAGAGCCACCCTCACCAACAGCTAGCAAGCAAATGGGGTCCTCAGCCCCACAGCCCAAGAGAAGATGGGAATTATCCCTTTTTGTTGTCAACGCATTTTCAGAACCAGGTGGACATGGACTGTGGAAAGCAGGTTACATAACTATTTCTAAAAAAGATGCGTGTTAGAATCAGCATGGCAATTTATATCAATGGACCACATCAAGATCTCATGATCAGAGCCAGTATTCTGAACTGTGAGCTTCATGAGCACACAACTATGGTCTAGTCCATACCTCTAACCATCCCCACTTACTTACTAATAGCTCTGTACTTGGCAGACTAGGTACATGGATAAGACAGCTGCTTCCTCAACACATGCCTTGGTCAGAGGGCAAATGCATGTCCATTCAGGGGCAGGCTTAACTAGAGCAGCACAGCTTCTAGATACTCTAGACTCATCGGGAAAACATACATACTCTAGAATTTAGATCTCAATTTAGAAGTCAAAATACTTGTTTATATCACCTTTCTTCTTCCCAATAGATTTTGCCTTTTGGAAAAGTTATTTCTGTTCACAATGAAGCAGCTGATTTGTCTTTGAAATTGTAAAAAACTATGAAAATTATAAAATGTCTATTTTTTTTTTTTTTTTACATTTTCTGTCAGCATCAGTACAAAGCGTGAAAAGAGGATATTGTTTTCAAAACGTCTTCTGGTAGTGAGGGCTGTGTACTCTAGATTGTTTCAATCTAGTTGGTTTGATTCCATAAGTTATTTAATGTTTTGGTGTCTAATGAGGTTTTAGGATAAGAACAAACTTACTCTGGAGGAAATAGGATTGCACCACCACCACAACCACCCTTTGCCATGCCCTCAGTGCTGCAGGGTCTCAATCCTGCTCCATCCATGCTCCACGATCCAGCAGGAGGCAGCATTTCAAATATGAGTGTGGACACAAACACCCTTTCCGCAACTCCCAGTGTAGGCCTTTAAGAGTTTCCCACTCCTTGGAGACAGACCATCTGGCCTAGAGATGCCTCCGCAGCCTGGCTCCCTCTGGCTTCCTCATTGGCTCCACAGTCCCTTTTCACTGCATTTCGTCACCGTCGCACTTCCTTGCACTCTTCATGGTTGCTATTTTCCAGGGCCCTGGGCACAGGCTAGTGCCCCTTGCTGGAATGTGCTTCCTTCTGAGGCCTGCCTTAGCGATCCGCACACATTATTGAAACCTCAGGTGCAGAGCCGCTTGCTCACGTGGACTCAGTGTAGGAGCTCAAACACTGGCCTTCTCTGCAGGACTCATCACACCTGCGGTTCCCACTATGGCTGAGATGTTGAAGTGCTCCTTTCTCTTCCATGACCACAGGTTCTGAGGCTCTTTTTGCTCCCCATGCTGCCCTGTGCCTGGCACAGAGTAGGCGTGGGTGCAGTGAAAGCATGTGGAGTGAGTGGGGACAGGGCACAAAAATCAGGGTGCCTAGAGTCAAGGGGTTGGGCAATAGCGGTATGTGTCCCTGGTCTTTCCTATGCATCAAATATCCATCAGTTATAATTCATTCTAATTCAATAAAAATATTAACAGACAAGAAAGCAAACTCTTGCACATCCAGTAGTCTTAATTTTAAGTAGCTCATTAAACAGTGTTAATGACATAAAATTCAGACAGGTTGTGCATGTAGACATCTGAAAAATAAATGTTATCAGAAAAAAGATAAATTTTCATTCCTAAGAAATGATGATTTGCTCTATTTCCTCAGTCAAGCAATATTTATCAGGAGCATTGATTTAACTAGAGGCTATCGGCAGATACAAATAGATGATGACATGAAACAAAAAACCACCTTCAATTGCCATCAGGGGCTTTCCATTTTAATGTAATGCCTTTCGGAATTACTGATGCTCCCGCTCTACCTCAAAGATGAATGAGCGGCTCCTGCCAGGTTCAATACATCACGTTCTGGAAGTTACTCAGCCTGCGTGCTGGAGTCATTGCTTCGCAGAGTTCAAAACACCTAAAGCATTTACTGGAAGTTTTAGAAAAACAATTTGAACCTGCAAAGGGAATAAAATACACTTCAATGCGGTATAAGTTTTTAAAGAATCCCCCACTTTAAAGGTTGCAAATATAAAAGATTATTAGTTCCCATTTAAAAGAAAAAAGTACACAGTTGTTGAGGAATTGTGTAGAAGCTGCTGCTGACAAGCTATGCTGTGTGTTAAGAGACTCAAACCAGCAGAGAATTTTCTGTTCCATTTGGCTTAACAGACATCTTAAGAGATATAATGAAAAAAATTGCTAGAATGGGACAAGAGATTAGATCACAGGGTAATACTGACACTTAATGTGGTTCTTCCTTCTAAAATGGAAGTAATAGAATTTGCACTGTATAAAGTCATTAATTTTAGCACTTGGAGACACCCCTTTCTGTTTGGGGCTTGAGGTAGAGATAGTGGACATTAGGTGGGCTTACTGGAACCCCGAATATGAACCCTGTCACAAATGATCTTAGGTGAATTGCCTACCACTTTCACTCAGGTTTTCTTTTTTGTCACCATCAGCAATAACGTCTCAGCACCTGCTTCTGGTCACACATTTGGGATTCTCCAATAGAAAAACAATACAAAATTAAGAAGCAGCAAAGCTAATTGGGCAACTTAGGTCACCGTCAAGCTGCCCCAGGGAGCAAGTGGCTTGGTTCAACCGTGGAAACTTTCCTGACTTTCTCAGAGGAGCCTGGGATCCATGTGCCAGGTGAGGCAGGTGTCCTCAACATGCACAGGTGTGCTCGAGAATGGAGAGCCTGGACTCAGCTGGCAGAATCTGGTTGCCTCATTTATCCTGGGCTGTTACGTTAAAAATCCATCTTGATGTCAGTCCACCAACTTTGCTGGAATTAATAATGAGCCTCAAGGGAAAGATGCTCACTCAAAGCTTGTATTGCTCCAACCCATGCCAACAACACGATTGCTTTGCCTGGCTCTGTGGGCAATGGGTTCGTAAGGAATGCAAGAAGCTCAGTACTGAGTGGTTAACATCCCAGGCTTGGCCAGATAGGCAGTCTGGGTTCAAAATCTGATGTACTATTTACTAGTTTTGTTATTACATGGAAGTTATTTATCTCTTCTGAATTTCTGCTTCCTCTCTTTAAAATGAAATCAGCAGTAATACCAACCTCATGGGATATTTTAAAGCATTGAATGCGCTTGTTCATGCAAAAATATTTAGCCCAAAGCCTGGCACACAGGAAGATCTCAGTAAGCATCACTTTGTGAAGCTGCCGTCATTATTATCATCATTGTTATAATAAAACAATGATAATACTATCATTAGGAACTCAGGGAAAAGCAGAGGGATGACTTTCTCTAAAAATAGGCAAGGTCAGAATTAGGGAATAGTAATTCATACTCACTCTTTGTCTTGAAATAACACAAGACAACAGTTCTCATGGTGCATTTAACCTTCCTGAAGGCCAAGGCAGCAATATTCTTAACTGCCATCTCTTAATGCCTATGGGTAAATGCTCCCTGAGGGTTGATTCTGCCTTCTGAGTAAAGTGTGTGGCCTTTTGAGTGAATTAATATTGCACACTCGTCAAGGTTTGTGATGATACTTTTTCATTCTATCCCATGGATTTCTCTAAGGATATTGATCAGAATGTCATAATACTTAATAGCTGATGACACCAACGTATGCTACATTAAATAAATACTAAAAAAGACAAACCAGCGCTATGGCAGGAGAAAATTCAACTTAAAAAACCCCCACACAAAACCTTAAGAAAACTCAACTTGTAAAAATAAATAACTTCCCTAAATGTCAACGGTGAAACAATTTAACCCCCTTAAACATAAATATGCTACCTTTCAAATGAAAATAACCCTTTTCTGCTTTGCCTTAATTCTCCCCTCTTTTTCAGGTTTGTTCCTATTTTCACTGTTTTCATAAACTGAGTGGATTAATTTGGTTTGTGCTGGGCAGGACTGGTCTCACCTAATTTCTAAAGTGTAAAATATCTCCTTAAAGCTACAGTGCATTCATTTTTCTTGTTTCTACATCATTTTGAGGTTATGTCCCCAAATGCAAAAGTTATTTTTCCTCATATCTTATTGATCAATTTCTGAATGATCAGTTCCAGTCATATGGAAGTTTGCACCCAAAGCCAGATTTTATTCGCTAAAATTCGCATGTTAATTAACTCTTTTCCTCCCTACTCCCTCAAACAGACTCCTCTGCATTCCTTCTTAAGGTAGGAACTAACCTCAAATCTGTAAATAAATGATAAGATGTTTTATTTACACAGCACTTAAGCTAATAAGAGATTCCTGGAAGTGCGGCCTTCTGAGTTGTCAATGGAGCAGTGTGGCATTTTGGGGGGACCAGACCCCTCCCCCAAGAAAACATGCTGCCCCTCCCTATTGGGCAGCAGAAGTTTCAGGGCTAAAATGAGTAAGCTTTTGAGGAATAAGGCACATCTCATTTGTACTTTTTTTGTAAATCGCCTCACTTTTTTCAAAGTACATTTGTATACATTTTTATAAACATTTACAAGATGAGAAAATTAAGAATCTCTGAGATACACTTACACACACACACACACACACACACACACACACACACACACACGTCTCCTCTGAGCTTTGTTCCATACACTCTGAGGAACAAAGTGTCCAGTGGCCCTAAACATCCCTTTCTCACTTTTTCCATTTCATTATTTTTCTTAATTGTTTAACCACAGAAGTGAACCTTCTACCATAAAGGATCTGGGAAGATTGGGAGGATGGGTCATGTAACCAAACAAACAACTAACTAAGGGCACATCGGAGCCTGACAAGTCAGTGAGCCATATTAGAAACAGCCCCGTATTCATGCTCAGCAGAGACAGCTCATTCACACGAGGCATTCACAAAATCACGTACCGCACTGTTGAATATTTTGTCACCAGGACACAATCCCTCATTGAGTGACGCCCAATGACTGCCTCCCTTGGATGTGTTCAGAAGTGCTGTCATGATCCTCACTCGTTTTTTGTTAATCCTCCCAGGGTGTAATTAGCACCATGTTTCCAAAGATCAAGCTATTACAGTTTCTCCATCTGCTCCTTGATGCTTAAAACCCCTTTACAGAGCACAAAGCTTTTCATTCAATAAGCAGAGATTCTGTTTAAAATGAAAATATCTTTGGAAGAGGCAATACAATGACTTAAACGTAATACTGAGGCATCATTTACTAACATCACATTTCTCTGGTGTTCAGGTTTTGTGTCAGAAGATGAACAAAGATGACCCTACGGATTCAATGTGACGATGAACTGAGTTAGTGCCCATAAAGGGCTGCGTACAGTGCCTGGTGCAGCGCCCTCTCAATGAAGGGTTGGCTATTATCTGCACTTCACGAGTGAAGAATTGGTCCACGCAGGTTCTAGCTGTGGTTCAAACCGAAGCTGGCTCCGTGCCCATGCTCTTTCTGCAGCGAAGAGCCACAGCAGAGGGCACCTCCAGTGGAAGGAAGCCTAACTTATTTCCTTTCAGCGCAGTGACAGGAGAGACCAGCAGGCGTGCTGTCTTGTTAGCTTTCTCGGCCTCATTACGCCCTGGTCAGCAAAGGCTTCAGCAAGAGGCTGGGCCACGTGAACACCTCCAATGTTTGGATCCCTTGGCTGACACCCCCATGGTGAATATATCACCACACCTGATATGCTTTCTGCAACTGCCATGCCAGTGGGTGTCACAAAGGTGCTGGGGAGCCACCCAAACTTTTAAATGGCATGAATCCTTTTTTGCTTTTTGCTCTGTCCTTCCTTGCGACCACCAAACTGAGTTAATAATGAGGATGATTTATCTAATCCTGAAAAACTGGTCAAGATCCTCTCACCTTACAAAGGGGGGACACAGTATCTAACTATGTTGCTCTGTGACCATTGGAGAAACACAGCCTTATTTATTTATTTATTATTTATTTATTTATTTATTTATTTTTAATTGAATTTATTGGAGTTGCATTGGTTAATACAATTGTATAGGTTTCAGGTATACATCATCTGCAGACTTTCTTTTTAAATTTCTTTAGCTATTTGAAGGTATGCATGGACCAGGGACACTCCACCCTGAGTCCTTTGCCATCTTATGTGTTCGTATTTTAGTATTTGGAGCAGTCTATTTGTTCCTAGAACGGCCTCCCCAAATTCACTCAGCACATTGCCCAGCCAAGCGAAGCAAATTGATGTGAAAGAAAAAAAAAAAAACTTAGAAATTAAATCTTCCCTGAAATATAATGCCACATAATTGAGTTTCTGTATATGTTGTTTGGAGACAGTAACAAAGAAATGTAAAACAGGATCCCTGAAGCTGGAACAGCTTGTAAAATCTGGTTAAGCCGTGTTGAAAAATACTTGAATGCCCCCATTAGAAAACACAGACTATTTATTACTTCCTTTTCTTTAGCCCTACAAGGCATAAGCTCCCTTTTTTATATTCCTTTCTCCCCCTTTTCAAAGTGCACTCATTGAACTCTTGGCAATTAGTGTAATTGAAATTTATTGACAATGTGGCCGATGTGGACGCCCATTGTCCCCGAGCGTGTGCGGCTGTGAGTGGCTCCACAGCAGCGCCGGGCAGCCTGGGCCTTGCTCAGTCACATCAATGGGCCGCCGGCTGCCAAGGGTTCCTTTGGGGGTATGAATGTTACTTAGTGATAAGAGCCTTTCGAAACAGGATCCCTGGACCCCATCTCTTGTGGGAGATGGAAATGAAATATGTATTTGGCTGCTGTGGAAAATTAATGTAATTGGCTTCCACATAAAGCTTTGACAAGTTGACCTGTTTGAAATCCAAGGAGGGCTTCAAGCCCTGTATCGCATTATCTTCAGCTAACCCAACCCTACTTAGTGCCCCCCACCCCAAACCTACTGGAGGTGAAATGAAATGGAATTTGGGTACCACTGTTTAACAGCACTTCTGCTGAACATAGTTATTATTTTTGCACGTGTAGCTCCAAGATGAAGGGGTTAGGATGATTGGATTTCCACGTTGCATGTGTCTGGGTTGATAGCTCTCAGTTTGGGTTTTCTTTTCATTGGCAGGCAAGGGTTGAAGTGTTTGGAAATGTACATGGGCACATCTATCTTTAGACCTGTTTTCTCTCTCAAATATTCAATATGATTCTAAAATGTAGATGTGTAACTTGATTAACTTTAATTGTACTCATTTAGAAGATAGTGCTGACTTCTGGGTTTCCCTTCTGAGAGGATAGGTACATTTTAATTTTAATGCATAGGGATTTAGCCATGTAACGCTAACAGGAGAGATATTTAAATCTCTGCCCACAGAAATGGGCATATAATGTTTTCCCTCGGGGAGTTTCTTGGGAGGAGATTACTATGGTGAATTAATTTTAGCTGCTGTCCTGTCTGGTTCCTAATTTCAGATAATATGCTGTTTTGATTTATTTAATAGGACCCTAAAATGCAACACCCCAGAGTTTAGGAGAATACAATGATAAATTGGAGAGCATATGAGAAAGCATGTGTATATGTTTCTTCCTTTGAGAAAATCTTCATGCTGTTGTTAAATGCTGAATTATTTGCATGCATTAATGTACACAGACCCTTCCCTCAGAACCATTTTAAAGGTAACCCAGAAACAATAAGCTAGTAGGTTTTATTGATTCCGCATTTAAAAATGGATTGGGTAAGCACCTTATTATTTTTTTTTCTTCTCAGTGGTAGAATTTGTTTCTTTGAGAGAGATTTATTGTAGCTAAGAGATATTTAAAAGTTAGTCTTTCTCAATGACTTTTAAAACTTCAAAGAGTTTTATTGGTGAGGGTTTTTATACTACAGTGGTCAAGCATTAACCAGGGTATCATGCTGAAATTTGTGTCTAGCACAGGAAAAAGGGACAGAGAGAAGGTCAGGTAGGTAGAGGGGATGGATTGTGCATTGGTACTCTCATGTAACAGGTTTTGCTGAAGAGGATTCCAGGGTGAAGCTGGAGGTGGGGTTGAGGGGGCATGGCTGGAACAAAGCCCAGGTCTTTTCAGTCAGTAGTTGTGAAACACAGTATGTTGTGAGACAGAGGGAGTTGTGACAAACAGGAAGTTGTGAGAAACAAGGGAATGAATGTGAAGATCAGATATAAACATATTTAGGGTGCCTCCTAAAAATGTATACATACTTTACAGGCGATAGCTCAATTGACGTTTCTTTCTTTTCAGAGTTAATCTATTCGAATTAATAATTACTCAAAGTGTGTATGTATTTTTCGGGACACCCTGAATGTAGAGAGATTTCACAGCTAGCAAAGTGAAAGTAAGAGTCAGATCATGGTTTCATTGTTTGCTTTTCTGTAGGTTTTTTTAATTACAATGTTGAGTCATCAGTGATCATAAGTTAAGCATGACAGTGACCAGACACGATCAAAGATACCTCTCCATCTGTACTGGTGATGGCCATTAAGAGCCCTGCTCAGTAAGAACTCTGAACACAGCAAGTGTAACATGCATACAGAAAGATTTTCTACTCCAGACACAGATTCTACATGCCATAACTATTTATAGCTTGAGCTATGGCACTATGGGTGGAAAATTGAGTTTTCCTCATGTAATGTAGGCACGACATGCATTTAGGTGTTTTTTACTTTAAACGGGGTATCTTAGTCAAACTTCTTCGGTAAATAAAACCAATAGTATATATGTATGTTTATGATAAGAAATTGGCTCACATGATTATGGAGGCTCAGAAGGTCAGACCCAGGACTGCCCATGGTATAGTTCTAGTTCAAGTCCAAGTGTTAAGGCAGGAGAAGACTGATGACACAGCTCAAAGACAGTAAGGCTAAGAGAGAGAATTCTTCCTTACTCAGCCTTGTATTTCATTTAGGCCTTTACTGATCAGTCACATTGGGGAGGGCAATCTGCTTTACTCAGTCTACAAAATCAAATATTCATCTCTTCCAGAATTATCCTCACAGACACACCAGGAATAGTGTTTAACTATTTGGGTGCCCCATGCCCCAATGAATATGACATAAAATTAACAAATACCTATGGGCTCTTATCCTGTCCAGGCTTTAAGGTATTAAGTGGCCCCTGAACATTTTGCCCACATTTTCAGGGTCTTTCTCCTGGGGTTTGAATGCATAATTTTTTTTTCCAGCATCCAGACTTCTTCCTGCTGTCTTCTGAATGTCTCTGATGATCTCTATTCTCTTTGTAGCTCCATGCCTTCCAGTGATTCCTTTGTCATTTGCAAGTTCATACCCACATCAGGTTCCAGAATGATGCAGCTTCATGGTTGTACATAGCGGAGATATATCACATTCTATGACCAAAGCAACTCCTGACCTCACTTCCAAATCTTCCCCTTTATTTTGGCCAGTAGTACCATGTCCACACAGCTTTCCAAGACAGGAATCTGAGCAGGGCTGACCTCTCCTCTTTACTCCTCTAACCATGTCAGACTTCCAACTGCAGAACTATTAGACGATAAATTTGTGTTGTCTTAAGTCACTGTTTGTGGTAATTTGTTACAGAAGCAATAAAAAACAACTAACTATAGTAAGTGATTAATTTTAGTGTTATTGGAAATGCTATCTGGCTCATTTATATTAGAATTTTAGGTTCAAAACTGTGTGGTTAAGGCTCCAAGTATTTTATAGAATAGCCCAACTCCATATGTTTTCAATAGAATTTCTAATGTGTGAGAAGCTATGATTTTCACTCATTAATAAAGATATTAACTTATCACAAAAGTCCAATATACTCTTAGACAATTGCTTTAAATGGTAACTTATTTCTAATGTAAACTAATTGGAATCAGATAAATTAAGTACTAGCTAACTGATTATACATGCATCAGATATACTCGATGGTATTTTAAATTTACTCTTGGTGGGTACTGTAATATCTTACAATCTCTGAAATGGAGCATACAGCATCAAATATACAACCTAAAACGACTACAATTATAAAAATATAGATGCTCGAAACCAAGATAACTAAATATGCACACAGGAAATTATACTCTACGACATCAAGTGGAAATTGGGTTGCCAAATAGGGACTATTACTTAAAAGCAGGAGATACCATGAAACCCTTAGACTGGATAGAAGAGCTTTGATGTATTATGATCCATCATCATAGGGAGTTGATTATTCAGTCAAGAGGCGAACTACCTTTCACTTCAAGCAAGCATAAAATTTCAGTGACTAATTTTGTTCACTGGAGACAGTGGGAGGAACGGGAGAAATTTGTGTGAGAATCCTCTGAAATGTATTTATACGTGTGAAGAACATTTTAGAAGCTCAGTACTCAGCGCCTCGGTCTGTTGGAAACCTCATAAAATAGCACCTTGTGGTCTAGAGGGAAGCATTCTGACAGAATACCAAGTAGACCCTCATCCTGATAAATCAGTTATGCTGTAAATTGTTTTGATTAGTGTGAATTTGACAAAGCATGTCCCAATTGAAATTTTAAGTCAAAGACCAAAACTAGAGAAAACTTTGGTGAGTATGAATGAGTGAAAGATTGAAAGAGAGAGAACATTCTGTAAGTCATTGCTTAAAGCAGTTTGGTAATCCCAAAACATACATTTTTATTAAATAATTTACATTATCGTATATGGAAAAAGTGACAAAGTTATTTGAAAATCACATTAAGTATAATTAAAAACATTACATGAGAGTTTTGGATTATTGTCAGATCATACCCAAGATTTTGTGGCATGTGGTTGGGGTAACAAAGACCCCATAGACTTTGACTTAGTGTGTAGTGAGACGATGTCTCCAGGGGCCTGTGAAGAAGCTCAGGGATGTCACCTGTGAGCAGCTGGAGGAAAGAAACAGAGAAATGTGGACATGGCCATTAAGCAGTCTGGGACACTATAAAGAGCAAGTATGTTTTCTGTTTTCTAATATCCAAATTTACCAGGTGGATCTCCACCTACAACATTAAGAAAATGGTCTGTTTAAGTTGTTTCTAAACTTCTATGATCTACTGACACCAAATGAAGCATAAATATACTGATAAATATCAAGTACCCATTTCATCATTTAGGACTTCCTGTGTTGATTTTTTATGCACAATTTACAGAGATCCTTTTGTTCCATGTTGCCAAAGTGACACTGCTTTATCTGAAAATGTGATCACGGAGTCAACTGTCTTCCACCAAACTTCAAACTCCTTGAAGGCAGAGGCTGCATCTCTCCTCTTCTTTCATATCTTCCCCAGTTTCTTGAGACTTAGTGGGAAATAAGTATGTGTTGATAGAAAGGTGTGTTTATTACCTATTGCTGCACAACAAATTACATTAAAATTTCAATAGTTTAAACAAACTATGTCTTATCTCTGAGTTTCTGTGGGTCGGGAACATGGGTGCAAGCCTATGTGGGTGCTTCTGACTCCAGGTCTCTCATGAGGTTGTAGCAATAGTGTGCAATAGGACTGCAGCCTCACCTGAAATCTCAACTGGGGAAGGATCCATTTCCAATCTCATTCCTTTGGTTGTTGGCAGGACTGGGCTCCCTGCAGGCTGTTGGACTGAGGCTCAGTTCCTTACTGGCCTTTGGCCAGAGTTCACTTGTGTGCCTCATGAGCCTTTGGTAGAGCAGCTCAGGACATGGCAGTTGGTTTTATCAGAAAGAACAAGTTAGAGAGACAGTTCAGAAGCCAGAAGCCATTGTCCCTGTAACCTAATCTCCACGTTAACTCCCAGTACCTCTGCTGCATTCTGTTTGCCAAAGTGAGTCTCTAGGTCCAGCCCACACTCAAGGCAGGGCTCACACACAGGTGTGAACACAGGAAGCAGTGATCCTGACAGTCCAGCTTAGAAGCTGCCCACCCCACCCCATGGTTTATCTCACTTCTCATTTAGCCATTTGAGATTTATTTTAACCTGCATTTATCTTTTATAGTATTTAAACTTGTATGCATCTTTATCCTAGGGGAACACAGATCAAAGATGGGCCTGCTGATAACCTGAACAGTGAATCATGTTACTGATGAACCCCTTCTACCATAATCACGGTGACAGTTTTCTTGATGTGTGAAGTTTCACTTCAGATATCCCTCATCCTGGATATGACATACCCACTTTCCTTTTTCAAGTGCATAGGAGGATATGTTTTCAAACACATTTTCTCATCTTGCTTCACACTTCCCTAAATTTTAACTGGGTCAGCAATTTAGTTTTACTGGGTCAGTAGGTCCTCTGCTTCAGGTGAGTTGTGCTATTTAACAGAACCAGGAATTACTGTTAGAGATACGGGGTCCTTGAAGATCTTTGTGAAAAACTCCCTTTTAATTGAACAACCAGTAAACAGTTATGATTTTCTGATACTTTAAAAATAATCTTATTTTAAAAGTAGCATAGCCTAGTGGATATGAGCTCTGATTCTGTAGAACTACACAACCATGCATAATTACCTGATCACCCTGTGCCTCAGTTTCCTCATTTATGCAATAGGAAAAATAATGATACCTGCCTCATTAGGGATGGTGTAGGTATTAAATGACTTAATATTTGGAGAACACTCAGAACAATGCCTGTCTTTTAGTAAGTACTTTATAAGTGTTTGTTAAATAAAATAAATGGCTTTGCAGAAAGGATTTAACATTTTCTTGGCAGATGTGCTTGGCGTACTTAATATTATTTCAGTCATTCTTATGAATCTTAACTAATTCTGGTATCCCCAGGAGCAACCACTTAGAATAAATAATTTGCCCTTCCTTTGTATCTCAACCAACACTGGTCTATGTTCCCCTCGGGGTCAGGGACGGAATCTTGCTTCACCCTTTCTATCCCGGGTTTCACATTGTGCCTGACACACAGAAGGCGTTTCATAAACAGTTGCTTAATTAATTTCATATTGTCTGGGAGTTGACAATTTGCAAGAAAAGGAAAAGGAGAGATTGTCCTTTAAATAGAGTTTGTTTTGGCCACAGTTGCCTGCTGCTTAGAAAAGCTAGGTATCTTCCTGTCCCATTACATCACCCAGCCAATTAATCAACACTCCAATGACTCCCAAGACGGACCTTCATTTTGTCTACTTATTAACTTTCATTATGTGCAATCACTAAAGTGTAATTGTGAACAGGATGGATTATGCCGTAAACTTTTTTCCTATTACACCATTCCTTCACAAATCCCCTTATTAAAGTGTACCAAGGGTGATATATTATGTTAAGAAGGTTTAAAACATAAGGTGACAATGACCTTCCCTTTAATTAACTATGATGGAAACAAAGGTGAGAACAATGATGATGAAGCTCGGCAGAAAACCATAAATCATCCTCCACGCTGGAAGGCAGGACACAGCTACAAAAATAACCTTGCGATTCACAGGTTAAGTGAGTGCTGCAATGTGCGGCTCCCGCCACTGTTTATTTACTCGTAACTCCACTGTGTCTCGGGCGCCAGAGGATGCTCCAGAAACCTGGAATTGAAAGCCGGCTGCTGCCTGCTGAGGTCAGATTTCAGAACTCCTCGGGGCATTTTGTCTAAAACTATCAAAATTACCAAGTATTAGTCTAGCAGCAAAGTAAAGAAAACATTGTTTTAATTATTATTGTTGAGGCATAAATTACACATAGTAAAATAGACAGATCTTAGGGGTTTGGGTCAATGAGTTTTGACAATTGCATACATTTAAGTAATTGCCACCAAAATAAGACATGTGACACTTTCACCACCCAGAATGCTCTCTGGTGCCCTTTACAATCAATCTCCCCCTTCAGGTATCACTATTCTGACTTTTACCAAAGTAGATTAGTCTTGCTTATTCCTTGATTTCATATAGATTAAATCATACAGTGTATGTTTTGTTGCTATGTAAAAGCTTTCCTTCATGCAAGCGTATTATATTTAATTTCTAAATAGTTTTCTTTGTCTCCTCCTCTCTTCTCCTGCTTCTTTTCCTGGTGAGGGGGTGCAGCCTGGGGTCCAGGGCCTGAGCTCATTTTCTTTCTCCGAAGCTCTGCTCGTGCTCACTGTGGTGCTGAGAGGTGTCCGCCTTTAGGCGCTGTAGTTCCAGCCTTGGTTGCCTGTCCAGCCGTGAGTTTTGCAGACGCCATAAGCCAGGTGTATGCAAAAGCTGTCCTCAGTGTGCCCACAAACCAGCACCCACCGCGGCTGGCTACAAAGACATCAGGACAGAAATGGAAGGACGTGGAGTCGTGAGATTTAAGGTTTGCACAGTTAAGTACTTTATATTTTATGGTGCCCATTATTAGCAGCTCACCTGGGTTGGAGAAGCAGAAGACCAGGTCAAGTGCTTGTTCTCAAAAGTCACAATGGTCCATGCAGCCCCCATATCCACTGGGATAGCCCTGGAGTTCAGAAGCTCCTCAGCCAAACTTACCACTTGCATCAGCAACATGCACCCTTCAAGTGTGAGAAGGACCCCTGTGTATGCAAAGACCCTACCTTCATGCTGTGTTTCCCTCAAATGCGTTCACTTTTAAGGTATTTTAATGGGTTAAAGAGGTAATGAGAAAATTTCTCCACGAACCTTAAAATTTACATATCCCAGGAGAGAGTGGAACAGTTCCCTGTCACTTTCCATGTCTTTGTGGAAATCTGAGCCACTGTCACTCATGGACGTCTGCTCTCTGTCTTTAATTTCTACCTGGGGAAGAGCAGCAGGCAGTGTTGTTAGCTTAGTGGGCCCATGACCTTCTTCAGAACTTTGCTGGTCATAGAAGTTGAGCCAGAAGCCAGGGGACGCAGTAGATTTTAAGTTGACACCAGCTCTCATTGCTCCTCATTTCAGGATGCTGACCTGGAGGACTCCTGCACAGAAGCTGGAATGTCTATCTTCCAGAGAGCCTCTGCCATGGTTCCTAGCATCGCCACAATTATGTCTCGTTATAACATTATCTCGTGCAATATAAGAGGAAACTGAATAAAGAAGAATAAAGGAAGTCTGTAGAAAAATTAGGGTTTGAATCAAACTTCCAGGCCCTCTGGTGTAGCCATGAGGTTCCAAGAAAATCATTCAGGGAGTCCCTGTGGAAATGCATGGGAGAATTTGGGAAGAGATTCTGGAAAATGTCACCATGGGGTTTAAAAGCTTTGGCCACGTGATGCATGGGTGCTCCAGTGCCAGTACTAGAACCATGAGAAAAGGAAAGCAGAAGGTCACAGTAAGCTCCGTGTGGGTAAGCCACTGGGCATGCCTCTGTCCTCTTCATGTTGTACACGCCTGGGGGTGGAGGCATATCATGGGGGCCTTTTAAGCTTAGTCTGGTTTAGTTTGGTTTATTTTATTATTTATTTTAAGACTCTTTCAAAACTAAGCTGCACCATTTTGATACAGTCTGATTCTAGGGATGAATTTCAGGGGTCATACAAGTCTAGAAAAATTACAGTATCTATTATGGGCTGAATGTTTGTGTTCTTTCAAAATTCTTATGTTGAAGCCTTAGCCCCCAATATGATGGTATTAAGAGGTGGGGCCTGTGGGAGGTGATTAGATTTAGATGTGGTCTGGTGGGCATGGCCCCCTAGATGGGATTAGTGCCCTTGCTAGAGGAAGAAAGTGAGGCCTCTCTCTCTTGGAGCACTCACCAAGGGAAGGCCATGTGAGGTCACAGCAAGAAGGCAACTGTCTCCAAGCTGGGAAGCAGGCCCTCACCAGACAGAATCTGCTGGCACCTTGATCTTGGACTCCAGCCTCTATAACAGTGAGAAATATATTTATTTTGTTTAAGCTCCCCAGTCTGCTGCGTTTTTCTGTAGCAGCCCAAGCTGATTGGTAGCATCTGTTTAAAGAGACTGGATAGTTTAGGGACCAGGTAACAGAATACTTTGCCTTCATCTTTTAATTTTTGGGGATTGTTCTGGTATAAAACACTAGAGGTCCAACAATTAGCGCCCTGTAAGACCATCCATTTGTCAGCTATTAATTGATGGACATTTCCCATGCACAGTAGGCTGGCAGTGGGCATGGTGAGAATTTCTCAATAGTATGGTGAGGATGAAGCTGTTCAACGTTCTGCCTCCATTTGCCAGGTTTGGGCATGGAGATCCCTTGTAGATTATAAAAGATTTCTGCCTGGGAGACTGTTGTCTTCATGGGCACAAACAATGCGCTGTATCAGTCTTGCAGAGCTAGCCACAATTTATGCTGAGTGAGGAGTAAAAAATGCTGATCTAATTATATTTTCTATCAATGTACATTCAGAGGATGGGGTGCTAATAAATTCGTATTCTCTACAAGGCTGTTTCTTTGTTAGTGCACAGATCCTATTTTTTTTTTTTTTTGCTTTAATTTGATAAATGACTGTATCACATGGAGTGTGCATGTGTGTATGTGTGTATGTGCACAGGGAAGAGAAAATGGGAGGAATAGACTATTAGAGAGAGTAAGATTATTAACTTTGAGTAATAGTTGTGTGTCTTGTTTGCAAAATCCAATACTCCCTAAATATGCACAAGAAGACATTAGACTATTAAAATATATATATTATTCAAGGCCATGGATGATTTGTAAAAGAGATCAAAGCCACAGTTCTGGGATTGTGCCTCTGTGAGCGTCCACACCTCATTTCTCTCAGTTGTTGTGGTAACTCTGCCAGCTCTCTCTTCCCTGGTGTCAGTGCCCGGCAAGGGGCACTTCTAAAACTTGTTGCTTCCAGCCAGTGTCCCAGGGCCCACAGAAACCATAATAAGTCCTCAGCAACCTGAAATAAATGTGTGGACAGGCGAGTGAATGAATACCACATTTGTACCAAGAAAATGACTCAAAGTGAAAACTAATTCACATTGAGGTGACTTAGTAGCATGATATATCAGGAGCAAAGGATTTCAAATGGTAAATATGGTTTTAACTAGTAATGATCACATGTCTAATCATTTCTTCTGAGGAAACAATATTTGACTATCTAAATTAGGTAGCATGTCATAAATTAGCATATGCTTTTAAACATGAGGGGAAGTTTTAGATAGTTAAATAAATTTTAATTAATTGATTTATAATAAATATAATATATGTATTTATTTAAGATATATATGGGTGTGTATTCTGTGCTTTTAATAAGCAAAATACAAACTCCTTTGTGAACATGAGTGTCTACACACAGCTAAAGCTCTTATGCTGTGTTTTTCAATATATATATGTTTGGCCATTAAGACCAAACTTCATTTTACATGCCAATACCCTAAACTAGTTCCAGAATAAAAAGATCATCTGAGTTAGGTCTATTCCTTAGAAATAAATACTGTTAACTCAAGAAGGCATCCAAAGCACTAAGATTTTCAACAACACCCTGATCCTTGCTGGCCCAAGCTGGCAAACCTCCCAAAGCCTGGCCACTTTCAAACCAGAAGGAGCTGGTTTATGGAGGGGAACGTAGAAAAGTCAAATCAGTTTGGCAGAATTTGAGGGGAAGTTGAGTTTATTACTCTTTTAATATTTTCCCATGCTTTTGCTAACAAAGCATGACAAATGGAGTCACCTTTAATACTCCATGCACTAATAACACCATAAAATAACACACTTTAATTGTTACCTCCGGCCAGTCATCAAGTTGGCTAATGAAGAGAAACCTGTGACAGGTTTCACCTGGGCAGCATTTATGGGCGGGTTTCCACAGGTTTCTGCTTGGTCTGTACTCACACGGCTGCTTTGGAACAGGGAAACGGGAGTGCCTTTCAGAGCCCAGCGCACATGCCTCTGTGCAGTGCTGTGCTGATGAAACTTCCCCCTCGGAGGGAGTAGAGGGAGCTGTTGGACCACTCCAGACCACTGCTGCACAAAAGGGGCCTTTCCAAATGTGACACCTACGGTCAGTATTCCTAATCACCTTTTCTACTAACAGTTTTTCTCTTCTCTCGGTCACGTTTTATAAATTTCTGGCAGAAGTTTGGCAGAACAGCTCCCACTTAATATTTCAGATTGGAGCTAGAGATTAGAGTGATGGTCTTCACAGAATTAGAAGAAAAATAAAAAAATCAGTGTCAAGTAAAGAGAAACGATTTCTTCAAATCACTAATAGTACCATTGTTTAGATGTATGAATCCCTCATTAAATATCTGCTTGAACTTCTGAACTCTATTCAATAATGTTCAGATGCTCAAATAATAGTTTAGGAGCTGTCTAATGCAAAATATCAAATCTTCAGAATCAGTGTCTCGTGAAAAACTGCGTAGAGTTAGCATTCCCCTCTTTCATTCTCTGATTTTTGAAGACAATAAACTGTTTGACTATCTAATTTCAGTAGAAATTAAATGATAATGATTAACCTTTTCTGTATCAACATTTAATGAAACAATGAAGAATTGATTCCACTTACTAGGTTTCAGGGGAGGACATCAAAGCTCTAAACTGCACCTAGAGGTGGCTCGTGCTCCTTAATTACCATCCCAGGCTGCAGCTTTAGCAGCCACGTGACCATCCGACCAACCAGACATCATCGCTTCTCATCAGAGATGCCTCTTCTCAACTTGTTGAACGTGAACCAAAAGAACCTTGGTCAAGATGAATAGTTAGTGATTTGCCTAATGAAAATAAAAGAGGGTCAAGCAAACAAAAATAGCAACAATAAGCTCTCATGTGCCCTGGGTCAACTAAGTGTTATTATCTTCATACAGCAACGATAGGATGCAAAATTTAAATCAAGAAGTGGAAAATCCTAAATCAGTCTGTTGCTGGTTTAAGTCTCCTGCAGCGTGGGGCTCCGTATGCAGAGTTTTCCCAGCATGCTCCTGAGGAGCAGTTTCAGCCCTTCCTGAGAGACATTAATTATTTTAGGTCACGGGAATTCCCATTGAGTGTGCAGTGGTAGTTATTAAAATTCACTACCAGGAAGTAACGCGAGTCTGGTCTTTGAAAAAAATTGATGGTAATAATTACAGATACTTGAAAGTGGAAAACAATTATTTTATGAGACAAAGAAGGCATTTGAAAACCATGCAGCTAATTTGTAGATTCCTAGACTTTCATAGTTATTCAACTAATATTTGAAAATTAGATGAATTAGTTTGAAAAAGTAGAAAAAGCTTTAATTCAGAGCAACCAATTCGCCTGAGTCCCCTTGCCTTCTGAAGTTAGTAGTGTTAAAACACTATATACCTAAATGGGGGATGTGACAAATTTAATTTAAGCCATTTTTAAATCTGAAAAAAATAGAGAAAAACAAGTATATCTCTTGTCCAGAATTATTTAGTTAATGCATTGGTGGGTTATTTCATGATTTGTTTCAGTAAATTCTGAAGGTACCCATGTAAAGGAACTGAGAGTCTGAGCATTGTATTAGGCACTCTTTGTTTTTCTAAACTTAAGTTAAAGGCAAAAGGTAGACTGCATTTAGATAGTCAAGTTATTTCAGTTTTCATTAGAAATGTACTTGCTCTGCCTTCCATTCAGAGGAAACTAACTTGTGAAGACCATTTCTTTTTATTTAGTGAGAAGTAGGAGCATTGTCCACATGCTTCTTCTGTACGAGTGCCTTCTTGGGGTTAAATTTGTTCAGACTGAATGCACTTCTGTCTATGAAATCATTCTTCTTTTATCAGAGGCTCAGGCTTAAATAGTGGATGTTTAATGATCAATATTATATCTTCACATTGGCTTAATCAATTTCAGTCATATGGAAGATCAGAAATAAATACAGGACTGCCTTCATGTCTTTGGAGACTGTGTTAATTGTACATTAGCGACTGAAATAAAAATAATCAGACATAATGATATTGTAATAAACATGCTGAATCATATTTTCGCATTAGCAGTTATTATTCCACTTTCCGATGAAATGGGAACAGTGGAGGGCCTGATGTGCTTTGGGTATCATTTCCCCCGACATGATGAACTACCAGGAACCCACTGAGCACAGTAGTGAGTAGACACAGGGATGGTGTCGGTGGCACGGCGCAGCAGGCTCTCCCGCAAGGATTTTTCTAAAAATCATCTTAAAGAAATGCAGCAAATACTGTTCTGGTAGAAAGAAGCAGTGGCATTTCTTCCGAATTCAGAGAAAGCGTGCATACAGGGAATACTGCGAATGATGGCTTCACTTAATAGTGTATTTCATTTTTAATTGCTGAATATATTTTCCAGTGAGAATGCAAAGAACATCATTTGCCATGCTTCCACAAAATTGTCAGCTCCTTATGCCCAAGGATAAACTGCACTAGAAAGAAATAAAGAAGTTAATAGGTCATTATCTTTATTAACTTTACAGAGAGTGAAGTTTTTAAGATTGTATTTGGGGATTGCCTAAATTACACAGCGGATTCTATCATTTACTCAAGAGAACATGGGAGAAAATCTTGAGGGTGTGAGAAATATGGGAGAAACAATTCTAATGTCAGAGATGACACTTTTCCTTTCTATTTTTATATGTAGAGGTGAGAAAGGTTTGTTCTTTCAGCTGGGATGATGGAAGAGAATGACCCAAACTCGTGTGCACAGGTACACGTGTGTGTGTGTGTGTGTGTACATTGCATACATGAATGTAGATACGTGTGTATAGTTTCTTCCTATACAAATTTAGAACTTTACGTGTAATGTGTAATCTACTTGCTTTGCTAGCAGTAATGGGGGGATTTTATGGTGCAGTTTCTTCTTATTGTGATTTATTCTTTTGAAAATGAAAACGTAATAAAAGGCTAATCAGAAATGTGTTGCTTTGTATACAATGAGATAATGAATTCCTATTATGAGGAACTATAACTGAAAGGTGGGACATCATCTTCTGCTTGTGTGTGTGTGAGCCATCAACTAAATCGTTTTTAGTTTTCACGTAACTCCTGGTTTTTTTCTTCTGCGGCAGGTGGAAATCGTGTTGCAAAGTGCATAAACTGAAATAAATCTGATGTGTAGGAAGACATGGTAATGAGACACTAATGAGGGCCTGCAGTCCAAAGAAAGAATGTCACCTGGAAATTGTGATCAGGGCGAGAGAGCTAATGAGAAATCAGTGCGGTACACAGGCCCAGTGGTCCCCTCGGTGCCAGCCTGTCCTCTGTCCCCTCCTTGCTGATTCCCACAGGGCGTCTCCAGGGAAGGAAGAAAGGAGATGTCCAGTGAAACGCTGTGCACCGCAGGGTGTGCTGGCTCCGGGCGGGAGGTGCCCCCTCCCCCCACCCCCATGCTAAAGAGCACAAGCCAGACAGGCTTCATCTCCATGGCATGAGGTGCAGGCATTTAAAAAATTAGCTTCTTAAACCTTTGTGGATCTTAAACACTAATGTCCTTATACTGCTTTCGTTAAAACCGGTGCAGACTTTTTAGCTTTCAAAAATCACACTCTATACTTGCTTATTGGGTAGATTAAAATTTCTTAGAGGGTCTAATATACCAGTCAGCACTGAAAATTGTCCTTTATCTTGACTTATCTTAGTAGACCATGTGAATCCATGTTTAATTTCTCCTGTTGAAAATGGAGCACCTCTCTAAGCAACCATTAAGACAAAAGCATTTTATTCTAGGTTGGCATGTTTTCCCTCATTCCATGCTCTGCTGTTCATTTGAAAGTAATCGCCCCTTTATTTAAAGGATTACATTGCATCAATTGGTAACTTAAAAGATTACACCATTGAATGGAGGAAGGAAACATGAAATCCCAAGGCCATGTGAAAAATACATTTATTCTCTCGTTTCTTCTTTCAGTGCCTCCTTCAAGTGTCACCAACATTACACTGTGTCAATGAACATATGCTTCTGGTAGTTAAAACAAGATTGTGTTTTGTGACATTGGTTAGCCTCGCTAGTGCTCGCATTTGAAGCGTCCTGAGTGACTGCCCCCCTTCCAGCG